>NC_061811.1:39274958-39604068 GCF_021462225.1 Girardinichthys multiradiatus
CNATATCGACGCAAACGGTGTTCGTTTTGTGTTCGCGGGACCAAAAACTCATTCTTTCAGGCTTGCGAAGCAGCTTTTTCAATATCGACGCAAACGGTGTTCGTTTTGTGTTCGCGGGACCAAAAACTCATTCTTTCAGGCTTGCGAAGCAGCTTTTTCAATATCGACGCAAACGGTGTTCGTTTTGTGTTCTACAGACCAAAAACTCATTCTTTCAGGCTTGCGAAGCAGCTTTTTCAATATCGACGCAAACGGTGCTCGTTTTGTGTTCGCGGGACCAAAAACTCATTCTTTCAGGCTTGCGAAGCAGCTTTTTCAATATCGACGCAAACGGTGTTCGTTTTGTGTTCTACAGACCAAAAACTCATTCTTTCAGGCTTGCGAAGCAGCTTTTTCAATATCGACGCAAACGGTGTTCGTTTTGTGTTCGTGGGACCAAAAACTCATTCTTTCAGGCTTGCGAAGCAGCTTTTTCAATATCGATGCAAACGGTGCTCGTTTTGTGTTCTACAGACCAAAAACTCATTCTTTCAGGCTTGCGAAGCAGCTTTTTCAATATCGACGCAAACGGTGCTCGTTTTGTGTTCTACAGACCAAAAACTCATTCTTTCAGACTTGCGAAGCAGCTTTTTCAATATCGATGCAAACGGTGCTCGTTTTGTGTTCTACAGGACCAAAAACTCATTCTTTCAGGCTTGCGAAACAACTTTTTCAATATCGACGCAAACGGTGTTCGTTTTGTGTTCGTGGTACCAAAAACTCATTCTTTCAGGCTTGCGAAGCAGCTTTTTCAATATCGACGCAAACGGTGTTCGTTTTGTGTTCGCGGGACCAAAAACTCATTCTTTCAGGCTTGCGAAACAGCTTTTTCAATATCGACGCAAACGGTGCTCGTTTTGTGTTCTACAGACCAAAAACTCATTCTTTCAGGCTTGCGAAGCAGCTTTTTCAATATCGATGCAAACGGTGCTCGTTTTGTGTTCTACAGACCAAAAACTCATTCTTTCAGGCTTGCGAAGCAGCTTTTTCAATATCGACGCAAACGGTGCTTGTTTTGTGTTCTACACACCAAAAACTCATTCTTTCAGGCTTGCGAAGCAGCTTTTTCAATATCGATGCAAACGGTGCTCGTTTTGTGTTCTACAGACCAAAAACTCATTCTTTCAGGCTTGCGAAGCAGCTTTTTCAATATCGACGCAAACGGTGCTCGTTTTGTGTTCTACAGACCAAAAACTCATTCTTTCAGGCTTGCGAAGCAGCTTTTTCAATATCGACGCAAACGGTGCTCGTTTTGTGTTCTACAGACCAAAAACTCATTCTTTCAGGCTTGCGAAACAACTTTTTCAATATCGACGCAAACGGTGTTCGTTTTGTGTTCGTGGTACCAAAAACTCATTCTTTCAGGCTTGCGAAGCAGCTTTTTCAATATCGACGCAAACGGTGTTCGTTTTGTGTTCGCGGGACCAAAAACTCATTCTTTCAGGCTTGCGAAGCAGCTTTTTCAATATCGACGCAAACGGTGTTCGTTTTGTGTTCTACAGACCAAAAACTCATTCTTTCAGGCTTGCGAAGCAGCTTTTTCAATATCGACGCAAACGGTGTTCGTTTTGTGTTCGTGGTACCAAAAACTCATTCTTTCAGGCTTGCGAAACAACTTTTTCAATATCGACGCAAACGGTGTTCGTTTTGTGTTCGCGGGACCAAAAACTCATTCTTTCAGGCTTGCGAAGCAGCTTTTTCAATATCGACGCAAACGGTGTTCGTTTTGTGTTCGCGGGACCAAAAACTCATTCTTTCAGGCTTGCGAAGCAGCTTTTTCAATATCGACGCAAACGGTGTTCGTTTTGTGTTCTACAGACCAAAAACTCATTCTTTCAGGCTTGCGAAGCAGCTTTTTCAATATCGACGCAAACGGTGCTCGTTTTGTGTTCGCGGGACCAAAAACTCATTCTTTCAGGCTTGCGAAACAGCTTTTTCAATATCGACGCAAACGGTGTTCGTTTTGTGTTCGTAGGACCAAAAACTCATTCTTTCAGGCTTGCGAAGCAGCTTTTTCAATATCGACGCAAACGGTGTTCGTTTTGTGTTCGCGGGACCAAAAACTCATTCTTTCAGGCTTGCGAAGCAGCTTTTTCAATATCGATGCAAACGGTGCTCGTTTTGTGTTCTACAGACCAAAAACTCATTCTTTCAGGCTTGCGAAGCAGCTTTTTCAATATCGACGCAAACGGTGCTCGTTTTGTGTTCGCGGGACCAAAAACTCATTCTTTCAGGCTTGCGAAACAACTTTTTCAATATCGACGCAAACGGTGCTCGTTTTGTGTTCTACACACCAAAAACTCATTCTTTCAGGCTTGCGAAACAACTTTTTCAATATCGACGCAAACGGTGTTCGTTTTGTGTTCGCGGGACCAAAAACTCATTCTTTCAGGCTTGCGAAACAGCTTTTTCAATATCGACGCAAACGGTGCTCGTTTTGTGTTCTACAGACCAAAAACTCATTCTTTCAGGCTTGCGAAGCAGCTTTTTCAATATCGACGCAAACGGTGCTCGTTTTGTGTTCGCGGGACCAAAAACTCATTCTTTCAGGCTTGCGAAGCAGCTTTTTCAATATCGATGCAAACGGTGCTCGTTTTGTGTTCTACAGACCAAAAACTCATTCTTTCAGGCTTGCGAAACAGCTTTTTCAATATCGACGCAAACGGTGTTCGTTTTGTGTTCGTGGGACCAAAAACTCATTCTTTCAGGCTTGCGAAGCAGCTTTTTCAATATCGACGCAAACGGTGCTCGTTTTGTGTTCGCGGGACCAAAAACTCATTCTTTCAGGCTTGCGAAACAACTTTTTCAATATCGACGCAAACGGTGTTCGTTTTGTGTTCGTGGTACCAAAAACTCATTCTTTCAGGCTTGCGAAGCAGCTTTTTCAATATCGACGCAAACGGTGTTCGTTTTGTGTTCTACAGACCAAAAACTCATTCTTTCAGGCTTGCGAAGCAGCTTTTTCAATATCGACGCAAACGGTGCTCGTTTTGTGTTCGCGGGACCAAAAACTCATTCTTTCAGGCTTGCGAAGCAGCTTTTTCAATATCGACGCAAACGGTGCTCGTTTTGTGTTCTACAGACCAAAAACTCATTCTTTCAGGCTTGCGAAACAACTTTTTCAATATCGACGCAAACGGTGTTCGTTTTGTGTTCGTGGGACCAAAAACTCATTCTTTCAGGCTTGCGAAGCAGCTTTTTCAATATCGATGCAAACGGTGCTCGTTTTGTGTTCTACACACCAAAAACTCATTCTTTCAGGCTTGCGAAACAGCTTTTTCAATATCGACGCAAACGGTGCTCGTTTTGTGTTCGCGGGACCAAAAACTCATTCTTTCAGGCTTGCGAAGCAGCTTTTTCAATATCGACGCAAACGGTGCTCGTTTTGTGTTCGCGGGACCAAAAACTCATTCTTTCAGGCTTGCGAAACAGCTTTTTCAATATCGACGCAAACGGTGTTCGTTTTGTGTTCGTGGGACCAAAAACTCATTCTTTCAGGCTTGCGAAGCAGCTTTTTCAATATCGACGCAAACGGTGTTCGTTTTGTGTTCGCGGGACCAAAAACTCATTCTTTCAGGCTTGCGAAACAACTTTTTCAATATCGACGCAAACGGTGCTCGTTTTGTGTTCTACAGACCAAAAACTCATTCTTTCAGGCTTGCGAAGCAGCTTTTTCAATATCGATGCAAACGGTGCTCGTTTTGTGTTCTACAGACCAAAAACTCATTCTTTCAGGCTTGCGAAGCAGCTTTTTCAATATCGACGCAAACGGTGCTCGTTTTGTGTTCTACAGACCAAAAACTCATTCTTTCAGGCTTGCGAAGCAGCTTTTTCAATATCGACGCAAACGGTGCTCGTTTTGTGTTCTAGGGACCAAAAACTCATTCTTTCAGGCTTGCGAAGCAGCTTTTTCAATATCGACGCAAACGGTGCTCGTTTTGTGTTCGCGGGACCAAAAACTCATTCTTTCAGGCTTGCGAAGCAGCTTTTTCAATATCGATGCAAACGGTGCTCGTTTTGTGTTCTACAGACCAAAAACTCATTCTTTCAGGCTTGCGAAACAACTTTTTCAATATCGACGCAAACGGTGTTCGTTTTGTGTTCGTGGGACCAAAAACTCATTCTTTCAGGCTTGCGAAGCAGCTTTTTCAATATCGACGCAAACGGTGTTCGTTTTGTGTTCGCGGGACCAAAAACTCATTCTTTCAGGCTTGCGAAGCAGCTTTTTCAATATCGACGCAAACGGTGCTCGTTTTGTGTTCTACGGACCAAAAACTCATTCTTTCAGGCTTGCGAAGCAGCTTTTTCAATATCGACGCAAACGGTGTTCGTTTTGTGTTCGTGGTACCAAAAACTCATTCTTTCAGGCTTGCGAAGCAGCTTTTTCAATATCGACGCAAACGGTGCTCGTTTTGTGTTCTACAGACCAAAAACTCATTCTTTCAGGCTTGCGAAACAGCTTTTTCAATATCGACGCAAACGGTGCTTCGTTTTGTGTTCTACGGACCAAAAACTCATTCTTTCAGGCTTGCGAAGCAGCTTTTTCAATATCGACGCAAACGGTGCTTCGTTTTGTGTTCTACGGACCAAAAACTCATTCTTTCAGGCTTGCGAAAGCAGCTTTTTCAATATCGACGCAAACGGTGCTTCGTTTTGTGTTCTACAGACCAAAAACTCATTCTTTCAGGCTTGCGAAGCAGCTTTTTCAATATCGACGCAAACGGTGCTCGTTTTGTGTTCGCAGGACCAAAAACTCATTCTTTCAGGCTTGCGAAACAGCTTTTTCAATATCGACGCAAACGGTGCTCGTTTTGTGTTCTACAGACCAAAAACTCATTCTTTCAGGCTTGCGAAACAACTTTTTCAATATCGACGCAAACGGTGTTTGTTTTGTGTTCTACAGACCAAAAACTCATTCTTTCAGGCTTGCGAAGCAGCTTTTTCAATATCGACGCAAACGGTGCTCGTTTTGTGTTCGCGGGATCAAAAACTCATTCTTTCAGGCTTGCGAAACAACTTTTTCAATATCGACGCAAACGGTGTTCGTTTTGTGTTCGTGGGACCAAAAACTCATTCTTTCAGGCTTGCGAAACAACTTTTTCAATATCGACGCAAACGGTGTTCGTTTTGTGTTCGCGGGACCAAAAACTCATTCTTTCAGGCTTGCGAAGCAGCTTTTTCAATATCGACGCAAACGGTGTTCGTTTTGTGTTCTACAGACCAAAAACTCATTCTTTCAGGCTTGCGAAGCAGCTTTTTCAATATCGACGCAAACGGTGCTCGTTTTGTGTTCGCGGGACCAAAAACTCATTCTTTCAGGCTTGCGAAACAACTTTTTCAATATCGACGCAAACGGTGTTCGTTTTGTGTTCGTGGTACCAAAAACTCATTCTTTCAGGCTTGCGAAGCAGCTTTTTCAATATCGACGCAAACGGTGTTCGTTTTGTGTTCGCGGGACCAAAAACTCATTCTTTCAGGCTTGCGAAGCAGCTTTTTCAATATCGACGCAAACGGTGTTCGTTTTGTGTTCTACAGACCAAAAACTCATTCTTTCAGGCTTGCGAAGCAGCTTTTTCAATATCGACGCAAACGGTGCTCGTTTTGTGTTCGCGGACCAAAAACTCATTCTTTCAGGCTTGCGAAACAACTTTTTCAATATCGACGCAAACGGTGTTCGTTTTGTGTTCGTGATACCAAAAACTCATTCTTTCAGGCTTGCGAAGCAGCTTTTTCAATATCGATGCAAACGGTGCTTGTTTTGTGTTCTACACACCAAAACTCATTCTTTCAGGCTTGCGAAGCAGCTTTTTCAATATCGACGCAAACGGTGTTCGTTTTGTGTTCGTGGGACCAAAAACTCATTCTTTCAGGCTTGCGAAACAACTTTTTCAATATCGACGCAAACGGTGTTCGTTTTGTGTTCGCGGGACCAAAAACTCATTCTTTCAGGCTTGCGAAACAACTTTTTCAATATCGACGCAAACGGTGTTCGTTTTGTGTTCGCGGGACCAAAAACTCATTCTTTCAGGCTTGCGAAGCAGCTTTTTCAATATCGACGCAAACGGTGTTCGTTTTGTGTTCTACAGACCAAAAACTCATTCTTTCAGGCTTGCGAAGCAGCTTTTTCAATATCGACGCAAACGGTGCTCGTTTTGTGTTCGCGGGACCAAAAACTCATTCTTTCAGGCTTGCGAAACAACTTTTTCAATATCGACGCAAACGGTGTTCGTTTTGTGTTCGTGGTACCAAAAACTCATTCTTTCAGGCTTGCGAAGCAGCTTTTTCAATATCGACGCAAACGGTGTTCGTTTTGTGTTCGCGGGACCAAAAACTCATTCTTTCAGGCTTGCGAAGCAGCTTTTTCAATATCGATGCAAACGGTGCTCGTTTTGTGTTCGCGGGACCAAAAACTCATTCTTTCAGGCTTGCGAAACAACTTTTTCAATATCGACGCAAACGGTGTTCGTTTTGTGTTTGTGGTACCAAAAACTCATCCTTTCAGACTTGCGAAGCAGCTTTTTCAATATCGACGCAAACGGTGCTCGTTTTGTGTTCGCGGGACCAAAAACTCATTCTTTCAGGCTTGCGAAACAACTTTTTCAATATCGACGCAAACGGTGTTCGTTTTGTGTTCGTGGTACCAAAAACTCATTCTTTCAGGCTTGCGAAGCAGCTTTTTCAATATCGATGCAAACGGTGCTTGTTTTGTGTTCTACACACCAAAAACTCATTCTTTCAGGCTTGCGAAACAACTTTTTCAATATCGACGCAAACGGTGTTCGTTTTGTGTTCGTGGTACCAAAAACTCATTCTTTCAGACTTGCGAAGCAGCTTTTTCAATATCGACGCAAACGGTGTTCGTTTTGTGTTCGCGGGACCAAAAACTCATTCTTTCAGGCTTGCGAAACAACTTTTTCAATATCGACGCAAACGGTGTTCGTTTTGTGTTCTACAGACCAAAAACTCATTCTTTCAGGCTTGCGAAACAACTTTTTCAATATCGACGCAAACGGTGTTCGTTTTGTGTTCGTGGTACCAAAAACTCATTCTTTCAGGCTTGCGAAGCAGCTTTTTCAATATCGATGCAAACGGTGCTCGTTTTGTGTTCTACAGACCAAAAACTCATTCTTTCAGGCTTGCGAAGCAGCTTTTTCAATATTGATGCAAACGGTGCTCGTTTTGTGTTCTACACACCAAAAACTCATTCTTTCAGGCTTGCGAAGCAGCTTTTTCAATATCGACGCAAACGGTGTTCGTTTTGTGTTCTACAGACCAAAAACTCATTCTTTCAGGCTTGCGAAGCAGCTTTTTCAATATCGACGCAAACGGTGCTCGTTTTGTGTTCTACAGACCAAAAACTCATTCTTTCAGGCTTGCGAAGCAGCTTTTTCAATATCGACGCAAACGGTGCTCGTTTTGTGTTCTACAGACCAAAAACTCATTCTTTCAGGCTTGCGAAGCAGCTTTTTCAATATCGACGCAAACGGTGCTCGTTTTGTGTTCTACAGACCAAAAACTCATTCTTTCAGGCTTGCGAAGCAGCTTTTTCAATATCGACGCAAACGGTGCTCGTTTTGTGTTCGCGGGACCAAAAACTCATTCTTTCAGGCTTGCGAAACATCTTTTTCAATATCGACGCAAACGGTGTTTGTTTTGTGTTCGTGGTACCAAAAACTCATTCTTTCAGGCTTGCGAAGCAGCTTTTTCAATATCGATGCAAACGGTGCTCGTTTTGTGTTCTACACACTAAAAACTCATTCTTTCAGGCTTGCGAAGCAGCTTTTTCAATATCGATGCAAACGGTGCTCGTTTTGTGTTCTACAGACCAAAAACTCATTCTTTCAGGCTTGCGAAACAACTTTTTCAATATCGACGCAAACGGTGTTCGTTTTGTGTTCGCGGGACCAAAAACTCATTCTTTCAGGCTTGCGAAGCAGCTTTTTCAATATCGATGCAAACGGTGCTCGTTTTGTGTTCTACAGACCAAAAACTCATTCTTTCAGGCTTGCGAAGCAGCTTTTTCAATATCGACGCAAACGGTGCTCGTTTGTGTTCTACAGACCAAAAACTCATTCTTTCAGGCTTGCGAAGCAGCTTTTTCAATATCGATGCAAACGGTGCTCGTTTTGTGTTCTACAGACCAAAAACTCATTCTTTCAGGCTTGCGAAGCAGCTTTTTCAATATCGATGCAAACGGTGCTCGTTTTGTGTTCTACAGACCAAAAACTCATTCTTTCAGGCTTGCGAAACAACTTTTTCAATATCGACGCAAACGGTGTTCGTTTTGTGTTCGCGGGACCAAAAACTCATTCTTTCAGGCTTGCGAAGCAGCTTTTTCAATATCGATGCAAACGGTGCTCGTTTTGTGTTCTACAGACCAAAAACTCATTCTTTCAGGCTTGCGAAGCAGCTTTTTCAATATCGACGCAAACGGTGCTCGTTTTGTGTTCTACACACCAAAAACTCATTCTTTCAGGCTTGCGAAGCAGCTTTTTCAATATCGACGCAAACGGTGTTCGTTTTGTGTTCGCGGGACCAAAAACTCATTCTTTCAGGCTTGCGAAACAGCTTTTTCAATATCGACGCAAACGGTGTTCGTTTTGTGTTCGCGGGACCAAAAACTCATTCTTTCAGGCTTGCGAAACAACTTTTTCAATATCGACGCAAACGGTGTTCGTTTTGTGTTCGTGGTACCAAAAACTCATTCTTTCAGGCTTGCGAAGCAGCTTTTTCAATATCGACGCAAACGGTGCTCGTTTTGTGTTCGCGGGACCAAAAACTCATTCTTTCAGGCTTGCGAAGCAGCTTTTTCAATATCGATGCAAACGGTGCTCGTTTTGTGTTCTACAGACCAAAAACTCATTCTTTCAGGCTTGCGAAACAACTTTTTCAATATCGACGCAAACGGTGTTCGTTTTGTGTTCGTGGGACCAAAAACTCATTCTTTCAGGCTTGCGAAACAACTTTTTCAATATCGACGCAAACGGTGTTCGTTTTGTGTTCGCGGGACCAAAAACTCATTCTTTCAGGCTTGCGAAGCAGCTTTTTCAATATCGACGCAAACGGTGTTCGTTTTGTGTTCGTGGTACCAAAAACTCATTCTTTCAGGCTTGCGAAACAACTTTTTCAATATCGACGCAAACGGTGTTCGTTTTGTGTTCGTGGGACCAAAAACTCATTCTTTCAGGCTTGCGAAACAACTTTTTCAATATCGACGCAAACGGTGTTCGTTTTGTGTTCGCGGGACCAAAAACTCATTCTTTCAGGCTTGCGAAGCAGCTTTTTCAATATCGACGCAAACGGTGTTCGTTTTGTGTTCTAGGTACCAAAAACTCATTCTTTCAGGCTTGCGAAGCAGCTTTTTCAATATCGACGCAAACGGTGCTCGTTTTGTGTTCGCGGGACCAAAAACTCATTCTTTCAGGCTTGCGAAGCAGCTTTTTCAATATCGACGCAACGGTGTTCGTTTTGTGTTCTTCGGACCAAAAACTCATTCTTTCAGGCTTGCGAAGCAGCTTTTTCAATATCGACGCAAACGGTGTTCGTTTTGTGTTTGTGGTACCAAAAACTCATTCTTTCAGGCTTGCGAAGCAGCTTTTTCAATATCGACGCAAACGGTGCTCGTTTTGTGTTCGCGGGACCAAAAACTCATTCTTTCAGGCTTGCGAAACAACTTTTTCAATATCGACGCAAACGGTGCTCGTTTTGTGTTCTACGGACCAAAAACTCATTCTTTCAGGCTTGCGAAGCAGCTTTTTCAATATCGACGCAAACGGTGCTCGTTTTGTGTTCTACAGACCAAAAACTCATTCTTTCAGGCTTGCGAAACAACTTTTTCAATATCGACGCAAACGGTGTTCGTTTTGTGTTCGTGGTACCAAAAACTCATTCTTTCAGGCTTGCGAAGCAGCTTTTTCAATATCGACGCAAACGGTGCTCGTTTTGTGTTCGCGGGACCAAAAACTCATTCTTTCAGGCTTGCGAAACAACTTTTTCAATATCGACGCAAACGGTGCTCGTTTTGTGTTCTACAGACCAAAAACTCATTCTTTCAGGCTTGCGAAGCAGCTTTTTCAATATCGATGCAAACGGTGCTCGTTTTGTGTTCTACACACCAAAAACTCATTCTTTCAGGCTTGCGAAGCAGCTTTTTCAATATCGACGCAAACGGTGTTCGTTTTGTGTTCTACAGACCAAAAACTCATTCTTTCAGGCTTGCGAAGCAGCTTTTTCAATATCGACGCAAACGGTGCTCGTTTTGTGTTCGCGGGACCAAAAACTCATTCTTTCAGGCTTGCGAAGCAGCTTTTTCAATATCGACGCAAACGGTGCTCGTTTTGTGTTCGCGGGACCAAAAACTCATTCTTTCAGGCTTGCGAAGCAGCTTTTTCAATATCGATGCAAACGGTGCTCGTTTTGTGTTCTACAGACCAAAAACTCATTCTTTCAGGCTTGCGAACAACTTTTTCAATATCGACGCAAACGGTGTTCGTTTTGTGTTCGTGGGACCAAAAACTCATTCTTTCAGGCTTGCGAAACAACTTTTTCAATATCGACGCAAACGGTGTTCGTTTTGTGTTCGCGGGACCAAAAACTCATTCTTTCAGGCTTGCGAAGCAGCTTTTTCAATATCGACGCAAACGGTGTTCGTTTTGTGTTTGTGGTACCAAAAACTCATTCTTTCAGACTTGCGAAGCAGCTTTTTCAATATCGACGCAAACGGTGTTCGTTTTGTGTTTGTGGTACCAAAAACTCATTCTTTCAGACTTGCGAAGCAGCTTTTTCAATATCGACGCAAACGGTGTTCGTTTTGTGTTCTACAGACCAAAAACTCATTCTTTCAGGCTTGCGAAACAACTTTTTCAATATCGACGCAAACGGTGTTCGTTTTGTGTTTGTGGTACCAAAAACTCATTCTTTCAGACTTGCGAAGCAGCTTTTTCAATATCGACGCAAACGGTGTTCGTTTTGTGTTCGTGGTACCAAAAACTCATTCTTTCAGACTTGCAAAGCAGCTTTTTCAATATCGACGCAAACGGTGTTCGTTTTGTGTTCTACAGACCAAAAACTCATTCTTTCAGGCTTGCGAAGCAGCTTTTTCAATATCGACGCAAACGGTGCTCGTTTTGTGTTCGCGGGACCAAAAACTCATTCTTTCAGGCTTGCGAAACAACTTTTTCAATATCGATGCAAACGGTGCTCGTTTTGTGTTCTACAGACCAAAAACTCATTCTTTCAGGCTTGCGAAACAACTTTTTCAATATCGACGCAAACGGTGTTCGTTTTGTGTTCTACAGACCAAAAACTCATTCTTTCAGGCTTGCGAAGCAGCTTTTTCAATATCGACGCAAACGGTGCTCGTTTTGTGTTCGCGGGACCAAAAACTCATTCTTTCAGGCTTGCGAAACAGCTTTTTCAATATCGACGCAAACGGTGTTCGTTTTGTGTTCGTGGGACCAAAAACTCATTCTTTCAGGCTTGCGAAGCAGCTTTTTCAATATCGACGCAAACGGTGTTCGTTTTGTGTTCGCGGGACCAAAAACTCATTCTTTCAGGCTTGCGAAGCAGCTTTTTCAATATCGACGCAAACGGTGCTCCGTTTTGTGTTCTACAGGACCAAAAACTCATTCTTTCAGGCTTGCGAAGCAGCTTTTTCAATATCGACGCAAACGGTGCTCGTTTTGTGTTCGCGGGACCAAAAACTCATTCTTTCAGGCTTGCGAAACAACTTTTTCAATATCGACGCAAACGGTGTTCGTTTTGTGTTCGTGGTACCAAAAACTCATTCTTTCAGGCTTGCGAAGCAGCTTTTTCAATATCGACGCAAACGGTGTTCGTTTTGTGTTCGCGGGACCAAAAACTCATTCTTTCAGGCTTGCGAAGCAGCTTTTTCAATATCGACGCAAACGGTGTTCGTTTTGTGTTCTACAGACCAAAAACTCATTCTTTCAGGCTTGCGAAGCAGCTTTTTCAATATCGACGCAAACGGTGCTCGTTTTGTGTTCGCGGGACCAAAAACTCATTCTTTCAGGCTTGCGAAACAACTTTTTCAATATCGACGCAAACGGTGTTCGTTTTGTGTTCGTGATACCAAAAACTCATTCTTTCAGGCTTGCGAAGCAGCTTTTTCAATATTGATGCAAACGGTGCTTGTTTTGTGTTCTACACACCAAAAACTCATTCTTTCAGGCTTGCGAAGCAGCTTTTTCAATATCGACGCAAACGGTGTTCGTTTTGTGTTCGTGGGACCAAAAACTCATTCTTTCAGGCTTGCGAAACAACTTTTTCAATATCGACGCAAACGGTGTTCGTTTTGTGTTCGCGGGACCAAAAACTCATTCTTTCAGGCTTGCGAAACAACTTTTTCAATATCGACGCAAACGGTGTTCGTTTTGTGTTCGCGGGACCAAAAACTCATTCTTTCAGGCTTGCGAAGCAGCTTTTTCAATATCGACGCAAACGGTGTTTGTTTTGTGTTCTACAGACCAAAAACTCATTCTTTCAGGCTTGCGAAGCAGCTTTTTCAATATCGACGCAAACGGTGCTCGTTTTGTGTTCGCGGGACCAAAAACTCATTCTTTCAGGCTTGCGAAACAACTTTTTCAATATCGACGCAAACGGTGTTTGTTTTGTGTTCGTGGTACCAAAAACTCATTCTTTCAGGCTTGCGAAGCAGCTTTTTCAATATCGACGCAAACGGTGTTCGTTTTGTGTTCGCGGGACCAAAAACTCATTCTTTCAGGCTTGCGAAGCAGCTTTTTCAATATCGATGCAAACGGTGCTCGTTTTGTGTTCTACAGACCAAAAACTCATTCTTTCAGGCTTGCGAAACAACTTTTTCAATATCGACGCAAACGGTGTTCGTTTTGTGTTTGTGGTACCAAAAACTCATCCTTTCAGACTTGCGAAGCAGCTTTTTCAATATCGACGCAAACGGTGTTCGTTTTGTGTTCGCGGGACCAAAAACTCATTCTTTCAGGCTTGCGAAACAACTTTTTCAATATCGACGCAAACGGTGTTCGTTTTGTGTTCGTGATACCAAAAACTCATTCTTTCAGGCTTGCGAAGCAGCTTTTTCAATATTGATGCAAACGGTGCTTGTTTTGTGTTCTACACACCAAAAACTCATTCTTTCAGGCTTGCGAAACAACTTTTTCAATATCGACGCAAACGGTGTTCGTTTTGTGTTTGTGGTACCAAAAACTCATTCTTTCAGACTTGCGAAGCAGCTTTTTCAATATCGACGCAATCGGTGTTCGTTTTGTGTTCGCGGGACCAAAAACTCATTCTTTCAGGCTTGCGAAACAACTTTTTCAATATCGACGCAAACGGTGTTTGTTTTGTGTTCTACAGACCAAAAACTCATTCTTTCAGGCTTGCGAAACAACTTTTTCAATATCGACGCAAACGGTGTTTGTTTTGTGTTCGTGGTACCAAAAACTCATTCTTTCAGGCTTGCGAAGCAGCTTTTTCAATATCGATGCAAACGGTGCTCGTTTTGTGTTCTACAGACCAAAAACTCATTCTTTCAGGCTTGCGAAGCAGCTTTTTCAATATTGACGCAAACGGTGCTCGTTTTGTGTTCTACACACCAAAAACTCATTCTTTCAGGCTTGCGAAGCAGCTTTTTCAATATCGACGCAAACGGTGCTCGTTTTGTGTTCTACAGACCAAAAACTCATTCTTTCAGGCTTGCGAAGCAGCTTTTTCAATATCGACGCAAACGGTGCTCGTTTTGTGTTCTACAGACCAAAAACTCATTCTTTCAGGCTTGCGAAGCAGCTTTTTCAATATCGACGCAAACGGTGCTCGTTTTGTGTTCTACAGACCAAAAACTCATTCTTTCAGGCTTGCGAAGCAGCTTTTTCAATATCAACGCAAACGGTGCTCGTTTTGTGTTCGCGGGACCAAAAACTCATTCTTTCAGGCTTGCGAAACATCTTTTTCAATATCGACGCAAACGGTGTTTGTTTTGTGTTCGTGGTACCAAAAACTCATTCTTTCAGGCTTGCGAAGCAGCTTTTTCAATATTGATGCAAACGGTGCTCGTTTTGTGTTCTACACACTAAAAACTCATTCTTTCAGGCTTGCGAAGCAGCTTTTTCAATATCGATGCAAACGGTGCTCGTTTTGTGTTCTACAGACCAAAAACTCATTCTTTCAGGCTTGCGAAACAACTTTTTCAATATCGACGCAAACGGTGTTCGTTTTGTGTTCGCGGGACCAAAAACTCATTCTTTCAGGCTTGCGAAGCAGCTTTTTCAATATCGATGCAAACGGTGCTCGTTTTGTGTTCTACAGACCAAAAACTCATTCTTTCAGGCTTGCGAAGCAGCTTTTTCAATATCGACGCAAACGGTGCTCGTTTTGTGTTCTACAGACCAAAAACTCATTCTTTCAGGCTTGCGAAGCAGCTTTTTCAATATTGATGCAAACGGTGCTCGTTTTGTGTTCTACACACCAAAAACTCATTCTTTCAGGCTTGCGAAGCAGCTTTTTCAATATCGATGCAAACGGTGCTCGTTTTGTGTTCTACAGACCAAAAACTCATTCTTTCAGGCTTGCGAAACAACTTTTTCAATATCGACGCAAACGGTGTTCGTTTTGTGTTCGCGGGACCAAAAACTCATTCTTTCAGGCTTGCGAAGCAGCTTTTTCAATATCGATGCAAACGGTGCTCGTTTTGTGTTCTACAGACCAAAAACTCATTCTTTCAGGCTTGCGAAGCAGCTTTTTCAATATCGACGCAAACGGTGCTCGTTTTGTGTTCTACAGACCAAAAACTCATTCTTTCAGGCTTGCGAAGCAGCTTTTTCAATATTGATGCAAACGGTGCTCGTTTTGTGTTCTACAGACCAAAAACTCATTCTTTCAGGCTTGCGAAACAACTTTTTCAATATCGACGCAAACGGTGTTCGTTTTGTGTTCGTGGGACCAAAAACTCATTCTTTCAGGCTTGCGAAGCAGCTTTTTCAATATCGATGCAAACGGTGCTCGTTTTGTGTTCTACACACCAAAAACTCATTCTTTCAGGCTTGCGAAGCAGCTTTTTCAATATCGACGCAAACGGTGTTCGTTTTGTGTTCTACAGACCAAAAACTCATTCTTTCAGGCTTGCGTCGATATTGAAAAAGCTGTTTCGCAAGCCTGAAAGAATGCGTTTTTGGTCCCGCGAACACAAAACGAGCACCGTTTGCGTCGATATTGAAAATGCTGTTTCGCAAGCCTGAAAGAATGAGTTTTTGGTATTCAGAACACAAAACGAGCACCGTTTGCGTCGATATTGAAAAAGCTGTTTCGCGAGCCTGAAAGAATGAGTTGTTGGTCTTTAGAACACAAAACGAGCACCGTTGGCGTCGATATTGAAAAAGCTGTTTCGCGAGCCTGAAAGAATGAGTTGTTGGTCTTTAGAACACAAAACGAGCACCGTTTGCGTCGATATTGAAAAAGCTGTTTCGCGAGCCTGAAAGAATGAGTTGTTGGTCTTTAGAACACAAAACGAGCACCGTTTGCGTCGATATTGAAAAAGCTGTTTCGCGAGTCTGAAAGAATGAGTTTTTGGTCTTTTGTTAGATAAATGTACATACATTATTCAGTTTTCATTCTACATTACTTATTTACTATCTAGATGTGCTGTTTATATTACTGATTGAGAATGGTTGTTATCTCCTTATATGCATAGAGGAATATGATGTTGCAACATGAGCACAGGATGTGAGAATAGTCTGTTTTCACATAAAGATAAACTCCCTCAGCAGTTGAAACCTCATGTAACTAGGGCGTTCCTTTTCTAATAAAAGCATGAAGAGCGGAGACTGTCTTCAGAGTGTGTTTGGAGGATTGTAACTGAGACAGTCTCCGGGACACTCTCCTTGCAAGTTAAAACAAACTAACTTCTCTGTGTCTTTCTTTGTGCAGATGTTGTAATGAGTGTTGGGGTTTAAACCTAACATTTAAATGGTCCTTTCGAGCCGGTACCGTCGTACCTGACGATCCCAGCGGGTGAGAGAGATCCAGTTAAAACTCCGTGGCCACGGTAAAAATACCTTTTCCGGGACTGGTCCTCCCTGGCAAGCTGGGATCCGAGGGTTGACGGAACTCCAAAGACGCAGAGAAGTGTGAGTAAATCTTATGATTAAAAAGAGGGATGAATGACAAAAGAATAAAATAGTAAAATCCTGACAATTCTAGACACTATCAGGTACAAGAGAAGAATACAGTTAAATTCCGCAGGAGGGTAGACTCCCTTAGTTGAAATAGACTAATTAAATTCTACGTTAAGGACGGCAGAGTCCTCTGTTAGGAAACTAAGAAGAATACAGTTAAATTCCGCAGGAGGGTAGACTCCCTTAGTTGAAATAGACTAATTAAATTCTACGTTAAGGACGGCGGAGTCCTCTGTTAGGAAACTAATAAAAGGAGCGAGTGAGTGTGAGAGTGGAAAAATAGCCACCACTAGGTGACTGTTTTTCATATAAATTAAACAAGGAACAAATGGTGAGCCGTTGCGGATGCATGTAGGCAAGAAAATTCCACCTTAACGGGTTGAAGTGAATTTTACCGCAACAGGTTAGTTGATCACCATCTTGTTTAAAAGGTATTTCCAGTATTTAGAACACACCAGGTGTTAAAACCATACTGGAACTAAAAGTCAATTTTCTGGTCCGTTGTGGTGGAGAGCTGGTCCGAAAAGCGAAGCTCTCGATTTACCGGTCGGTCTACATTCCTACACTCATCTATGGCCATGAACTTTGGGTCATGACCGAAAGAACGAGATCCCGGATACAAGCGGCTGAAATTAGCTTCCTCCGTAGGATGGCCGGGCACTCCCTTAGAGATAGGGTGAGGAGCTCGGCCATCCAGGAGGGGCACGGAGTAGAGCCGCTGCTCGGTCCTGGATAAGCGGAAGACAACGGGTACGAGTACAAGTATGAGGATTTAGAATGTTCAGAAAAAGTCTGAATTTTTAGAAAAAGAATTAAAAATTCTCAGAAAAAAAATTATCGAAAAAAATTACAATTCTCAGAGAAAGAAGTTAGAATTCTCAGTCAAAATTCTCACGAAAGGAAGTGTGAAGTCAACGAAAAAGAATTCAGAATTCTCAGAAAAAAATCAAAATTCTCAAAATTAGAATTTAGAACTCTCGGATATTCTCAGAATTCTCAGAAAAGAATTTAGAATCCTCAGAAAAAAGTCAGAGTCCTCAATAAAAGAAGTTGGAATTTTTAGCAAAAAGTCAGACTTCTCAGAAAAAGAATGTAGAATCCTAAGAAAAAGTCAAAATTCTTAGAAAAAGAAGTTAGAATTTTCAACAAAAAGTCTGAATTCCCAGAAAATGTTTGAAATCTCAGAAAAAGAAGTCAGGGTCCGCAGAAAAAAGTCAGAATCCTCAGTAAAAAGTTTGAATTTTCAGCGAAAAGTCTGATTTCTCAGAAAAATTATTTAGAATTCTCAGAAAAAAGTAAGAATTATTAGAAAAAGAATTTAGAATTTTCAGCAAAAAGTCAGACTTCTCAGAAAAAAGTGGATTCTCAAAAAATCGGAATTCTCAAAAAAAGAATTTAGAATTCTCAGAAAAAGAATTTAGAATTTTCAGCAAAAGTCTGAATTCTCAGAAAAAGAAGTCAGAATTCTCAGAAAAGTCACAATTCTCAGAAAAAGAAATTACAATTATCAGAAGTTAAAAGAATCAGAATCAGAATCAGCTTTATTGCCAAGTTCGTACATACATACAAGGAATTTGCCTCCGGTACACTTTGCTCTTTTGTTCTGTTTTTGCATTACAGAATATACAAATTTACAATGTACAATGTACAATATACAATGTACAATGCAATATTTTGCATTACAGAATATACAAATTTACAATTTACAATGTACAATATACACATATCTAATAAAAAAGGTGCATTTGCAACATCTGTATGCTGTTGTTCTGTACTCTATTGAATGTTCATCAGAGAAACAGCCTGGGGGAAGAAACTGTCTCTGTGGCGGCTGGTTTTAGTAAACAGTGCTCTGTAGCGGCGGCCTGAAGGTAAAACTCTAAACAGTTTATGTGCAGGGTGTGTGGGGTCGGCAGAGATTTTAGCAGCTCTTTTCCTGACCCTAGACCTGTATAAGTCCTGGATGGAGGGAAGGTCAGCCCTGATTATTCTCTCTGCAGTCCTGATTATTCATAGCAGTCTGGACCTGTCCTGTTTTGTGGATGAGCCAAACCACACTGAGATGGATGAAGACAGGCCAGACTGAATGATGGCAGTGTAGAAGATGACCAGCATCTCCTGTGGAAGTTTGAACTTCTTGAGTTGCCTCAGGAAGTACAGTCTCTGCTGGGCCTTCTTTTGAACAGTGTCTATGTGTGAAGACCATCTCAGGTCCTCAGAAATGGTGGTTCCTAAGAACCTGAAGTGGTCCACGGCCAAGTTAGAATTTTCAACAGAAAGTCTGAATTCTCAGAAAAATAAATTACAATTCTCAGAAAAAGAATTTAGAACTCAGAAAAAGAATCTAGAATCCTCAGAAAAAAAGTCAGAATCCTCAATAAAATAAGCTAGAATTTTCAGAAAAATAATAAAAAATTCTCAGAAAAAAGTCAGAATTCTCAGTAAAAAGTTTGAATTTTCAGCAAAAAGTCTGAATTCTCAGAAAAATAATTAAAAATTCTCAGATAAAAGTCAGAATTTTCAGAAAAAGAAGTTAGAATTCTAAGCTAAACAGTCAGAATTCTCAGAGAAAGAAGTTAGAATTCAACCTGGAAAGACTCACATAATGGAGAAACAAGAAGACGGTTAAAGAGTTTATTATTGAAAGATTATTTCTATGGCTGTCAGACTCCTGAGGGAGACGTGAACGCTGAGGATGAAAATGAGTTTGAATAAACATCTTAAGATTATGATTAGGTACGTCTTCCCCCCCTGGGATCCGATCCTGGTGGTGGAGTAGGCCTTGGTATGGAAGGAGTTGGGAGCCTATGGTGGAGAAGGAGTGGAGGAGGGTCGAAGCTCAGCAGAAGAGCGGTGTCTTCCATGCAGAAGGTCTTTAAAAGTGATGTCCTGGGAGATGATTGGCCGAGGAGGAGTGTGGACCTGTCGTTGATTGGAGCAGCCAGTGAGGAGTGATTGGACAAGACGGGGTGGTGAGTCTTCCATGTTGAATTTTCATTTAAACTCCATTTCAACCTGGAAAGACTCGCATAATGGAGAAACAACAAGAAGATGGTTAAAGAGTCTATTATTGAAAGATTATTTCTTTGGCACTCAGACCCTGAGGGAGACGTGAATGCTGAGGATAAAAATGAGTTTGAATAAACATCTTACGATTATGATTAGGTATGTCTTCCCCCCAAAAGGGCCGAGGCCAGGCGAGGCTGAACTGAAGGAAAACAGAGATTAGTTATGGATGATCTGAGATGAGCGGGGAGTAAAAACTCAGACCAAAATTTTTTTATGGATTAGACTCAAATGGGCTTACCCTGAGTTATAACTGAAGATGCGTGGATGACCGCTGCCAGGTCGGGTGAAGATGGGCTGCACCTGACAGGCGTCAAGGTGGCTAGATGAATGCCTGACAAGGCATAGGATTGAGATGCCTGCCAAGGCATGTTTGTAAACTCTGCCAATGGCATGGGAGAGCCCGACGGCTGAATAAAACACCTGTAAATGGTTGAGATCGTGAAAGCCTAACTATTTGAATGGAATGCCTGCCATGGCATGATTGGAAGCACCTGAAGATGGCGGAGATAAAGAAGCCTAACCATCTAGATTGAGATGCCTGTCAAGGCATGATTGAAAGCACCTGGAGATAGAAAAAGCCTAACCATCTAAATGAGATGCCTGTCAAGGCATTAATGAAAGCGCCTGCCAGTGGCGGAGATCACGAAAGCCTAACCATCTAAATGAGATGCCTGTCAAGGCATGATTGAAAGCGCCTGGAGATGGCAGAGATAGAGAAGCCTAACCATCTAGATAAAGATGCATATAAAGGCATGAATGAAACGCCTGCCAATGGCGATCAGAAATAGTTAGGTCTCTAGCAGGATCGAATGAGCTTGATTGATAGTAAATTCCCCTCTGAGGAAGCCATAAAAAGCTAAAAGCCAGGCGCTGGAGAGAAGAAATTTAGGTAGGATGAAGGGCCTGAACGGAGCTCTAGGAGGAGATCTTTTAAGATGGAAAGAGTGATAGGTCTCCTGGAATCTGGCTCAGGAATGCTATGATTTTTTTAGACCTGTGAGTAAAAGTTTGAAAGATGGTTTGAGAAAGGCTTGGAGTGGGTTCAAAAAGTGGCCTTGAGAAAAGAAATTTATACCGGCTAAGAAACTCTTAATATAAGGGAGTTTGAAATGCCGGCCATCAAAGCAATAAGTAATAAGCTAAGATGGTAGGAATGAAAACGGGATAAAGAGGAGTATTATGAGCTATGCAGATTTTGAAAAGTTGGCCAAGAAAGAAATAAGACCTGAGAGTGGAGGGAGCCAAGCCTGAATTATATTAATAATTGGCTGATTGGAGTAAAGGAATGAGGGATGAGATTTGTCTATTATCAGGTCTTTGAGCTGTGGTAACTGTGTTGGATGACATTGGCTGAAGGGCAGAGACAACGGAAGACCTGGAATTTTGAACGAGCATCGTAAGTGAGTTAAGATGACCAGGAATATTGCGGGCAGTAATGATAAATTGCGATTTACAGCTTGCCAGGTGATGTGGCGCATGAAGGGCATGATTGACTAGAAGAGGAGCGGCCTTTATTTATTACTTCGACTGCGGCTGCATTGTCGCATAAAGCGGCTATGCGTTTCTTTTCCATTGGTTGCCCCAGACACAGCATGCAATAGTGATGGGAATTATTTCATAAGAGGCTGATGAATCGGATTAGGGAAAGAAAGGTGGCCCAATGCCAGCGAATCATGCACCCTGAAGAAATCCCCCAAAACCCACGAACGGAGCTGCGTCCGTGAAAACTGAATGGAATCTGCTGACGTGACGATGACATCATAGAAGAAAGATATTTTGCTGAGGCAATAATGCAGTAAATGCTTAGAATGAAAACACTTAATTCGGGAAGGTGCTGTAAATCGATTGTCTCAAACTAAACAATGCAGCGCTGACCCGATATGCAGAAAGAAAGTGTGCTCCACTATTAGACAGGATAAGACAGATAAGATGTATATTAAAACAGTAAATGGTTCCTTAGTACCTGGTTAATAAAGGCAGAAGGTTGGTATAAATGTTGGAATGCGTAAATTAATATTTTGATATTCTACAGAGCAAACAGGTTGCTTTTAAAAGTTCATCCCCCAGTAGAGGGAGCTAATATGAAGATTTACTAGTTTTAATATAATAAACAAAGTAAAGTCAGACAATAAAAATAATCTGCATTGCATTTAATTTATTGTGCGGAGGAAATATGAAAGCGATGGTTACAAATTTAATAAATATACGTGGTAAAGCACTCAAGGAAAAGACTATCAAGGATAAACGGGGGTTGTAAATATTTAAGGTCAATAATTCAATTATAGTAAATAATAAGGCAAAAGATTTAAAGCAGCATATTGTTAGAGTTACTGAAAGTATTTATGTTCGGTATATTTTTTAGCTATAATGATGTGTTCACATGCAAGGCTCTGACAACAAAAGGATTGAGAACCATCCGCTTGAGAGACTCTCTTCTTAAGCAAGATGCTACAGACCGTAAAGAACTGAAACGAGGCCAATTGAGCCACAGGAATCAGAGGTAGCTTGCATTATGACAAAATTCAGTGGCGAGAATAAACCGATTGAGCAAGTTTGGATGCAGCTTTGGCACAGAAGGTTTTGTGATATGATAGAAAAATCTGGAAGCCATGTTTGAAAAGGTTGACAATGAGAGAGGAATAGGTATCGCGCTTATTCTATGCTCAGATAACAGAGCAGAAGACGTCTCTGAAATGCTTAAAGGCGGCCGAAAGCTCGCCGAAGGGGATTCTTAGAAAGGTGGGGAGTAGATAATTTAAACATGGCATTAAAGCCATCAGTAAAGCGAAACAGTGATCAACCTCGGGAGATAGTAAATGAGAGAAACCAGATGAATGAGCTGCCCCTGCAGGATTCGGAGCGGCGCCTGAGTGAGATGCTAGAATGCATGGAAGTATATGATCCTGGACGTAAACGAGGACTGGGAAACCCTTAAAGGGCATATGAATGAGGAAACAGTTCAGAAAAGTAAAAGGAGTGATACATCTCATCCTTAGAGACAAGCCAGGAAGAGCGTTGTGATGCTGAATGTCAATGGGAGGAGCCAGGAGCGAGTTGAACGTTATCTGAGCGGAGGAAATGCTGATGTGGCAGAATTGGAGGCGAACTTCTGGAGGAGCTGAGTAAAAGAAGATATGAAGCTCTGGAGAGAATCAATAAACGAGATGAATAAAGCAGGGAAGATTGTGGGATGACCGGAGTAGAAGAAGACGTCAGAGCCTGGGGTGCAGGAAGATCGGATTGAGAGACGAGATCGGAGGAGAGCCACTGCAGAAGCCGGGCCGGTGACGCGGCGGCTGTAACCGGGGTGAAGGCAGGCTGACCTCGGCGACGTTTAGTATGAGGATTGGAGGAGTTCTTAAGGCGCTTTTCACATGCCCGGAGCTGAGACGAGGGGAAAAAGGGCCATCAAGGCAGGAGGCCAGTCGAACGCTCCTACAAACGGAGGAGGAGGAAGGAGGGCAGGATTCGACACAAACAGTGCGAGGAACCACCAAGTCGCCAGAAACTAGTCAGACATGTCGCAGCTGATCATCGAAGCTCAGTAGAAGAGCGGTGTCTTCCATGCAGAAGGTCTTTATAAGTGATGCCCTGAGAGATGATTGGCCGAGGAGGAGTGTGGACCTGCCGTTGATTGGAGCAGCCAGTGAGGAGTGATTGGACGAGACGGGGTGGTAAGTCTTCCATGTTGAATTTTCGTTTAAACTCCATGTCAAAGAAACAGAATTCAGAATTTTCAGCAAAAAGTCAGAATTTGTTGGAGTCTGGGATTTTAGTGTGTTGTTTTCTGCTTGCTACTAACATACACCACCAGAGGCGTCACCACTAGATGACGCCTTGGGTTCTGTGATGAACAGGTGCTGAGATGAACAGGTGTTGCCAATCTACAATCTACTGGAGGAGTATAAGAAGGCTGGGCTATCTGCACTCCAGTACCTGATTGTTAACCTTCATGGTAACTTCTCCTGGCCTCATTCTCTGCTTGTCTCTAGTCTTTAATTCTAGTTTGACTTACCTCTTCGTGTGCTCCTTCTCAGGTGACTTCCAAGTCCTGGCTCCAAGCTCCTGTGACTAACCTGTGCAGGCTTCAAGCTTCAGTCAACCTCCTGCCAAAGTCATCAAGCCTTCAAGAATCGTTTTTGGATCAAGTTCCAGTGGACAGCCCAAGCCCTTCAAATCCTAAGATCTCAAGCAAGTGAACCATGCTCACCCTCCACCTCTTAGCTCTACAAAACCCTCCTTCAAGTCTCAAGAAACTTCACCAGGTGATCATAGTTTCTGTAAAATGTTATATGAGATTCCAACTTCCAAGAGCTAACCTGAACTTTCACCAGAGTGCTCATCCCTTACCTTGGATTCAATCCCTGACTCAGCAGCAACATCTAATCAGTCTTCCCAGGCTCCACATCATTCTCCCTTGGCCCTCCACGTCCTCATCTTCTGTAAGCAAGAACTTAAATTCATTCCCAAATGATTCTCCATCAACCCTCAGAGTAACTTACCTGATCTTCCTCTCCATACAGTTTAGTGTCTCCAGTCCCGGTTCCAGCTCCATATCTGTTTCCTGTAAAAATAAACGTGTTAAACATTTCTGAGTGTCTTTCTGGATGTGGGTCAAATCTGTAAAGAAAACCATGACAGAATTCTCAGAAAAAGAATTTAGAATTCTCAGTCAGAATTCTCAGAAAAAAAATTGTTGGAAAAATTTGTATATAAGTTATCATTGTTTAGTTGAAATTGTGTTTATGTTTGAAGTTCTAATATAGTTAAGATGATTGCTTTTTTTAGTGTGAAAAAGTGTTTGTGGAAGGTTAAGGAATACGGTCTGGAGTGGATCACTCTCCGGACATGACAAGCTTATACCATATATGGGAATGACTACTCTTTTAGGTTGAAATCTCTGTAAGAATTGGCTGAACCGATTCAGTTTATTTATATAGTGCCAATTCACAACATATGTTGTCTCAAGGCATTTCACAAAAGTCAGGTACATACATTCCAATTAATTCTAACCATTGAACAGTGCAGTCAGATTCAGTTATTAATTCAAATTGGATAAAAAGTTTTTCTATCTAAGGAAACCCAGCAGATTGCATAGAATCAGAGACTTGTAGCAGTCACTCCTCCTGGATGAGCATGTAGCGACAGTAGACCGTCACTGGGGTTGACTTTGCAGCAATCCCTCATACTGAGCATGAATGTAGCGACAGTGAAGAGGAAGAAACTGAGATAGCTCAGGATAACCTAAGCCACTCTAACTATAAGCTTTACCAAGGAAAGTTTTAAGCCTAGCCTTAAAATTAGACAGGGTGTCTATCTTTAGCATTTCCTCTTGCAGTACTAATTACATTAATAAAAAAATTTGCTTTTGCAGATCAAATTTCCTTTACCACTTTATTTCTAAGAAAAGTAAATGTCTGTCCATCATTCACCGTTTTCGTTTTAAGTGATATTTTAAGAGCATGATCTAATTTTTTCAGTAATGTCCGTATGGTTTCATTCAACCACGGGAGGTGATTCTTTGTTAATGGTTTCGCTTAGATTTTTCAAATAATTGCAGACATTGTGTCCTGTATAACAGTCATGAATACATCACAATTGTCACTAACATGATTATGGGTAAGATAGTTATCCCAATTGATAGTGTTTAGCGCCTGAGTCAAATTTGAGATCTCCCTCCTCGGTAACCTCAACTGTTCTGATATTGTTTTCTTAGTACAAGAGAATCTATTTTTAGATAGTTTTCTTGAGAACAGAATGAAATTATGGTCTGACAGACCTGTGATCATATTGAACGTCTTTTGAATTCTGTCACACTTCTATGCATGTTTCAGAGGAAATAGATAGCCTGTAGGACCCTTAATTAATTGAGTAAAGTTAAAATTGTCAATAATGATTTTAACTGTCTCCGAACCGATTTGTCGAGCCAATTTATGTTTAAATCTCCAAGCAAGATAACTTCATTTTCTGTGTCACATTCCTTAAGTAGAGCCGGAAGCTCTGCATAGAAAACACTTGAGGCTGATGGAGGTCTATACATCCCAATCAGTGTTATCGATATTTGTGGAGCGAGAGCTATTTTAAGACCAATACATTCAAGGTTCTGTACACTGACCCATTCTATCTGTTTGCACTTTAAGTGTTCCCTTACATAAAATATTACCCCTCCACCCCAATTTCCCACCCGGTCTTTCCGAAAGATAATGTAGCCTGGTACATGCAATCCAGCCATCGGTGAATTTATATTTAGCCAGGTCTCAGACAAACATAAAAAGTCCAGGATCGAATTACTTAGTAAGTGATGAACTTGGTCACACTAAGGCAAAATGCTCCTAATATTTAAATGTCCACATAGACCTCTTGGCTTATGTTGTGGGTCCCAGATTACCTTAGCTTGGTTAAGGGTGCTGTATAGATTTGCAGACCGTTGTTTTTTTAACACAAGGTTCCTGGGGCATAACCTGCTCTTGGACTCACTCACCACAACACTGCTGATGGAGTCTGAAAGAACTGCAAGCAGTGGTGGAGGTCCCACTGGCAGTGATGGCAGCCCATCTAGCTGAGGTGGATTCCCACTTTTTGCTTGAAGGAATGTGAGCTGTAAATAAAAGGCTGGTGCAAAGATTTCCCCATTGTGAGAAAGAAGTCGCTGTTTTGGCACTGTCTCACCCTTGCAAGTCAAACATACATGGTTCACTTGTGTCTTCTTTTACATTAGTCTGTGTTTATCAGCTTTCTAACCATCATTTTCTTGGTCCCTGAGCCGGATCGCTAGAAATCTGCCGCCCGGGGCCCTGCAGTGCCTTTGGGGTTTCAGTCTGTGCAGCATCCAGAACATCTGGAGAACCAAAATCCTACACAGTAATTTCTGTGTTGGTAATCACCGAATCGACTGAGGGGCACCGGGGGGTGGATCAACGCATTTCGACAGACAGTGTGATTGAACACACAGGTAAGACAGAACCAACTAAGTATATAAAAATAAATATGCAAACGGTAAGCTTGGTGTTAGTGCTAAATAAGTATGCGGGCCAGTATGCTCAGCGTTTAACAGAACTGCTGTCACGGAGTGACATTTTTGGACATTGTTTGTGGCTTTGTGTTTGTTTACCTTTTGCTTAGATGTTTCTATTTTGGTTTTTGTATCATGTTTTCTTTTCTCCCTCTTCCGCCTCCTAGTGTTTACTTCTTAAGTTATTTTATGGTTGTTTTCTTATTACTTTGTATGGTTTATTATTATTATTATTATTATTATTATTGTAATTATTATAGTTATTGGTCTTCCCTGGATTCTCTAGTTTTATTTATCTTTAGTATCTTTATGTTTAATTGTGTTTTGTTATTTGTTCCTTTGCACTCTTCTTGTTTACTAGTTTATTTTCTGTTTCCTTTCCAGTTAATTCAGTCAGTGTGTTTAGGTTTGTTTACTAGGTTTGTTTACTTTTGTATTCAGGTTTTCTTTACGGGTTCTTTGTTTGTTCTTAGGTTGTTATTGTTGTTCCTATGTTCCCTCTAGTTTCTCTGTTTACTTTAGTCATGGTTATTCTAGTTTTCTTATTCCCCATTTGATTATTTATTTTTGTCTATAGGTTTGCTTGGTCTGTGTTTCTGTTTATTGTTAGTTACTTTGCCCATCCTCAGCCTTTGTATTTGTTTCACCTGTTCCTTCTGCTTTCCTGCCTCCTTGTCACACCTGTTCCCTGTTTTCTCTGATTACCTGCCCTTTGTTATCCCTCAGTATATTAGTTGGTTTTGTGTCATTGTTTGTTGCTGGTTCCTTGTGTTTGTCATACCACATTCTCAACCCACGTATTCGTGCTGAGTTTTTTCCATGTGCCTGCAGAACCTCTTGTAAGTTTTTGGATCAGGACTCTGTATCTGCAGTGCCTTGTTTGGTTTTTTTTGAAAACCTCTGGAAGTAAAGCTAAAACCTTTTACAACATGCTGCTGCCCAGCTCTTGTCTGCACGTTGGTCCACCCTCAAAACCTTTCATGACAACTGCAGTTTTTGAAGAGGCCTACTAATAAATAGGGGGTGTGTATGAATGCAGAATCACATGATTAACTCAGCTGACAACCCGAAACCTTGCTGGTGTTAACATAAAGTTGTTGACTGCTGAGATGTGTCGTGGGGAATTCTGATTTGGATATTATGTGCCATCAAATCTCAGTCTAAAACCCCTCAGAGAGTAGAACTTAATGCGGAAAACCGGATCAAAACTAGGTGTTTGATCTAGAAGCCTGTTTTCTGGGAGATGTTGGGGGCCTGTTGAGTAATTCTGTGTTGATTTGTTGGTACAATATATATATAGAAAATATACCCCTGTTATTTATATATATATATATATACAGGGGTTGGACAATGAAACTGAAACACCTGGTTTTAGACCACAATAATTTATTAGTATGGTGTAGGGCCTCCTTTTGCGGCCAATACAGCCTCAATTCATCTTGGGAATGACATATACTGTCATGATGTAGGGTTGTTTGGTTTTTGGTTTCGGAGTTTTTCCTTATGTTTTTCACTGTTCAAGTTTTGAATCATGTTTCTGTTTATTTTCCTGGTTATGCTTTTGTTTTCTCGTCTTGTTCATGTTTTGTCAAGTTTGGTTTTCGGATCTGGTTATGCTTTTGCTTCATGTTTTTCTAGTTTGTGTTCAAGAGTCTCTGTTTTGCTCCAGTCACGTTTTGTTCTTTTAATTAAGTTTATTCAGTTCACCTGCTTCAAGTTAATCTGTCTCCTTACTCCACCTGGTTTTCACGCCATATATTCACACCTGTTCTGTTAGTCTTCGCGGAAACATCTTTCACCCTCATGCTCATGTCTAGCTCTCATGCTCAAGTCTTATTTTTTGATCATGCCATGCCTGTCTTGTCTGCCCGTTTGTTTTTTTCCTGCCTCCTGTAGTGAGTGAGTTTTCGTTATTAAATCTTTTTCACTTACCATCACGCTGCCTGCTCGTCTGCATTCTGAGGTCCAATTCCAAGTAAACTGTGACAGAACCGTGACATATACAAGTCCTGCAGAGTGGTCAGAGGGATTTTAAGCCATTCTTCTTGCAGGATAGTGGCCACTCCACTACTGGTGGAGGAAAACGTTTCCTGACTCGCTCCTCCAAAACACCCCAAAGTGGCTCAATAATATTTAGATCTGGTGACTGTGCAGGCCTTGGGAGATGTTCAACTTCACTTTCATGTTCATCAAACCAATCTTTCACCAGTCTTGCTGTGTGTATTGGTGCATTGTCATCCTGATACACGGCACCGCCTTCAGGATACAATGTTTGAACCATTGGATGCACATGGTCCTCAAGAATGGTTCGGTAGTCCTTGGCAGTGATGCACCCATCTAGCACAAGTATTGGCCCAAGGGAATGCCATGATATGGTAGCCCAAACCATCACTGATGCACCCCCATGCTTCACTTTGGGCATGCAACAGTCTGGGTGGTACGCTTCTTTGGGGCTTCTCCACACCGTAACTCTGTCGGATGTGGGGAAAACAGTAAAGGTGGACTTATCTGAGAACAATACATGTTTCACATTGTCCACAGCCCGAAATTTGCGCTCCTTGCACCATTGAAACCGACGTTTGGCATTGGCATGCTTGACCAAAGTTTTGGCTATAGCAGCCCAGCCGTGTATATTGACCCTGTGGAGCTCCCGACGGACAGTTCTGGTGGAAACAGGAGAGTTGAGGTACACATTTTATTCTGCCGTGATTTGGGCAGCCGTGGTTTTATGTTTTTTGGATACAATCCAGGTTAGCACCCGAACATCCCTTTCAGACAGCTTCCTCTTGCGTCCACAGTTAATCCTGTTGGATGTGGTTCGTCCTTCTTGGTGGTATGCTGACATTACCCTGGATACCGTGGCTCTTGATACATCACAAAGACTTGTTGTCTTGGTCACAGATGCGCCAGCAAGACGTGCACCAACAATTTGTCCTCTTGTGAACTCTGGTATGTCACCCATAATGTTGTGTGCATTTCAATATTTTGAGCAAAACTGTGCTCTTACCCTGCTAATTGAACCTTCACACTCTGCTCTTACTGGTGCAATGTGCAATCAATGAAGACTGGCTACCAGGCTGGTCCTATTTAGCCATGAAACTTCCCACACTAAATAATAATAATAAACTAGGGTAAATAGGAAAAAAGTATATATAATAAAGCACAAAGAATCAAATAAATAGCGCTAATAAAATTTTATGAAGTAGAACTCAGTTCTTAACAGTCTTAACAGTTTTTAATAGAAAAAAATAAATAAAAACAACAACTAAAAATGGGAAACTGCGTTCGGAAGCAGCCCCCGTTAGAAGGAGATGCAAAGTTTATACACTCAAAAAATCCAGATACAGTAAAAAACCTCACTAAATGGCAGATTATAATTTTAAAGGAGATCTTTCGGTTCCTGCTCGTCCACAACAGAACTTAAAAAAAAAAAAAAAAAAAATGCCTTGTTGAAACTTATAAAAGAGAGGCAGGGAACGAAAAAAGAGCAAGTAGCAGAAGCCAGAGAAGAAGATCACGATACTTGTGTACTAAGGGGTAGGGGCAGGCAGCCACAACCCCAGGGCGCTGCTGCAGCTGTGATTCGTCTGAACCCTTAGCGCCAGTGGAACAGATAATTCACAATTTGCGGTGCTGTGGGAAAATGTTAGGAGAATTTGGACAGAGAGCAGATTATACCATCATTAACCAGACTAAACTGAAAATAGGAGAGCCAATCACTGAGTACAGAATAACAATAGTAGAGGTGTTTAAAAGGAATAGTGGACTGCGACACGATAATGTTGACGACAGTCCCTATCAACAGCAGTTAAAAAATGCCCTCCAGGCAAATGCTTTGCCTGAGATTGATCTACCCACCTGCTTGGTTAGCAGTTGGCCGAACTGGGCAATGCATGCTGAAAAGGTGGTCAGTGGAAAGAAAAAACAACTCCCTACTGATACCTTCTATGCTGAGGATGACATATTTTATGCAGGACTGGTAAGTAGGGGGAGGGGATGAATGAGAGGAATTTTCAGAGGAAGAGGAGGTGACAATGACACGTTGGTCCTGTGGACAACATGGACACTGGGCTAAAAACTGTCCAACTGGACAACCCAGTCAACAATGACTAGATAAGGGAGAAAAGAATGTTATTAAAGAAGAAAAAGGGGAAGTTGATGTGAACGAGGAGATGATAGACATTGCAGCAGCATACATGGATAAACTGAGATCCCCTCCAAGTGCAACAGTATATGTCAGTCTACATGAGATACTAACAACTTCACCTATTGGTATAATATAAAGATCTGAGTGAATATGTGAAACAAACTGACTAATACAATGATGAAAGTTTTTCAACAGCTGATGCTTATCCAATTCAATTCAGTTTATTTATATAGCGCCAATTCACAACACATATCGTCTCAAGGCACTTCACAAAAGTCAGGTACATAAATTCCAATTAATCCTAATCATTGAACAGTGCAGGCAGATTCAGTTTTTCTGTCTAAGGAATCCAGGAGGAAGACAGTGGGATGCAGTGTTCCTAGGAAATGCAGCTTATTTATTAACAATCAATTTTTCTCCGGTAGGTGGAAGCTGGAGAAATAACATCACACTGTGTGGAAGTTTTGCTGACTAATCATAGGCTGGATCTATGAAACATTATGTGCACAGACCAAATGACCAAACGACCCAAGACCAAAAGACCAAGGTTCTGACTGACTTATGAACCTCACTGACCTGACAATGGTAACATGACACTTCTCCAGAGTGGAGGGACCCGATAGACAACCCTTCAAGGTGGACCCCACTAAGACCACCTTATTGATCCTTGGTGGATAAAAAAAGAATTGAAGCATTCAAAAAAAAACTAGTGGAAACAGAAAGGGTTATGAGGAAACAATGTGCATTTTAAGAATTCAAATTTTTGCAAGTGTAATTGCTCTGATAGAGAAGTCAGTGAAAATGTATTAATTCAAAGTGCTTTACATTATAAAAACACAAAATCTCCCACTTTGATTTTCTTATCAAAGTGGGAGAGAAATCAATTAATTAACAAGAGAAAGACCGGGCTTTGTCTTATAAGTTTATTCAAAGGCATTTTACCGTTTGAAGACTGTCACTGAGCTTAGTCAGTGAATCAGAGCCCAGAACAAGAGTTTACAGACAGTATTTAAACAGTATGTGGGTGTTACGTCAACTTAAAAGAGTTTTAGAATTATGATCCCCAGACCCTCCCCGGGTCAGAGGTAACAAGCTTATTTATGTGGGCACCAACATAAATAACCCTACAGGGAATGTTAACCATAAAACTTCTGATAATGAATTTATAGACCAACTCCTCTAGGGTAACAAAACACAGAGGTCAGAGAGGAGAGAGGTAAAGGGAAGTTCAGAGTATTAAAATGAATTTTCCACAACACTCCTTTCTTCTGATTACAAGATAATCACATAACTAAAAGAAAATTCTACAAAACCATCACCAAGATCATAATCAAAGTAAAAAAAAAAAAAAAAAAATACAACACTTTAAAAATAAACATCAAAATCAAAAAGAAAAATAAAGAATTACTCCAATCTTTATTAACCAGGATGTCCAACCACCAGTAATGAACCAGAACCACGGATTCCAAGAGGAACCCATATTTTCATTCTGTTGAGTCATCAGCAACTCCTGTAATTCATCATGGATACTTATTTTGTTGTTAAACCCATCAGGAATAAAATTGCAACATTGTTTCCCAATTAAATGACAAACAACACCCCTCTCAGCTAACAGGGAATTCAAAACCATTCTATTTTGCAAACTCACAATTCTTATATCCTGCTGCTCTTTGGTCAGAACAGTGAAACCTTCCTCAGATAAAACAGTAATATTTTCTAACTAAACTAACAACTCATTAATCCTATGGGCTACATTAACAACACCATAACTAGGAATAAGTGTACCCGAAATCCCTTTCCAATATGGAATCCTAGCTCTCTTTTGCCGTTTGAGCATTGTCTTCCTCTCTAATAATGAGTGATTGAATCATAAGTAATGACTGTAGGTAGTAAATGAGCTAAATTAGCAGGCAAATACAGATATGATCTATTTCCACGCATCCAAACCATGTTCTTAGGACACGAGTACCCATCTCTACTAGGAAAAGTAACAAGAACCCTGGTTAATTTACCTGCCTGGCCATACAATTTACTTTCATTCGGTAAGGCTGTAAGATTAAGAGTTAACACAAAGGGATTTGGGCCCAAAGATCCTGAAATGGTATAAGGATCAGTTCTGATAGGACATGCCTCAAATTTATGTCTGTTGTTTAAAGCACATATTAAATTAGTCTTACTAGAAAATCTACTAACATTTCTGCTTTGCCTTACGGTATAATTCCTCACCCAAGGAAAAATAACTTCCACCAGCCGGTTATCTGGAAAGAAAGTAGATAGAGTATAAGCAATATCAATAGGAACAGGTACCAACAATGGTTGATCATTAATAGCATGTGGAATCAAACAAACATAACAACTGTCATTTCTTATCTTCCTCACAGTTAGATGCATCAGTTTCCACCAGACATTATCAGCATGATCATGGTAGTCAGAGAAGTGATGAATCTCTCTTCGAATCAGCTGATGAGTATTATTGGCGTAATTATTCAGATTAGTCACAAATTGTCTTTGCTGTACCTTTTCCCAAATAAACACAGGAGTAAAAACTTGCAATACCAATCAGAACAGACCATCTTCCATATAGCTGCATCATGACCTTGAAGTGGATTGTCCTTTCTTCTGGTACTGAAAGCAAACAGTTTTGTTTTGTTTTCAGAGGAAACAAATCATAAACAAAATTTAAAAATCCTGCTGTCTCTCCTGAGTGGCTTCTGTGCTTCAAGCTGCCCTGTTACCAGTCTGGTACAGGTAGGCGGTCGTTGGAAGCCCCTCTAGGCAGGGGGTTCAGAACCAAGATGCTGCTCAGGTGGTGTTCCCATGAACACCTTGTAGTGTGTCGCATAGACCCAGGTAACATGCTCTGCTACCTTGACAGCGGTGTGGGTGACTAGTAGGATCTGATATGGGCCATTCCAGCATCTGGACTTCACGTGTTCTCCTGGGACCAAGGAGTGGAGTTTGGAAGTGGCTGTTTCCAGTAATGCAGCCTTCACAGTGTGTGAAACTTGAGAAAGCACAGTGGACAGGTTTTGACAGTAAAATAACATCCTCTCTTCACACAAAGATGTGGAAGGCAGAGATCTTAGCAATATCCCCATGTCCAAATTAGGAGACCTGTCAAACAGCACTTCACAACATTTGGCAAATTTTTTATTTCAAAGTCCCATTCTCAAGCCTAGGTGCTTAATTACATGAACTTAATCAAACATCCAGCAAAATCCAAGAGAATTAATCTTCTGACTCCACCTAGTATACTTGCAGTTAAATATTCTGAATATAAAAAAATTTGACATATGATGTTTGAGGAAGGCCTGATTACAGGTCATTATTTCCATAGTTTCAGAATACCCAAAGAAAATTTCAAAAATGGTCTAATCGGTGGAGATGTAAAATTTCACAAAAGAATCAACATCATACTTTCAGACAGGTTCTTAGGGAGTTATGCACCATTTATATAAACAAAGTACAAAGTACAACATCTCTTTCACATTGTCACTAAGTCCTCACTGGCAAAAAGTAAAAAAAAAAACAAAGTTCTAGGAATCAGGATCACATTACAAAAAACCAAAGAAATGAATGCTGACATAACTATGTGTCACCATGAAATTACCAAAAGCAACATACATAAAATCCAGATGTTTTTAACTGCAATTCAGTTCCAGTAACAATAAAACGCAAACTTCAGTTGTGCAGTACATCAATGTCTCACTTAGAATTAGGGATTGCTGCAAAGTCAACGCCAGTGACTGTCCACTGTCTCTACATGCTCATCCGGGAGGAGGGAATGCTGCAAGTCACTGACTGGATGCAATCTGCTGGGTTTCCTTAGATAGAAAAGCTTTTTATCCAATTTGAATAAAAAGCTAACTCCAACTGCACTGTTCAATTGTTAGGGTTAATTGGAATGTATGTACCTGACTGTTGTGAAGTGCCTTGAGACAACATGTGTTGTGAATTGGCGCTATATAAATAAAACTGAATTTAATTGAATTGAATTGAATTAAGTCACATATCATCCTGATTTGTCTTGTATGAAGATGAGTATTAGATTAATGGAAATCTAATGTAATTTTGATGCATATGCTCTACAAATTTAATCTAATAAATAATTCTCACCAAGTATGAAGTCATGACTCTGATTCTTTATCAAAAATATATTCCTTACTTTTGGCATATCTTGAACTGTCAGCTAGCTTAATGGCACCAGGGAATACTTTCAATCTAATAAATCACCAATGATTTTGCATGCAAAACTAATTCTTCAAACTAGTTTAAACTATTTCATTGACCTATTAATAGTAAAACACATACATCTAAAATTCATGCTACATCCTTAATTATTATACAAAAAACATCTTTTTAAGACAACAATCACTACAAGCCTTTTGATTCTATTGTCTCTTAAACAGCGTTAAAACTCAGGAAGGGAGGTGCTGAGCATTACCATGAAAGCAAAGGCGTGTACAAACCTGGTAGGTGGGCAGAGTCAGGCAGAACTAACCTCTGATGGGCAGGCCCCACAGTTTCTTCATTCCAACCGATCTTAGTGTACCTTAAACTGCAAAACTGTTAACATGCACCTACCTGAGAAACAAACTGCTTCTTAACTTTCCTGAAAACACAAGGTTTTAATCAATCTGGGATTTAGAAACATTATTCTAAACATGGATTATTGTGTCATGCAACATACAGGTCCTTCTCAAAATATTAGCATATTGTGATAAAGTTAATTATTTTCCATAATGTTATGATGAAAATTTAACATTCATATATTTTATATTCATTGCACATTAACTGAAATATTTCAGGTCTTTTATTGTCTTAATACGGATGATTGTGGCATACAGCTCATGAAAACCCAAAATTCCTATCTCACAAAATTAGCATATTTCATCCGACCAATAAAAGAAAAGTGTTTTTAATACAAAAAACGTCAACCTTCAAATAATCATGTACAGTTATGCACTCAATACTTGGTCGGGAATCCTTTGGCAGAAATGACTGCTTCAATGCGGCGTGGCATGGAGGCAATCAGCTTGTGGCACTGCTGAGGTCTTATGGAGGCCCAGGATGCTTCGATAGCGGCCTTTAGCTCATCCAGAGTGTTGGGTCTTGAGTCTCTCAACGTTCTCTTCACAATATCCCACAGATTCTCTATGGGGTTCAGGTCAGGAGAGTAGGCAGGCCAATTAAGCACAGTGATACCATGGTCAGTAAACCATTTACCAGTGGTTTTGGCACTGTGAGCAGGTGCCAGGTCGTGCTGAAAAATGAAATCTTCATCTCCATAAAGCTTTTCAGCAGATGGAAGCATGAAGTGCTCCAAAATCTCCTGATAGCTAGCTGCATTGACCCTGTCCTTGATAAAACACAGTGGACCAACACCAGCAGCTGACACGGCACCCCAGACCATCACTGACTGTGGGTACTTGACACTGGACTTCTGGCATTTTGGCATTTCCTTCTCCCCAGTCTTCCTCTAGACTCTGGCACCTTGATTTCCGAATGACATGCAGAATTTGCTTTCATCCGAAAAAGTACTTTGGACCACTGAGCAACAGTCCAGTGCTGCTTATCTGTAGCCCAGGTCAGGCGCTTCTGCTGCTGTTTCTGGTTCAAAAGTGGCTTGACCTGGGGAATGCGGCACCTGTAGCCCATTTCCTGCACACGCCTGTGCACGGTGGCTCTGGATGTTTCTACTCCAGACTCAGTCCACTGCTTCCGCAGGTCCCCCAAGGTCTGGAATCGGCCCTTCTCCACAATCTTCCTCAGGGTCCGGTCACCTCTTCTCGTTGTGCAGCGTTTTCTGCCACACTTTTTCCTTCCCACAGGCTTCCCACTGAGGTGCCTTGATACAGCACTCTGGGAACAGCCTATTCGTTCAGAAATTTCTTTCTGTGTCTTACCCTCTTGCTTGAGGGTGTCAATAGTGGCCTTCTGGACAGCGGTCAGGTCGGCAGTCTTACCCATGATTGGGGTTTTGAGTGATGAACCAGGCTGGGAGTTTTAAAGGCCTCAGGAATCTTTTGCAGGTGTTTAGAGTTAACACGTTGATTCAGATGATTAGGTTCATAGCTCGTTTAGAGACCCTTTTAATGATATGCTAATTTTGTGAGATAGGAATTTTGGGTTTTCATGAGCTGTATGCCAAAATCATCCATATTAAGACAATAAAAGACCTGAAATATTTCAGTTAGTGTGCAATGAATATAAAATATATGAATGTTAAATTTTCATCATTACATTATGGAAAATAATTAACTTTATCACAATATGCTAATATTTTGAGAAGGACCTGTATAAACAAACATTCATTCCAACAAAACAAATCTCTTTTCAAAATATGTTTTCTCAGCCATATCTCTTAATGCTGTAATTGATCAATTTTTGTTATGACAATCTTCAGGATCTTTTTTTAAGATGAGTGCACATAGTCCAAAGAGATCTCAAACTGTCAGATTCTGGTTATCATCTGTCTGCTACTAACCCTTTTCCACCAGTAGGGGCTGTTGGAGCTGAAGGATCAGGGTGGACAGGTGTCCATCTTGTCATCAGCTAGAGGACTACAAGAGGGTGGCAAGCCAGCACTTTGATGCCTGAGTGTTTTGCCTCTTTGTGGTACTACTACCTGGCCATTTCAAGTTTGAAAGAACCTTGAAGAAACTTTGTATCTTTGAAGATTTTTGATAACCTTGACTAATAGTCTGTATTTGTCTCAGGTTGCCCAAGTCACGCTCCAAGTTAAGAAATCTCTGAGGAACTCATTTCACAATAACTTGGATTCTGATTGTTTATTCCCTGCCGGCCGCCAGCCCTGGTGGTTCCTCCGCAGCTCTCAGGCGAACCCTGTCCACCCTCCTCTGTCCTGCCAAGACTATCTGAAGTTCCGGCGGTTCAGCGTAGCCCTCCCAGGATCGACAACCTCTCTCCCTGGCGGACCGACCTCCAACCAGACCGTAAGCCCCTTACAAAGTAGTGTTCTAGGGTTGCATTTGCAGTATCTTACCTTTGCAGCTGGTCAGCAGATTTTGGTTTTCCAGCCCAGGTCTACCTGTAAATAAAGTTCCTGAAACGTTTCTGTTTTCCATATTTTCTGAATGTGGGTCAAGTCGGCCTTATCCATTATGAAACAAACTATTTAGAAGCACAGCAACAGTTTTCTCTAACATGAATCCAAATTCACTGATGCTGAAACCCTTTGCCAATTCTTTGTACTGTATCTCTGTAATAATAACTACAATCCTGAGGGTTATTGTTATAATTCTCTTTTTGTTTGGCTCAATTTGATCGCAGCTGTATTCAAGAATTTCTCTGCTCAGGTTAAATGCAAAGAAGTATTTTAAGTCGGCATTGACGTTTTTATGCAGTGTTAGCTTAATTTCTGGTTAAGTCTAAGAAGCTTGACTCCAAACTCGACTTTGTTCCCACATAGTGTTTCAAAAGGAGAACAGACATCATTTTCTTTAATTTGGGCTATTTAAATTTTGAGAGTTGGGGAAAATTATTACTAGAACCCCTCTTTAATCTAAATGCTGAAAAATGTTCCAATATTTTATTTCTTAATAATCTGAAATTACCTTGTGTACCTTTTGTACTCCTAGGTATTCTTTCAATCTTTAAACCCCAAGAAATTAAACAAGGAGACTGTAGTTTGAGCCGACCGTCCTCTTTAGTGTTGAGAGGACCTTTATTTATTTTCTTTAAAATAAAGGATTTTGTCTTTATTCCGTTATAAAGACTCCTAGCCTTGGCTCCAAAACAAAATTCTTCAGCCCCAATCTTTGTTCCCCAGAGTAGAAATTGAGTATTATTGCATTTCAAAGCCATCAAAATGACTGGAACTCATCATTGGCTTAGATCTGTTTTAATAGGTAAACAGTCCTCTCCCCATCTCCCTTCCTGTGGCATGTAAGGAGGCAAGGGCACTTAGAGCAGACATGAGTGATACACAATACAAAAGTTTTCAAACCCTAACAATCCCCCCTTTTTATCACGAATAAGTCATGATTAAATGCAAATAAAAGAAAACACTCTCTGTGAGCACAAACCCACGGACGGAAAGCAGATTATATTGTGGGAAACACTCACACAACATGTCATAGTCATCTGCTTTTGGGTCCAGTGTGGTGTCGACTTGAATCAATGCTGCATATGCGACAGTGACTGATTGAGTTACTATCCTTTTTACCAAGCATTTGCAACCTGGGATAATACATATTGACATGGTGCACAGGATGATCAGGAATGCTGCTATTGCAAATAAGAAAATCTTAACCCAATTCATCCACCCCCTTTGGAGCATCCAGTCTAGCCAAGAGGAGCTGGGAGTCGGGTGGTCGTGTGTCATGACATTTTGCAGGTTACGCAGGTTATTCAGCGCCCCTGTTATATTTGAGAAATGTATATTATCTGGGATATATGTGCAACAGGTGTTATTCAACAAAATGCAAACGCGTTGATGCTGTTAGAATATCCAAAGCCATGCGATTCTGAATTATCATGGCTCGTATAGCGCTCATTTCTGTGTTCTGTGTCCTCTTCTACTATTATGGAGTTATTCAAAAACAGCCCTAATCGGTAGCTTAAAGTTTCCACACGCAGCATTAGTTTCCCCACACCTAGCCAAGGAAGGAGAGATAGTGTCACTTTCTCATCTTTTGGCCAAAGCTTAAATTCATCTGGGACATTAGTTCCCCAGATAAGGTTGTGTGGTTTCATTTCTATATCTCTCTTTTGCCTTTTGGGGATTGTGGGTATCATCGTTACCTTACTGAGTATTATAGTGTGATCAGATGTGCAAACTGGAGTGCACACCCCATACCAATTCAGGGGTAATATGTGCCTCCACACTGCGTGGTGTTACTCATATAGATAGAAGAATCATTTTCCTTTTCTCTACTCAAACAATCGTGGTGGAATGTGTTTTCGTTGGCATGTGCTTCAAATGCTGTGGCTCTTCCCTTATTATTGATGTGCAGAGGTTGCCATTTCTTGGGGTCACATGTACAGTTACGTGGGTCACATGCATATGCAAGAGAATTGTTGTAATATGTGTATGTTTTGTTGTCCTTACCAACCATTTGGATGCCTTCTCCTTTCGTCAGGTTCTGACCAGGAACAATAAAATATGTACATGTGCATACCCCCAGAGTCCTATTGAAAAGGCACATACTGCTTCTGTGTAATTCATTTTTCTCACATACACTGTAGGGCCCTGGGAATGAATTGGCATGACAGAACATACATAACAGTCTGTTTTGTTTTGTGCTTTAGCTGTTTCATAGACGTAATGATACCAATAATTTTGCAGAAACAGGTGTCCTCCTCCTTCCTTTAGGGTTCTGAGATGAGAGCCGTCCGGTGTCCATCTCTTCTCATGTGATGTTACATCCTGTGGATCCTGCCTTAAACAGAAAAAGAGCCCTGCTACCAGAATTAGGCTCAGGCGTATCAGTCCTGTCCACACGTTACAAAAAGCCATGCTAAGTTGGGCACAGGTCAGTTGTTTTCTTCACCGGTTTGAGATGCTGAGCCCTATTGGTTCCCAGCCCCTTTGTACTCGGTCTTCCCCTGTTACCCCGTCGGTTGGTTTGGCTCCTTAACGGTGATATTAGCTTACAGTGGCTCTTGTGGATCCAGGATGGTCTCTCTGCGATTTTCAGAGCCATCGGTGTGGTCAGGAGAACACAATATGGCCCTTTCCAGCAGGGGTGCTCCAATCCTTTCTGTGGAATGTCTTAATGAGGACCAGGTCTCCAGACCTCAGGTTGTTCTGTGAAATTGGAGCAGAATTTACTGGCAGACTACTGGACAACTGTACTTCTTTTGTTTGTAACATTTTATTCATCCATTCTGCTAATGATGTTTCCTGCTGTGCTTTTCCTATGTCATCCATTTCTGATGGCAATGGGAAAGGTCTGCCATGTACTATTTCAAATGGAGTGAGACCAGTTTGATTTGGAGTTATTCTCATCCATAATTTAACCAGGGATAGGCATTTGGGCCATGGCCTCCCTGTTTCTTCCATTGTTTTCCTTAATCTATTTTTTATTGTTCCATTCTTATCACCCGCAACCAGCCCAGCAGATTGCGGGTGGTAAGAACAATGGTTTTTTAACTGAAACCATAATGCTTTAGAGCACAGTTCTATTACATTATTTACAAAATGAGTCCCATTATCTGATCTTATGATTTGTGGGATACCATATGTGGGGAAGAAATGTGTCACTAAACTCTTTGCCACTGTGAGTGCATCACAGTGCTTTGCGGGGTATATTTCAACCCACTTTGAAAATGCATCTATGATCACTAAACAATATTTCTTTCCCCCTGACCATGATAACTCTATGAAATCCATGTGTATCAAGTGAAAGGTTGATACACAAGGAAAATTGCTGCTGGGAACTGGCCTCTTTTGGGTCTCATGTTCCCCTGTGGATTATGTTTGCAGCAGATAATACATGATCTACAAATGTTTTTTGCATAGTCAGAAAAATTTATGGTGTGGAAATGTAGATTTACTAAGTGTATCATTCCCCTGCTCGACACATGGGAAACCCCGTGTGTCGCATGGGCCGCCGTCTTGTATAAATTCTTTGGTAATATTGGCTTATTTTCCAAATGATAAATGTCATCTTTCTTTATGGCCCCTCTATTCAGCTGGTGCAGATTGTTGTGAATCTTTCAGCACATCTGTATCTATAAATAGGAGATCTGACATTTTCAAAGTGAAGGGAAGTCTCGAAGCTATTTTAGCAGAAATGTCAGCAAAGGTGTTCCCCTTTGTTTCCATGGTTTCATCAGATTGATGCGCTTTACATTTAAAAAGCGCTATCTTTGCAGGTAGCTGGATAGCTAACAGCAGTCGTTTTAACAGATTAAAATGTGTCAATTCTGTTCCAGATGATATTTTGAAGGCTCTATTTTCCCATATTTTGGCAAAATGGTGAACAGAACCAAATACATATTGGCTATCTGTGTAGATGGTTAGGATATTTCCTTTATATAATTCACAAGCTCTGATAACAGCATACAGCTCTGCAGTCTGTGCTGAGCATGTATGGGGCAGGGCCTGTGATTCTATAATTTTAGTTTCAGTGGTTACTGCGTAACCAACTCTGTTTTTTCCATATTCATCTTTTGAAGCTGATCCATCTACAAAGAATATTTGTGAGTTTTTCAGAGGGGTCTGAGAGATATCTTGCCTAGGTTTTGTGTCTTCCTCAAACTTTGTTTTGCAAGAATGTGGTTTCCCATCTAATGCTGTTGGAATTAGCGTGCTAGGGTTCAGTGGACCACATCTTTGCAGAGTTATATTTGGTTGCGAGAGTAGCAATGAGATCAATGTGATATGCCTTGCATATGTCAAGAAAGGAAGTGAGGTTTATAGCAATACAAGTGACACTGAATGAGGAACTTTCAGTGTGAGCGGGTGGCACAGCACAATTTCAGCTGTCTGCTTCACAGCTTCTGCCGCAGCTGTGCAGCTCTGCAATCCGATTGGAAATCCAGATGCCACAGAGTCCAGTTTTTTAGAATAAAATGCTAAAGGTCTGTTTTTGGAGCCAAATGGCTGGGTTAATACAGCTTTCATATATCCCTTACATGCATCCACACAAAGTGTGAAAGGCTGGCTATAATCCGGCAGAGCTAAGGTGACTGTTGTTTGAAGCAGATTTTTTAGCTCTGTGAATGCTGCTTCTCCTTCCTTAGTCCATGTGATTTTGTCTTTTAATGTCATGTCTTTACCATAGATCATAGATTGCAAGGGTTGTACAATGGCTGCATAGTCTGGTAGCCATTCTCTGCAAAAGTTACACAGTCCCAGAAAGGACATCATTTGTTGTTTAGTTCGTGGTTTGGGGGCTTCCTGTATGGCTGTTTTTCTGCTGCTGAGGAGGGAACGGCCATGCTGTGATAGCATACGTCCCAAAAAAATCACTTTCTCCTTGCAAAACTGCAGTTTATCCCTAGAGGCTTTGTGCCCCGTCTGGTAGAGATGTTTCAGAACTGTTATGGTAGCTTCCTCACATTGTTGTTGAGTGTCTGAAGCTATAAGAATATCATCTACATACAACAGGACTTGGCTATGTTCAGGCACCTCACAGGTGCTCATAGAGTATCTTAAGGCTTGTGTATATACATGTGGGCTTTCACTGAAGCCTTGTGGTAGTCTTGTGTAAGTGTATTTTTTCCCCTTAAACTGAAAGCCAAATAAATGCTCTGACTCTTCATGCAGTGGTACTGTAAAGAAAGCATTGCTAAGATCTACCACTGAGAAATATTTTTTATCTGGAGTTAATGAATGCAGTAATGTATGTGGATTTGGGACGTCTGGAACTACATGTCTCACTATTTCATTTATCGGTCTAAGATCCTGGACCATCCTCCACTTTCCTGTGCTGGCTTTCTGCACTGGAAAGATAGGTGTGATTCAAGGAGAGGACATTAACACGCCCTTCTACTGCGACTAATCCGCAGCGGTGTTAATTTTCTGGGACCTTTATCTCCAAAAATCACCAATACGTCTTTCTATTCTGGGCAAAACAAAACACAAGACCAGCAGAATCTTGCTATGATTCTTCCAAAATGCTTAGTCTTCCAAACACACACAACAGCATTTACACAGTTAGTATTTTAACATATTTATGTCCCTTCAGCAATATGTATGGTCGACCTAGCTTAGTTTATGAGCTCCCTTATTATTCAACATTTAATTTCATTTCCTTGCGGCGAAATGTTACCAACCAAATTATCCAGTTCCCTTACGGCGTAATTACCTAGTCGTTTCTGATCTCCTTGCGGCGAGATCCTACCTAAATTTATCGTTATTTCCTTGCAGCGAAATAAAACCTATTCAATGCAGTGTCCTTACCGGCGACACACTACCAACGACTTTTAAGTACTTTTCTTCTTTTATTTATATAGCACTTACTCTTATCTCATGTACTGTATTTTAAAGCTATCTCACCTCGGAGTTGACTTCTAGGTGACTCTGTCGGACCTCCCAGAGTCACCTGGTGTCGAGCAAGACGATAACCCACTGGCCAGATGCGAATGTCACACACCGGGACTTTCAGCCACTAGGCCTAGGTGCGGCTGTGCGGCAGCGCTTAACTCGATGTCAGGCGGTTCCCGGAGATCCGCCAGTCACTGCAAAGAAAAATAAGATCAGTTTAGTTCTTATAATATCCGGCTTCGAAGGACCAAGTTAATGTTAGGTATTAATTAGTCAACTCAGAGGCACTTGAACGATACAGAGTCAGATGTACTTGCAGCAAGGGTAACTCACACTTTGCAGTGCAAATCTACAAAGTGTTGGCACCCCTCTCTCTTTATTTATACATGCTGGTTCACACACAGTTCAACAAACATTCAGGGTGTGTGTGTGTGTGTGTGTGTGTGTGGGTGGGGGTGTCAGAAAGGTTAGGGTTCATGTGTCTTGATCTTAAACAGAGACAGAGAGTGAGTGAGGACTCGTACCAGTCCCTAGATGTTGCTGATAAAAGCATAACTCATTCCTCTCCCCATCTCCCTTCCTGTGGTATGTAAGGAGGGAAAGGCACTTAGAGCAGACATGAGTGATAAACAATACAAAAGTTTTCAAACCCTAACATATGTGTGGGTGTGTGTGTGAGAGACAGAAGAAAAAGTTTAGTATAGGTTCAGATTTTGCACACAGAAATATTATCAGTCAGTCAGTCAGTTGTCCACATGCCTGTCACTTCCTTCCTCAACATGTACTATACTCCTTTCTAAAACAACTTTCTTTTCCCATCTCTAATGTCCCTTTTCACTTTTACCTTCTATTCCAACTGATTGCGGTATTTAAGACAAACTAAACTTCCTGCAGGAAAGTTTTAACTCTTTAACCCCTTAATTGATGCATTCTGTGCTTTTTTAATCTTTTTCTTATTTTTTTTTCTCAATCTCCATCAATTAACTGTTTTACTTTAAACTATTAGAACTATTTTTTTAACTATTTAATTTATTTACACTCAAACTTTCACCCTGTGGAAAACCAAACTTCCCAAATTAAAGCACAGTTAACACAATCATCCCCACAATTTTCCTTTCATTATTTTATAAATCGCACAGTCTGGAGAAGAACCCACCGCTGATGCCTTTGAGGTTCCAGAACCATTTTTTACTGTTAGATAAATGTACATACATTATTCAGTTTTCATTCTACATTACTCATTTACTATCTAGATGTGCTGTTTATATTACTGATTGAGAATGGTTGTTATCTCCTTATATGCATAGAGGAATATGATGTTGCAACATGAGCACAGGATGTGAGAACAGTCTGTTTTCACATTAAGATAAACTCCCTCAGCAGTTGAAACCTCATGTAACTAGGGCGTTCCTTTTCTAATAAAAGCATGAAGAGCGGAGACTGTCTTCAGAGTGTGTTTGGAGGATTGTAACTGAGACAGTCTCCGGGACACTCTCCTTGCAAGTTAAAACAAACTAACTTCTCTGTGTCTTTCTTTGTGCAGATGTTGTAATGAGTGTTGGGGTTTAAACCTAACATTTAAATGGTCCTTCGAGAGCCGGATTCCAAGATACCTGACGATCCCAGCGGGTGAGAGAGATCCAGGTAAAACTCCGTGGCCACGGTAAAAAGACCTTTTCCGGGACTGGTTCTCCCTGACAAGCTGGAATCCAAGGGTTGACGGAACTCCAAGGACGCAGAGAAGTGTGAGTAAATCTTATGATTAAAAAGAGGGATGAATGACAAAAGAATAAAATAGTAAAACCCTGACAATTATAGACACTATCAGGTACAAGAGAAGAATACAGTTAAATTCCGCAGGAGGGTAGACTCCCTTAGTTGAAATAGACTAATTAAATTCTACGTTAAGGACGGCGGAGTCCTCTGTTAGGAAACTAAGAAGAATACAGTTAAATTCCGCAGGAGGGTAGACTCCCTTAGTTGAAATAGACTAATTAAATTCTACGTTAAGGACGGCGGAGTCCTCTGTTAGGAAACTAAGAAGAATACAGTTAAATTCCGCAGGAGGGTAGACTCCCTTAGTTGAAATAGACTAATTAAATTCTACGTTAAGGACGGCGGAGTCCTCTGTTAAGAAACTAATAAAAGGAGCGAGTGAGTGTGAGAGTGGAAAAATAGCCACCACTAGGTGACTGTTTTTCATATAAATTAAACAAGGAACAAATGGTGAGCCGTTGCGGATGCATGTAGGCAAGAAAATTCCACCTTAACGGGTTGAACTGTATTTTACCGCAACAGGTTAGTTGATCACCATCTTGTTTAAAAGGTATTTCCAGTATTTAGAACACACCAGGTGTTGAAACCATACTGGAACTAAAAGTCGCCTAAAAATGGGTAAGGGACAAAGTAAAGAAAAACAAAAGTTACTTGATAATTTATCATGCAAAGATTGGAAAGTAGTAGAAAAGGAAGAACCAACAGCTGTGGAACCATTATGTTACTGGGTAAAACATTATAACTTTAATGGAAAGTTATCCACGGCTGCCTTAAAAGACTTACAAGGTAAAATAGCTAACAAATGTAAACAAAATGAAAAACAAATGAAAAGAGAAGGTTATGCACAGACAACGGTATGGTGTAAAATAGCAAAACAACGAGAGGAAGGTAAAAGAGTGGCGCGACAAAGAAGGGAAGAAAAGAAAAAAGAGGAAAAAGAAAAACAGGCAGGTAAAGAAAAAGAAAAAGGAATAATGTTTCACCGAAAGGAAGATGATGAATATTCAGGTCCTTATGCAGACTCACAGCAACAATTAGCCCAACAAGATGAAGAGGCGGCTGGGGAAGATGAAATAACTGAGCCTACGGCTCCCCCTGTCGCCCCATTTCCCGAAAAACCACCTAAATATACACTGAAAGATATAGGAAGTAAGCCTAAATTACGGAAAGACGGTGCAGTAGGGAACTAGTCAACAACCCTATCTGGAGACTTTAATAGTGTGTTAAGCCCTCCCAGGGAACCTCAAAAGTTACTAAGTTTTGAGGAAGAGGGACTTGAAGTACAGACTTTCCCTCTGATAGAACTTCCAAATCCACGATCAGGACAGAATGATTCGGCTGTAATAAGGGTATATCGAACATGGACACAAGATGATATTAAAAAGGCAGTAGAGGGCATTCCCCACCCTAGAGAAGATGTTGAGGAATGTTTGAAACAAATGGAAGACCTCAGACGTTCTTATCACCTGAACGGAGCAGAAGTACACCAGGTGTGGATGTGCAAGTTAGGCCCTGACTGGTTTCATGTTAAAGGAACTTATACGCCTACTCAAGCAGATGGTACCAACCGAGTTGCTGACAGTAATGATCTGACAGAATATGTGAACCCCCTATTGGAAAGAATTAAAGCTAAATATAAAAAGAGAGCAAATTACACTGAAATAGGAAGGTGCCGACAGAAACCAGATGAACCATTTGATGAATATAGAGCAAAAATGGGTACGGTGTTCAAGGTTCACAGTGGTCTAGAACCAAGTGAGGATGCAAACAGTGCCTTCCAACAACAGTTAAAAAATGCACTCCATTCAGGTTCGTCACCTGAAATACATGGCTGGGTAAACCGCCATTACATAGGAATGAGTGGAGGCTCATTACAGGATTACATCAACCATGCCCTGCATGCAGAAAAAGTTATAAAAAGTAAAAAGACCAAACAAAAAGACACAGTGTTCTACCACGAGGAAGAGACAGCCTGTTTTGATAATGCAGTTTATTATCAACAGACACGGGGCAGGGGGCGTGGTAGAGGTCGAGGAAGAGGTAGAGGCAAAGGACATTTTGGAGCACAAAATCCAAGAGCATGCTGGTCCTGTGGAAAAGAGGGACATATGGCTAGAGACTGCCAAAGTAGCTCTGGCCAACAAAACTATAGTGCGTGACGAGCACCAGAGCCGCAGGGGAAACTGAGCAGACAACCCCTTGGTGAAATGACAGAAAGGGTACTTTTGACTGAGGAGGGAGAAAATATATTAAATCTGGAAGAACTGTTCTATGTAGAAAAAATTAGACCAGAAATAACATTGATAGTACAAGGCACACCTATCACATTCCTTTGTGATTCTGGAGCATGTAGAACCACCCTCAGAGAGCCACTACCACATGCAAAGCCTAGTGGAAATTATGCTGTGGTCAGAGCAGCCTAAGGAGTGACAAAAAGGGTTACTGAGACTGAACCCATATGGCTCAGAGACCCGGAAGGAAAAACATGCCAACTTTCGGTACTGATATTGCTATTATTATTTTTAATTCCATCAATTAAATCAACTGTATCATTTCATTGAACTACCACTTTCGGTGAAAACCAAGTTTTAAATATAGGACATTAAGTTTAATCTAGTCAGAAGGCAATGGTATATTTATTCTTTTAAAATTATAGAGTTAACAGCATTTTTCCTCCTGTTGTAAGTCTTAAATGAGTGAAAGTTTTTCCAAGTTTAGTCACTGCAATTATTTGCTGTAAAGTTTTCGAAAAATCATCTTTTTGAGTCGGATAAAATCTGAGTCTAACTGGTCAAGGTAAAATCCTATATTTAATATTGTTTGGAAGCCCGTTGCCTTAAAATTTTCACGTTGTCGTTCTGTAGAATGTTTTTCCCTTCCAAGTCGTAAAAGACTTTTCACACGACTGATGCTGCCAGTCCTAGAACACGTAGACGTTATTCATGGCCATGCCCCAGAAACTAATCTTCATCCCCTCAAACTTTGAAATACTGCATATTAAGACATACTTAATCCAATTTAATTCACAATATGGCCTGAGAAATACTGATCAGTTATCTTTTTTGTTTTACACCAAGAATTAGGAAAAAATTAGATGCTCTGCATTTCAGTTTAAAGCTCCATCAGCTTGGAATACTTTGCCTCACCTACGTAGCTGTATCACTGCTATTCATATTTCTAAGTTGTCTTTACTTACTTTATTGTAAAACATCTTGCTCCTGATTTCAGTAAGAACACAGGTTCATTTATTCTGGACTTAATCCTCACAGAGATATGCACATGAACTCTGCATCTGTATGTGTTGTCTTTTTTGTGTCTTGATGTTAAGTGTATGTGCCATGCGGTTGCTATGCTGGTGGTTGTGAGAATGTGTCGGTGTGTGCATGTGTCCTTAAGAATGTTGTGGGCATTTCTGTGTGATTTTTTGTATTTGTTTGATTCGTATTACTGCTGTTTATCTTCCTGTTCTGCAAGGGCCCTCTCAAAAATGAGATGGTACATCTCAAGGGGTTACCCTTGAAATAATCAGTCATTAGTGTCAATTATACCTTTTATTTCTTTCCATACATAATATGTGGCGTCCAAGATGTTAATAAGACCTGTCACTACTCGTATGGTGTCATGATAGATAGGGTTAAATAAAGTCAAAATCAGGTTGAAGGACATCTTCCCTACAAACGTTTCTGTTTTGCCATGATAAAGCTGTTCTCTTTTGATCATCTGGCTCCATAACAATGTTTGTGGTATTCATCAGCAAGATTATAACGGCTCTGAATGTTCTATTCTAATCTAGCTTTATTTAGATGTATCTATATTTTCTAATGCAGTAAGTCCTTATTATATTTAAGAATGGGGTCACTAGTTTTTATTAGTTGCTATTATTATTTAATAATGGTTGGTTTAGTTTAGGTTTCATTAGTTCTAGTGCTTATTTTAATGACTTTCCATACCTTGATTGGTCTCTTTTTATGTGTAGGATTCAAGAAGGGTCAGAGTATTGTGTTCATTAAATTGTGAATGTAAATATTAAATCTCAACCATAGATACCATTATCAAAATCTGGTTCAATTCCATTTAACTGTAACTGAGTCCTGTGGAAAAAACTTACTCTTCATCAGTTTAGAAGGCTTACATGGAGGGCATGTTATGTCTTATAATCTTAGTTTGTCTTACCAAGTTTTATAAACACACCGTACAGTTTCAGTCAGCTATAGCTCTTTCCTTTTAATTACACTTTGTATTTATTTCAAGTAACTAAAGTTTGTTTCAGTTAACTCAAGTTTTCTCCATTTCAGTCCAGTCCAGTAATTCTGTTAAGGTGCTGCTTCCCCAGTTTACCTCTTGTTTGAACTGTTTCCCCAGACCTAAGAACTCAAAATTCCAATTAGGTTCATATCAGAAAACTATTTTAATTAAATGTACCCTGCCACATATACCCTAATTTTTACATAACATGAAACCGACATTCATTTCACAAAAACAGACAGACAAAATGGACAGACATAGGCCACACAAAAGTTTGATTTGTAAAAGAATTGCAAAAAACTAAAGACAGGTCTATGAGCTTTCTTATATTTATTAGTACTTCAATACAGGTAGAACCGTTGCTATCTTTATATAATCTTGGAGAAATTCTGGAAACCTTATTGAGAAAGAAGTTTGGCAATGATCATCAGAACATCAGACCTTTCTTAGCGCTTTTAAGGTCCCTCAAAGACGCTCTACAATGAAATCAGTCATTCCCATTCACACACATTCACACACTACTTACTTCTCTGTCAGAGCAATTTCATTTGCAAAAATTTGAATATAATTTTTATATTGTTAAAATACACATTATTTCCTCATAACCCTTTTTGTTTCCACTAGGTCTATTTTGAATGCTTCAATTCTTTTTTATCCACCAAGAATCAATAAGGTGGTCTTATTGGGGTCGACCTTGAAGGTGTTGTCTATTGGGTCCCTCCACTCTGGAGAAGAGTCATATTATCATTGTCAGGTCAGTGAGGTTCATAGGTCAGTCGGAACCTTGGTCATTTGTTTTGTGCACATAATGTTTATGAAACATTATGTGCACAAACCAAATGACCAAGGTTCTGACTGACTTATGAACCTCACTGACCTGACAAAGAGCCTATGATTAGTCAGCAAAACTTCCACACAGTGTGATGTTTTTTCTTTGGCTTTAGCCAATAGGAAAACATTTGATTGTTAATAAATGAGATGCATTTCCTAGGACCACTGCATCCCACTGTCTTCCTCCTGGATGAGCATCACCTGTTGAAAAACTTTCATCATTGTATTAGTCAGTTTGTTCACATATTCACTCAGATCTTTATATTATACCAGTAGGTGAAGTTGTTAGTATCTCGTGTAGACTGACATATACTGTTGCATTTGTAGAGGATCTCAGATTAAACAAACCAAGTTAGAGCTTCAATACAGGTTAATTTTGTGTGTGCAGACTTTAGCCATTTTTTCTTTTTGTATACATAGTTCTGTAAGCTCTCCATAATAACCCATGAGATGCTGGTTTGAAAACCTGCACCAATTTATGTTTTACTCCCATTCATCTTTCAACTTCCCCTGGATCTTTATTGGAGAAAATGAGTGCCATTGTCAGATCTCATGATTTCAGGCACTCCCATGGTGTGATTTACTGGTGTTTCCCTTTTCAGAAGGAACCTTTTTCTTCAGTTTTGTGTTCTGCTCCCATGTTGGTGAAATCAATCATTATTTGCTTCCATGGAGCACTGTGGACTGGAACGCTTCAGTTCAATTCAGTTTATTTATATAGCGCCAATTCACAACACATGTTGTCTCAAGACACTTCACAAAAGTTAGGTACATCAATTCCAATTAATCCTAATCATTGAACAGTGCAGTTAGATTCAGTTATTTATTCAAATTGGATAAAAAGTTTTTCTATCTAAGGAAACTCAGCAGATTGCATCGAGTCAGAGACTTGTAGCAGTCACTCCTCCTGGATGACCATGTAGCGACCGTGGACAGTCACTGGCGTCGATTTTACAGAAATCCCTCATACTGAGCATGCATGTAGTGACAGTGGAGAGGAAAAACTCCCTTTTAACAGGAAGAAACCAAAAGCAGAACCAGGCTCAGTGTGAGCAGCCGTGTGCCACGACTGACTGGGGGTTTAAGAGAACAGACCAGAGACACAAAAAGAACACAGAAGCATTTAATTAAACCTTTTGATTAAACTAATTGCAGATTTCATGCGGTTGCACAAAATATGTCGGGACATTTTTCAAATTATGCTTCAATTTATGACTTTTGAGAAATGGGACCTGTTGCTTTGAACCAGCACAGTGACTTCTGCTGTTTTCCTACTTCCCCCTGTTGAGAGAGAAAAGGTTATCATATCTAAGGTTCTACTTCTAGATAATCACATAAATTTCTGGTGGGCCGGTTTTGGCCCGTGGGCCTTGAGTTTGACACATGCAGGGTAGAGCTACAATCTTTATTAGAGCTCTCAGCGGAGACAGGCTTCTGGTGTGTGCAGAAGTGTTATCTTTGTTTTCAGGCAGCTGCATGTCTGTGTCAAATTTAATGCTGCAGTCATTTCACAAAGCTGAGGAGAGAATTTAACTTCTTTCAAAAGAGGAAAAATCAAAAACGCACACAATCTTGGACAAATATGGAATTATTTCCCTGTAAAATGAATCTTCTGCATGTTAATATAGTGTTGCCGGTAGAATAACACCAACATGCACCGGGAACAGGTCCGACTTAGTGCCGGCAATGCGGACCAAACTCCTGCTTCGCTCGTACAGGGACCAGATGGCCCCTAATAAAGGGCCCCCGATTCCATACTCCTGGAGCACCCCCCACAGGGCATCACGAGGGACACAGTCGAATGCCTTCTCCAGGTCCACAAAACACATGTGAACCGGTTGGGCAAACTCCCATGAACCCTCGAGCACCTTGTAGAGGGTATAGAGCTGGTCCAGTGTTCCACGGCCGGGACGAAAACCACACTGCTCCTCCTGAAGCCGAGGTTCGACTATCGGTCGGACTCTCCTCTCCAATACCCTGGAGTAGGCCTTACCAGGGAGGCTTAGGAGTGTGATACCCCTGTAGTTGGAACACACCCTCCGGTCCCCCTTCTTATGTAGGGGGACCACCACCCCAGTCTGCCAATCCAAAGGCACTGTCCCCGTCCGCCACGCAATGTTGAAGAGGCGTGTCAACCATGACAGCCCCACAACATCCAGAGACATAAGGTACTCAGGGCGGATCTCATCCACCCCCGAAGCCTTGCCACCGCAGAGCTTTTTAACCACCTCGGTGACTTCAACCTGGGTGATGAAAGAGTCCAACCCTGAGTCCCCAGCCTCTGTTTCCACCACGGAATGCGTGATGGCAGGATTGAGGAGATTCTCGAAGTACTTCTTCCACCGCCCGATAATATCCTCAGTCGAGGTCAGCAGTCTCCCACCCCCACTATAAACAGTCTTAAAAAGACTTCCTCCCCTGCAAGCAGCACAAGGGCTAACTCTCCTACTCCAGTCACCACCGAATATAAGTTTTTCACCTGACTTGGTGAAATTATCCACCTGGATCTATAAGACTGGCTTGGTAATTAAATACATACATGATAGAGAAAAGAAAGAAAGACAAAAAATCACAAAACAGATAAAGATAAAAGAGACAGAAAGATGAATATAGACATAATATATAAATACAATACATAGAAGATAAAAAAACATTTCACAGATTTTTTCCGTAAGAATGTTCTGTTGAATATGTAGACAGCTAAAGAAGGCTGCAGTCAGAGGAAACCATGGGCCCAGTCATTTATATATTCTTCTGAGTGTGTATGTATATACACTGACCTGGTTAAGCACAAGATTTTTGTCGAGGCTGAAAAGACCATTTTCATCAGCCTCAGATCTACGGCTACAACTCCTGCATTCAGCACCGTTTGCATGCCTGCATTCGTTAGTGACTCGTCTGCAGCCAGCAACATGGCTGGGTTTTAATTTGTGCATTACACTGCGTAGTCAGGTAAGGGTTTTAATGTTAAAGAAACATCTGAGATGTATTGAAACTTCTGAGATGTCACAATACAAACAGCTAGATTTTTTTTAAATATATTCATTAAAGTTTATATATTGAGAAATAAATATGTTAAATTGAAAGTTTTTGAGATTTTATTATTAAACGAATTAACATTTATTACCACCTAGTAAGAAAAGTGCGTGGAATGGAAAAATCTGAGTTAAAAATAAAACTCAAGATTTGTACTTTAATATGTAATTTAATTTTCTTTTTGTTAGAATTGATATTATAAAACTGGTATCAAAAAAGTATCGTTCTGGAACCGATATTGAAGTGAAGGTATCGGTATTGGTACCGGTATCGAAAACTTTTGATTGATACCCAGCCCCTGCCCCCGCCGCCTCTGTCTGGGGTCCTCCTTGCAGGGTTGGTCTCGTTTGGAACCTGGACAGTCGGACGAGCCCCCACTATTGTACAATGGGAGTTTTTGCTTTCTTTCCTCCATGTGCACCACCAGGTCCGTTTCTCTCCAGTTCTGAGACCCAACCAGTAAAACCAGCAAAGTATTTACCTTGTGAAATAATGAAAAATGGTTAAGTATAAAATCAAGATTTAATGCCAAAATGATAAGTGTAAAGAGTATACAATTGAACAGATAGAGTCACATTCCCCTTCGGTACCGGGCCCCCCTCAGCCCATCTTAGAGGAGCCGAGAGGAGCAAAGAACAGAGCATGAGTCTTGCTTTTATCTATGCCCGTTCTTAACCCTCCTAAAGGGTGTCATCCTCTTGTATCAGTTTATCTTTGACTATATGTTGTGTCTTATGTGATATCAACAGTTTTGTTGTGTAAGCTGTAGCAGTGAGCGGTGCGGCAGATAAGCAACAACGGCAGAAATGGGCAGATGTATTTAATTGGGGCAGCAAAGAGAGGATTAGAAAAGGCCACAGAATCATACATCCATAACATGATGTTGTAGATATTGCCTTGTTAATAATAACATACACTGTAAGCACAGTAATCTTTTACAGATCTACATTCAGGCCATTGGTTTGTTCAACTTCGGAGTGTTATTGAAATGTATGTATTTTTGCAGAAAAATGAAGTTATAACATGGAGAAAGTACTTGTATGTTCCTTTGCTGCCAAGTGAGAACGAGTTTTCTTCCTCTGCTTGGCCTGGCTGGGAGGGATACGATCCAAAGTTTCTGGACTAGAAAATCATAATGAGAAATATTTTTAGGGAGAAAAATCAAGAATGTGGAAAACTGTTCAAGGTCAGTCTGATATTTCTGGTATCCCCCTGGAGCTCCACTGTATAAAGAGCTAACTGCTCCAAAATTTCAGGAGTAGCTAGTCATCATAAGAAATGTTTGTAAAGTAAAAATCAAGAATATGGGATACTGTTTGCCTATTATATGGATGGGGATACAAATTATGGCATGGTCAGCATGACAGTGTGTTTCCACCCAATATAAGGAAACACTGTGGGGTGACTCTGCAAGATTGGGGAAGAAAGATTTAAAAATACAAAGATAAAGAGCAGTAATTAATCATAATCTTAAGGGTATTAAAATTAAAATACTAGATAGGTGGAGTAGAATGGGGATACAGATTCTGGTAGTGTAGAATTAAATAAGAATGCTAGAATGAATATGTTGGAACAGACACTGTGTTGAAGATTATGGAGAGGGCAAGGAGGACATCTAGCCTGAATGACTGTGCTTCAAAGAAAAATGTTAAAGTGGTAACATGCAAAAAGCTGGTTAACACGAATAAAATGGGTTTCAGTTCTTTAACTTATGTAAAGGTTTTGTCATTGATTATTAAGAAGACTATAAATACTTTTCATACATACTATGTTAATACAATGTAAATAAAAACAGTTTTTTTAACTTATACATTGTTATATTATGAAAGATACCTGCTATGTTTCCTACCAATGAAATTCACTTTAAATCTAGATATGCCAGTGTTTTGAATCATGGTGGGCTTAACTTTATTCAGTGTTTATTTTTTTACATTTGGGATCTGATCATATAATCCGTTCATTTGGTCTAGCAATAAAAACGTGTTTTAAAATAATAAAGTAGACAACTGTTGATGTAACAGTGATGTATTCAGGAAGGTGTATTTTTGTTATTAGCAGACAAAAATATGGTGATCTGCGATATGGAAATGATCAGAGATCTGTTTACATGTGGCATATCAAGAGTTAATGTTTTTATGACCCGAGGTTATACTGACGTGATTATCCTTTTATTAGGCAAATGCTCTTGGTACCACAACAATACATGCATCATTTTATGTTGTAAACCACTAACAGAACAATTAACTAACGTCACTTGTAACATATAAAGGCTAGGCAATTTGACTGGGCTACAAAACCAGTATCAGAAGAATGTCCTTTAAAAGAGCCTGACGTGTAAATGAAAACAAGAAGCAGCAAACTCAGTTTTAGTTTTGGTGTATGTATTAAAAGTGACTGGTGCAAATAACAAAACAATAAACAAATGGATTGAGAGACAAAACTCATTTCAAAGTCCATCAATATAAGTCCATAATTCTAGCTCGCCATCTGTGAATCCAGGTGAAGAATCTGGTCCCAAAAAAAACCTGAAAGATACATTAAGAATTTCATTGAAAATAATCAATTGTCTTATAAATTATCCATATAAATATTCAATACATGAATAACTTTATACAAATTACATACAAAATGCAATTATTAAAAGTCACTACATTTTTTATTTCCAGAGTCCCACATTTGTCATATGACTAAATCATGATTTAAATAGTAACTCGTGTAAATCAGAAACATGTTTCAAGTCAATCAAGTTAGAGTGCACTTTCAATAATACTAAATTGATATTGAATGACCAAAGTCATTCATTATCAACACTCAGTAGGACAATAAAACTATTGCGCAACATGAAGTTTTAAATAACTGTGGCTACATTCTTTTCTTTTCTAATGCGTGTTCCTGACGCAGGGGATACAAATTCTGTTGGGGATAAGTTCCTTGGCATGACGCATTGATTTGTATGCGCAGTCAGGGGCACAACTACCTACTTTCTCAGGGGTATGCGGACATATTCCAGGTGCCCCCCGACCCCTACCCCACCACCAAAGCCCGACTTTTTCTTTTTTTGTGTTTATGTATATAAATCTTACTTATTTATGAATATACAAGAGTACCATTAGGCATGGTAGGGACCCTTCACCCCTTCCCTGTGTTCTTTTCTGCTAAGTCATATGGTCAAACAAGCATTATTTAATAGCTTTAAAAACATCTACACATCTTTCCAATGCACCTTTTCAACATAAATAATGTTTAAAAATGAATCACTTGGTTCCTACACTTCTACCTAACATTAGACCAACCTGTCGCCTTCCCCTGTCTGTCCTGATTCTTTCTCTCACTTCTTCTCTCCATCCTGACAGATGAGTTACAGGACAAATCCTGTCAACCCCACATCCACACCACATTTTAATGATATCCTTGTTGGATATCAGTTACTGATTGGACGCTGCATCTGAGCAGACTTATCAGATACATCACAACAGCACTGTCGTGTTATATCCCAGTGAAGACTTTTAAACTCAAGTATGTCACTCCAAGGTTATATAACTGATTTGTTTTATCATTCACTGATTTATGATTCTGTTTTATGAGTCATTTTACTAGTAGTAGTTTAGCTAACTCGAATATTTACAAGCCCCCTCTTGAGGGAAGGTAAAGATGCAGGGAGGTGCAATTTCAGTGGTGTACATCTGTTATATTTCATATCATTTTCACAGGCACAAATAAATGCTAAATACAGAAAATATTGACAAAACTATTTTCCCACCATCGCTTTGGCATGCCATCTAGCGCAATGCCCCGCTGCGCCACCTGTAGTGCATATCCACTTTTTGCACCACTGTGTGTGATGTAGTACTTCTTGTGCAGTTTGAATAGTGTACATTTGAAATACGGTTTACACATTTGTAAATTATGTTGTACACTTACAAATCTTGTACGGTTGTGTATCTTATTGTACGCATACATATCTGGTATATTTTTGAAATCTTTTTGAGACTAATTTAGCTCCATATTATTAGTTTTTGTTTTTGATTGATAAATACCTAAAAGTTAAACTGTGTATAAACAGGTGGCTAAAGGATTTTGAACTTTAGGTTAAGTAAATTAAGTTTGTTAATGACAAGGAAGTCTGTAAGTTAGTTACTCAATAAAATAATTTTAATTTATGTTAAGATGAAGTAATATGGTTAAGGGCTTGTTCTGTCTTCCTATTCTGTGTTAATTGGCTCTGGGTGTATATTTTGTTCTTTTTTTCTTATTTATATGCTCAACATTGTGTACAGAGCTAGCTTAAATAAGTAATTTAAGTGACTTTTATGTCTGAACAAATTTTCAAAATATAGTTCTGGAATTAAACAGTTTGAAAGTTTTTTTTATAGGTTGGGGAAAAAAGACCAGAGTGGCGGGCTCCAAAGGAAGCCTGCCACCGGACAGTGCTCAGTGTAACGCAGAAAAACACCCGGTCGTCTTCCGGTGTAAACATCACCCGGAGGTTTGAATAAATTCACCGATAACTTAACAATAGCGATACATTAAAAAGTCTGTGTTAATGACAGTATATTAACGCACAAGGTTAGTTGTCGTTGTTGTTCTACACACTTAGTGAATGAAGTAATGGAAGGACCGCCGCAGTTACCACCTGAACTTTGGGTTTATGTGTTTAGCTACCTTAGCACAGAGGAAAAACACACTGTTCGCTCTTGTTGTAGGTACTTGAAAAAGCTTATCGACCACCCATCCTTGTGGAAGGATTACACGTTAGTAATGTCTGAACTGCGTCGCTACACCTACGGTTTCTGGCACACATTAAATTACCGAAAACTCACCCGGGTGGCTGTGCGACACTTGCGGCGAAAAGAGTGGAGACGTCTTGTCAAGTTCCTTCCGTCGCTTACGGCCATAGTATTTGTAGATGGGGGGAGACAGTATAAAGAGAAATACATGGACAACCTTGCCCGATTTCCTAACCTTCGGTACCTGGGGGTACGGAACGCCACCTGGGATGAAGCGTTGCTTGGCCGTAGCCTGATGGAGCATCTTCGAGAAAGACTTACTCACCTTAGCGTGTGCAACGTGCGGCTGCCCAGTACTGTGGAGTTCATACAAACGGTGTCGCAGCTGGACAACCTGCGGTACCTTCTTTTCCACCAGCAGAGTGAGGGTTACGGGCTGGACACAGTAAGGCCTGTGCCCTGCAGCGACTTTCACACCATGATGCTAAAGCTGAAAAAGCTCAATCACCTGTCTTGGGGGATGAAGGGTGAGCCACCAGAGCCGCTTCCCGACGACTACTTGAGTCCACCGGATCCAGACCAGCCTGGTGAGCCTTCTCCTTATTATCTGTTTGCTGTCTTAGCTTTATAACGGACAGTCCTAATATATTTTTTGCTTTCGATCCCATATAAATCTCGTAAATGTAATGATATGTAATAAGACATACATCAAACCTTATGCGGTTTCATTTCTAAAGCTCAGCTAACATCCACAGTGTAATTTTCAGCGACAGTAGTCCAAATTCAAATTAAGTTATAATATAGTAAAAACCGAAGCCTGCCTTCAGATGAGACTACATTATGCACACGCACAAACACCGTTGTTAATTTTCATGAGCTAGTCGTTGGACAAAAACAACAGTACGACTGTTTACGCATAACGAGCCTGTTTGAATAACTTTTGCTTTAATTATTTGAGTAAGTGAAATTTTGAATATATAAATTTAGCCAGAATGGTTATTCATCATCTGAGACTCTTGGACCTGCCACTGTAACATTTTCTTTTATGGTTTAGGCGTATCTTCGTATGGTGGCCCTGCGCTGACCAGCCTGGAGCTTGTGGACTACCCAGAGACCATACTTCCTGAAAATGCTCTGAAGAGTCTGATCTCGCTAAGGTCTCTTGCTATCCGCTATAGGTACATCAGAGAAGGTATTGAGTGTCGACTCAGGTCCTGGCTAAGCCCTCTGCGACAGCTGGAATCACTCACCATCATTGGTAAGTTGTGCAACCTTTCACAGTTGGCACAAAAATAAATTTTTTCAGGTACAATAAAATGGGATTCTTTAGTTTGTTTATAAATATATGTATATAGCTGGGCTAAAGCTGCATTCCGCACTGGCTAGCAAGTCAGAATCTGTGTTGTGTCTGCGTAATAATGATGAACTGAATATAGCACTGTTGTCTGTTTATCGGACCGGTGTACATAAATTTCAATATAGCTACCGGTCACTGTCTCACACCTACGCCTCTCCTCCGTATTCCTCTAAGCAACTAAGAATTCTAGAATTGCGCCGCTCAAGGTGGCAGCAGGTTGGAGTAGCTCTGTTACTTTTGATTCTGATTTATTCTTTTTTGGGAACTATTCCTCTTGTGGTGGATACAGTTGATTTTTTTTTGGATGACTGTACACTCCAGTGTCAGATGCTGTGCAGCTGGAAGGATTTTTGCTGATACTTTTTCACTTTTGGACATTTGTTATGATGTGTCACCATGGCAACATGGTTGTTTTTTACCGGGAGCAGCTGATTAATATCTCAAAAGCTCAAATAATACGTCACCTACAACCCCAAATCCCTGATGAGTGTAAAAGGAGACGCCGTGGATGCAGAGCAGGAGCTAAGAGAAGAGAGAGAAGGAGGAAGTTCAAACCATCTCTTCCGTCGATTTTGATGGGCAATGTGAGATCGTTGGGAAGCAAGTTGGATGAACTCCAAGCCCTACAAAGGACCCAGCCAGAGTACCGGGCATGCAGTATCATGTGTTTTACTGAGACATGGCTGCAGGATCATATCCCCGACTCCAGCGTCTCTCTGCCGGGCTTTTTAACCATACGAGCAGACAGAGATTTAAGGAGGAGCGGCAAATGTAAAGGAGGTGGACTGGCAGTACTTGTGAACAACAGATGGTGTAATCCAGGACATGTTACTGTGAAGTGTCATCTCTGCAGTCCAGATATTGAACTGTTGGCAGTAAGTTTTCGTCCATATTATTTACCCAGAGTTCACCAGTGTTATTTTGGCAACAGTTTACGTTCCACCTTCCGCTGTTGCCGACACTGCATGTGATGCCATCAGCTCAGTTGTTGCTAAGCTACAGACACAAAACCCCAATGCTTTTGTGGCAATTTCTGGTGATTTTAACCATGCTTCACTCTCTGCTACACTTCCAACGTTTCAACAGTTTGTCAGCTGCTCTACCAGAGAAAACAAAACATTGGATTTGTTTTATGCAAATGTTAAGGACTCATACATCTCTACAGCAAGACCTCCTCTATGCAAAACAGATCACAATCTTGTTTTTCTCTGCTCAAAATATAAGCCCCTTGTTCAGAGGCAACCTGTAATAAAGAGGACTGTGAGAAAATGGTCACAGGAAGCTGAAGAAGCTCTGCAAGGTTGCTTTGAGGCTACAGACTGGCCAGCCACATGGAGAGGACATCAATGCCATGACTGAGTGTGCAACCGACTATATAAACGTCTGTGTGGATAACGTCATCCACACCAGAACCGTGAGATGCTTCCCCAATAACAAACCTTGGATCACCAGTGACCTGAAGAACCTGCTTAACAAGAAAAAAAGAGCCTTCAGAGAGGGAGACAGAGAATTATTGAGGAGTATACAGAAGCAACTTAAAGTCAAAATAAGAGACAGCAAGGAGGTGTACAAGAAGAAGCTGGAAAGCAAGCTCCTGCAAAACAATATCAGAGATGTGTGGACAGGGATGAAGAAGATTACAGGCTTCAAGCAGAAGGATGACCAGACCGATGGAGGTCTGGACAGAGCCAATGAACTGAACACATTCTTCATTAGGTTCAGTTCAGAAACAAGCTTCACATCCTCCTCTCCTGCTCACAGCCAAACAGGCATTCCACCTTCCTTTGACCCACAGGACCCACAGCTGTCCAGTAACACCTCACATTTTTTATCTTCCACCTCAGCCATAGACCCTTCTGCTTCTACATGTTTGCCTTCAACCATATCAGAAGATGCTGATACTTCCTTTGCTTCCCCCTTCCACCTGTGTGTCTCAAGAAGTCAGGTGAAGAGACAACTGGAGAGACTGAATAGGAATAAGGCTGCAGGTCCAGGTCATGTCAGCCCTAGAGTCCTGAAGGCCTGTGCAGAGCAGCTCTGTGGGATTCTGCAGCACCTCTTCAACCTTAGTCTGGCCCAGAAGAAGGTTCCGGTGTTGTGGAAGACCTCCTGTTTTTTTCCGCTACCAAAGAAAACTCACCCAACAGTCATCAATGTCTATAGACCTGTTGCCCTGACATCTCACATCATGAAGGTCCTAGAGAGACTCCTGTTGGCCCACCTGAGTAAGCAAACAGTAAACCATCAGGACCCCCTTCAGTTTGCTTATCGCTGTGGAGTTGGAGTTGAAAATGCCATCACACACCTGCTTCAACAAACCCACTGTCATCTGGACAAAGCCAGTAGCACTGTGAGGATCATGTGCTTTGATTTCTCCAGTGCATTTAATACAATCCAACCTGATTTGCTTTGTCAGAAACTCCAGAAGACTCAGGTGGAGGCCTCAACAATCTCCTGGATCAAAGACTACCTGACAAACAGACCACAGTTTGTGAGACTGAAGGGTTGTGAGTCTAACCAGGTAGTCAGCAGCACAGGAGCACCACAGGGGACTGCACTCTCACCATTCCTTTTCACTCTGTACACCTCAGACTTCCAGTACAAGACAGACTCCTGTCATCTGCAGAAATACTCGGATGATTCTGCACTCGTGGGGTGGATCAGAGATGGACAAGAAGCTGAGTAAAGGAAGGTGGTGGACCGTTTTGTGGCATGGTGTGGAAACAATCATCTCATATTGAACGTGACTAAAACAAAGGAGATGATTGTAGATTTTAAGAAAAACAGGAATAAGTCAAAAACTATTTCTATCATTGGAGAAGAAGTGGAGGTGGTGGAGGAATATAAATACCTCGGTGTTCACCTGGACTGACAGACAGTCGGATTGATGTGGGAGCGGGTGTGCATCTTTTAAAGTCCTGCCCCGTCAACCATCTGAAATCAGTACACAGTCTCAGGCTACTGTCCTTTTTCCAGACAAGAACGAGCGGTGATGCGTACTCAATGACAGATTTCCTTATGAGTTCTTGCGCCTCCATTTCTGACAGGACTTGTCGCAATTTCTTGTAGTGACCAGGTGGTACTCGTCTGTAAGGCAGATGAAATGGCCTCTCATCTGTTAGTCTGATATGGTGCACAAAATCTTTGGCTTCAGCACAATCTAGTGAGTGCTTCAACAAAGTGTCAGTGTATCTTTCAAGTAGGGTGACAAGCTTTTATTTGTCACTCGGGCTGGCGTTGCATTGATCAATATAAAAATCTGTGACACCAACTTGTTTCAGTTTTTGTACTAGAGGCCTTTCAACTCTTTCATCTTGTGCGGTTTTTTTCACGCTGACTTGTCCCTAGAAAAACTTCAAACTCCACTACAGCCACACAGGTTGGTACATCGGCCATCTTGGCTTTTTTCTTTAAGGTGAGAGGCTTGTCAAACAGGTTAGTAACATTCATAGCAACCCAACAATCACCCCACAACGGTGTGACTATATGACCGACCATGATGTTACATGGTGTAGAGTTGTATGAGGTGGGTCAGACAATGGCTGTACTGACAGGTAACATAGGGGCATTCTTAGGGAGCTTACCTGAAACCGAACGTTCCTGTCTTGCAAATAAAGTGATAGACCCAGCTTAAACAACACAATATAACTCCAAGTAAATCAAACTTCTGTGAAATCAAGCTGTCCACTTAGGAAGCAGAACTGATTGACAATCAATTTCACATGCTGTTGTGCAAATGGAATAGACAACGGGGAAATCTTTGGTGATTAGCAAGACGCATTCAATAAAGGAGTGGTTCTGCAAGTGGGGACCACAGACCACTTCTCATTACCTATGCTTTCTGGCTGTTTTGGTCACTTTGAATGTTGGTGTTGCTTTCACACTCGTGGTAGCATGAGACGGACTCTACAACCCACACAAGTGTCTCAGGTACTGCAGCTCATCCAGGATGGCACATTAATGCGAGCTGTGGCAAAGTTTGTTGTGTCTGTCAGCGTAGCGCCCAGAGCCTGAAGACGCTACCAGGAAACAGGCCAGTACACCAGGAGACATGGAGGAGGGCAGCAGGACTGCTACCTCCGCCTTTGTGCAAGGAGGAACAGGAGGAGCACTGCCAGAGCCCTGCAAAATGACCTCCAGCAGGCCACAAATGTGCATGTGTCTGCACAAACGGTTAGAAACTGACTCCATGAGGATGGTATGAGGGCCCAATGTCCACAAATGGGGGTTGTGCTCACAGCCCAACACCGTGCAGAATGCTTGGCATTTGCCAGAGAACACCAGGATTGGCAAATTCGCCACTGCCGCTCTGTGCTCTTCACAGATGAAAGCAGGTTCACACTGAGCACATGTGACAGACGTGACAGAGTCTGGAGACACCATGGAGAGCGATCTGCTGCCTGCAACATCCTTCAGCATGACCGGTTTGGCAGTGGGTCAGTAATGATGCGGGGTGGCATTTCTTTGGAGGGCCGCATGGCCCTCCATGTGCTCGCCAGGGGTAGCCTGACTGCCATTAAGTACCGAGATGAGATCCTGAGACCATATGCTGGTGCGGTTGGCCCTGGGTTCCTCCTGATGCAGGACAATGCTAGACCTCATGTGGCTGGAATGTGTCAACAGTTCCTGCAAGATGAAGACTGGCCCACCCGTTCCCCAGACCTGAATCCGATTGAGTACATCTGGGACATCATGTCTCGCTCTATCCACGTCACGTTGCACCACAGACTGTCCAGGAGTTGGCGGATGCTTTAGTCCAGGTCTCGGAGGAGATCCCTCAGGAGACCATCCGCTGTCTCATCAGGAGCATGACCAGGCGTTGTAGGGAGGTCATACAGGCACGTGGAGGCCACGCACAATACTTAGCCTCAGTTTGACTTGTTTTAAGGACACTACATCAAAGTTGGATCAGCCTGTAGTGTGGTTTTCCACTTTAATTTTGTGTGTGACTCCAAATCCAGGCCTCCATTGGTTAATAAATTGATTTCCATTGATGATTTTTGTGTGATTTTGTGTGATACTTCTGGGTAACCTGTGGATTTTATTTTTATTTGTGTATTTTCTCACACAAATATTAGACTAAATAATGCCTGTTTCATCTTGGACTTTTCCAGCATTTATCACACACTCTTATACCACAAATACTACTTTGAGAGGATTGCTATATAGCATTCTATCCCCAGTCAGCCCAATAAATCCACATGACCAGTGTATTTCAATTGTTGAGAGCTTAGCCTGTGGTTTGAGGGGTTGCTGGTTCAAATCTTGATTGACTGTTTTTTTTGTGATTTTTCTCACACAAAAACTGAGTTATGATTACATTGTAGTGGCTGAGAAACTTAAAGACATATTCTTTATTTTACACATGTTCTTGGTGAATTTTTGGCCAAGTACTGTATAAACCATGTGTTAGGTATTATTTAGTCAACTCAAGGAACGACACAGAGTCAGATGTACTTGCAGCAAGGGTAGCTCACACTTTGCAGTGCAAATCTACAAAGTGTTGCCACCCTCTCCCTTTATTTATACTTGCTGGTTCACACACAGTTCAATAAACATTCAGGGTGTGTGTGTGTGTGTGTGTGTGTGTGTGTGTGTGTGTGTGGGGTCAGAAAGGTTAGGGTTCATGTGTCTTGATTTTAAACAGAGAGGGAGTGAGTGAGTGCTCGTACCAGTCGCTAGATGTTGCTGATAAAAGCATAACTCATTCCTCTCCCCATCTCCCTTTCTGTGACATGCAAGGAGGGAACGGCACTTAGAGCAGACATGAGTGATAAACAACCAAACCTAAACAGTATCCCCTTTTTATCACGAATAAGTCATGATTAAATACAAATAAAAGAAAACACTCTGTGTGAGCACAAACCCACGGACGGAAAGCAGATTATATTGTGGGAAACACTCACACGGTCCCTCCGCCCTAGGCAACCAGCAATCATGGCAGAGTGAAACAATATAATAAAAGAAAGAAAACAAAATGTAATAAAAGTAAAAGAATTAAAACAAGCCTTGCACTTTTTCTCATTTCACTTAAACAGCAACTTATTTCAATTTTCTGCTATAAGGTCATTTTATGAAGTACAATTATGAATACAATCAGGCATTGAAGATATATTCATTTACAACATGTCATCATAGTCATCTGCTTTTTGGGTCCAGTGTCCATCTCTTCTCGTGTGATGTTACATCCTGTGGATCCTGCCTTAAACAGAGAAAGAGCCCTGCTACCAGAATTAGGCTCAGGCTTATCAGTCCTGTCCACACGTTACAAAAAGCCATGCTAAGTTGGGCACAGGTCAGTTGTTCACTTCACTGGTTTGAGATGCTGGGCCCTATTGGTTCCCAGCCCCTTTGTCTTCCCCTGTTACTCCGTCGGTTGGTTTGGCTCCTGTAACGGTGATATTAGCTTACAGTGGCTCTTGTGGATCCAGGATGGTCTCTCTGCAATTTTCAGAGCTGTCGGTGTGGTCAGGAGAACACAATATGGCTCTTTCCAGCAGGGGGTGCTCCAATCCTTTCTGTGGAATGTCTTAATCAGGACCAGGTCTCCAGGCCTCAGGTTGTTCTGTGAAATTGGAGCAGAATTTACTGGCAGACTACTGGACAACTGTACTTCTTTTGTTTGTAACATTTTATTCATCCATTCAGCTAATGATGTTTCCTGCTGTGCTTTTCCTATGTCATCCATTTCTGATGGCAATGGAAAAGGTCTGCCATGTACTATTTCAAATGGAGTGAGACCAGTTTGATTTGGAGTTATTCTCATCCATAATTTAACCAGGGATAGGCTTTCGGGCCATGGCCTCCCTGTTTCTTCCTTCTTCCATTGTTTTCCTTAATCTATTTTTTATTGTTCCATTTGTTCGTTCAACCAGTCCAGCAGATAGCGGGTGGTAAGAACAATGGTTTTTTAACTGAAACCCTAATGCTTTAGAGCACAGTTCTATTACATTATTTACAAAATGAGTCCCATTATCTGATCTTATGATTTGTGGGATACCATATGTGGGGAAGAAATGTGTCACTAAACTCTGCCACTGTGAGTGCATCACAGTGCTTTGTGGGGTATATTTCAACCCACTTTTAAAATGCATCTATGACCACTAAACAATATTTCTTTCCCCCTGACCATGATAACTCTATGAAATCCATGTGTATCATGTGAAAGGGATGAATTGCTGTTGGGAACTGGCCTCTTTTGGGTCTCATGTTCCCCTGTGGATTATGTTTGCAGCAGATAATACAGGTCCTTCTCAAAATATTAGCATATTGTGATAAAGTTCATTATTTTCTATAATGTAATGATGAAAATTTAACATTCATATATTTTAGATTCATTGCACACTAACTGAAATATTTCAGGTCTTTTATTGTCTTAATATGGATGATTTTGGCATACAGCTCATGAAAACCCAAATTTCCTATCTCACAAAATTAGCATATTTCATCCGACCAATAAAATAAAAGTGTTTTTAATACAAAAAACGTCAACCTTCAAATAATCATGTACAGTTATGCACTCAATACTTGGTCGGGAATCCTTTGGCAGAAATGACAGCTTCAATGCGGCGTGGCATGGAGGCAATCAGCCTGTGGCACTGCTGAGGTCTTATGGAGGCCCAGGATGCTTCGATAGCGGCCTTTAGCTCATCCAGAGTGTTGGGTCTTGAGTCTCTCAACGTTCTCTTCACAATATCCCACAGATTCTCTATGGGGTTCAGGTCAGGAGAGTTGGCAGGCCAATTGAGCACAGTGATACCATGGTCAGTAAACCATTTACCAGTGGTTTTGGCACTGTGAGCAGGTGCCAGATCGTGCTGAAAAATGAAATCTTCATCTCCATAAAGCTTTTCAGCAGATGGAAGCATGAAGTGCTCCAAAATCTCCTGATAGCTAGCTGCATTGACCCTGCCCTTGATAAAACACAGTGGACCAACACCAGCAGCTGACACGGCACCCCGGACCATCACTGACTGTAGGTACTTGACACTGGACTTCTGGCATTTTGGCATTTCCTTCTCCCCAGTCTTCCTCCAGACTCTGGCACCTTGATTTCTGAATGACATGCAGAATTTGCTTTCATCCGAAAAAAGTACTTTGGACCACTGAGCAACAGTCCAGTGCTGCTTCTCTGTAGCCCAGGTCTTGGGAATGTGGCACCTGTAGCCCATTTCCTGCACACACCTGTGCACGGTGGCTCTGGATGTTTCTACTCCAGACTCAGTCCACTGCTTCCGCAGGTCCCCCAAGGTCTGGAATCGGCCCTTCTCCACAATCTTCCTCAGGGTCCGGTCACCTCTTCTCGTTGTGCAGCGTTTTCTGCCACACTTTTTCCTTCCCACAGACTTCCCACTGAGGTGCCTTGATACAGCACTCTGGGAACAGCCTATTTGTACAGAAATGTATTTCTGTGTCATACCCTTTTGCTTGAGGGTGTCAATAGTGGCCTTCTGGACAGCAGTCAGGTCGGCAGTCTTACCCATGATTGGGGTTTTGAGTGATGAACCAGGCTGGGAGTTTTAAAGGCCTCAGGAATCTTTTGCAGGTGTTTAGAGTTAACTCGTTGATTCAGATGATTAGGTTCATAGCTCGTTTAGAGACCCTTTTAATGATATGCTAATTTTGTGAGATAGGAATTTTGGGTTTTCATGAGCTGTATGCCAAAATCATCCGTATTAAGACAATAAAAGACCTGAAATATGTCAGTTAGTGTGCAATGAATCTAAAATATATGAATGTTAAATTTTCATCATGACATTATGGAAAATAATGAACTTTATCACAATATGCTAATATTTTGAGAAGGACCAGTATATGATCTACAAAAGTTTTTTGCATAGTCAGGAAAATTTATGGTTTGTAAATGTATATTTACTAAGTGTATCATTCCCCTGCTCGACACATGGGAAATTCCGTGTGTCGCATGGGCCGCCGTCTTGTATAAATTCTTTGGTAATATTGGCTTATTTTTCAAATGATAAATGTCATCTTTCTTTATGGCCCCTCTATTCAGCCAAGATTTAACTTCTGCAGCTGGTGTAGATTGTTGTGAATCTTTCAGCACATCTGTATCTATAAATAGGGGATCTGACATTTTCAAAGTGAGGGGAAGTCTCGAAGCTATTTTAGCAGAAATATCAGCAAAGGTGTTCCCCTTTGTTTCCATGGTTTCATCAGATTGATGCGCTTTACATTTACAAAGCGCTATCTTTGCAGGTAGCTGGATAGCTAACTGCAGTCGTTTTAACAGATTAAAATGTGTCAATTCTGTTCCAGATGATGTTTTAAACTAGGGAGGGTCCGATATGATATTTTTCTGCCGATACCGATGTACGATAATTGTATTGCTGCTGTGGCCGATATCCGATATTTTCTGATATTAAAATGAATGGAAATTTTTAATATTCATACTAATAATAATAGGAAAAATTCAGATTTTTTTTTTTTATTGAAAATGCAAATTTGCCTTTAAATTGTTCAATCACATTGCACTGGCCTTAAAATGTTTAGGCAAAGATGTAGCAGGAACATTTACAAAGCCCCTGTAACAACAAACAGCCATAAAAAAAATAGAAGCTCAGCTTATCTGACTGTAAACCTATTTGATGTAACTGTCAACATCCACCTTCAGTTTTAGGTATGAACTTAAGTGTGCTCACGAATGCGTGCAGCAACAACCTTGTATAGTTCAGGTAGTCCAGTGTCGGAAAAAAAATGTCGATTCGGTATGCTGTAGCGGGGCTCAATGTGTTCCATGAGCCGACGAAACCCTGTGTTCTCTACTTTAGAGAAAGGCTGGTCGTCCAGCGCAATCATTCGGTTATCCTCTTTGTTATAGATATGGCTTTCGCTGAATCTTTGCTGAATTTCTCTGTTTTCTCCAGTGCTTGTGCAATAGTTCCCTGTTTATCGGTAGCTCCGGGCTTGCTTACATTAGCTTGTTGCTGGTATTCATTGTACACCGATGGGTGTTTATTTTTCAAATGTGTTCTTAAATTTGTGGTATTGAAAGACCTCGCGTGCTCACCACCCCGCATAACTTCACCTATGCACGAATTGCATATTGCTATTCGGCTGTCTTCTTGGGATACCGTAAAATACTTCCAGACTGCTGACATGTTGGCTTTAGCGTTGACCTGCCATTGAACTTTAACGTCCGCATGTGTGAATTGGAGCGTCTCCAGCTGCGTTCAGGGACTGTTTGGAATCCCGTAGTCACACAAACCAAACAATATGACATCGGGGAACATTTTTACTCATCGGACCGATGCCGATATAAAAAGAAATTAGATATATCGGTCGATAATATCTGCCGTGCAGATTTATCCTCCATCCCTATTTTAAACCCTCTATTTTCCCATATTTTAGCAAAATGGTGAACAGAACTGGATACATATTGGCTGTCTGTGTAGATGGTTAGGATTTTTCCTTCATATAATTCACAAGCTCTGATAACAGCATACAGCTCTGCAGTCTGTGCTGAGCATGTATGGGGCAGGGCCTGTGATTCTATCATTTTAGTTTCATTGGTTACTGCATAACCAACTCTGTTTTTTCCATATTCATCTTTTGATGCTGACCCATCTACAAAGATTATTTGTGAGTTTTTCAGAGGTGTCTGAGAGATATCTTGCCTAGGTTTTGTCTCTTCCTCAGCCTTTACTTTGCAAGAATGTGGTTTCCCATCTTCTGCTGTTGGAATTAGGGTTCAGTGGACCACATCTTTGCAGAGTCATATTTGGTTGCGAGAGTAGCAATGAGGTCAACGTAATATGCCTTGCATGTGTCAAGAAAGGAAGTGAGGTTTGTAGCAATACAAGTGACACTGAATGAGGAACGTTCAGTGTGAGCGGGTGGCACAGCACAATTTCAGCTGTCTGCTTCACAGCTTCTGCCGCAGCTGTGCAGCTCTGCAATCCGATTGGAAATCCCAGATGCCACAGAGTCCAGTTTTTTAGAATAAAATGCTAAAGGTCTGTTTTTGGAGCCAAATGGCTGGGTTAATACAGCTTTCATATATCCCTTACATGCATCTACACAAAGTGTGAAAGGCTGGCTATAATCCGGCAGAGCTAAGGTGACTGTTGTTTGAAGCAGATTTTTTAGCTCTGTGAATGCTGCTTCTCCTTCCTTAGTCCATGTGATTTTGTCTTTTAATGTCATGTCTTTACCATAGATCATAGATTGCAAGGGTTGTACAATGGCTGCATAGTCTGGTAGCCATTCTCTGCAAAGGTTACACAATCCCAGAAAGGACATCATTTGTTGTTTAGTTCGTGGTTTTGGGGCTACCTATATGGCTGTTTTTCTGCTGCTTAGGAGGGAACGGCCATGCTGTGATAACATATGTCCCAAATAAATCACTTTCTCCTTGCAAAACTGCAGTTTATCCCTAGAGGCTTTGTGCCCCGTCTGGTAGAGATGTTTCAGAACTATTATGGTAGCTTCCTCACAGTGTTGTTGAGTGTCTGAAGCTAAAAGAATATAATCTACATACAACAGGACTTGGCTATGTTCAGGCACCTCACAGGTGCTCATAGAGTATCTTAAGGCTTGTGTATATACATGTGGGCTTTCACTGAAGCCTTGTGGTAGTCTTGTGTAAGTGTATTTTTTCCCCTTAAACTGAAAGCCAAATAAATGCTGTGAATCTTCATGCAGTGGTACTGTAAAGAAAGCATTGCTAAGATCTACCACTGAGAAATATTTTTTATCTGGAGTTAATGAATGCAGTACTGTATGTGGATTTGGGACGTCTGGAACTACATGTCTCACTATTTCATTTATCGGTCTAAGATCCTGGACCATCCTCCACTTTCCTGTGCTGGCTTTCTGCACTGGAAAGATAGGTGTGTTGCATGTAGCATCAGGTGCTTCTCTTAATATTCCTGATTTCAGCATGTCCTGTATTATTGGCTTAATACCTTCTTCAGCTTTTGGTTTCAAGGGGTACTGGTGAACTACTGGCCGTTCTTCGGATATTGATTTAACCGTATATGGTGGAAACCCCTTCATAAGCCCTACGTCAGTCGATGATTGGGACCACAGTTCAGGTGGGACAGCAGCTAGGGCAGGGTGCCTGTTGCTTTCTTTGTTTTCAGCTAGGCCCTGTATTTGTCACTTTGCCTCATCCAAATGTGTCTTTGGATGGACTTTGACTATCCACCCTAGAGTGAGTTTCCAGATTCCTGTGTTAGGATCTACTTTCCAGTCAGAGCTTGTTAATGCCTCATATCTCCATCTTTCAGCATGCTGTATAAAGTTTTCTAATTCTTTCCACTGACCCCCCACGGGTTTAGTTAATGACAGATGAGGTGTACTGCTTTTAAACTTTTGGAGCTGTCTTCCTGACAGTATGATTGAGGTGGAGGATTTCCCTGTTTTGGGGTCAACATACAGGTGCTGTATGGTAACAGTCTGATTGTTTTCTCTGTGAAAAACAGTGTCATATTGATAATCTGGCCCTGGAGTATTTTTACATCTCATGGTCACATGTAGCTCAGTATCTGGCATGTACTGTGCCCCCTGGGAGGTTTGTTTTTCTCTGGTTCTCCTCAGCAGTTCTCGAGCTGTTGGTGTGGGGCCTAGATCGAGGGACCAGTAATAATGCGGCTGTGATAGTTCATTTAGGACTAGGGCCCCTTCTTCCACTACAGCTTTCATACTTGTTTCTGTTGATACTATATTTATATGCAACCTTTGCATAAGATCTCTTCCCAACAGGTTTACTGGGCATTTTTGACTTATCAGAACAAGTAAGTTTTGTCTCAGGTTCTGTTATTGTTACTGGTGCACTTAGGTAATGTACCTCTGATGTGCCAGCTGCTGATCTAACATGCACTGCAGTGTTAGAATACTTTACTCCGGGTGGAGGTTCAGTTAGCACAGTTCTACATGCCCCTGTATCACACAAACAGCTATATGCTTTGCCATTTATTATTATGTTTTTATATGGCAAATCTTACATCCTTCTTATTGCTATGAGTTCCAGTGCTGCTTTTATGTCAACTTCCTCCATTTCACTACTGTTTTTCTCTGCTAGTGGGGGAGGAGGTGGGGGCTGTGGCTGTAATTGTCAATTCTGGATATAATTGGGATTATACACCCGCTTTTCATTACATTCTCTTGCAAAATGTCCTGGCTCATTGCAGATCCAGCAGTTTTCATCTCTTATGCCAGGGTTTTGTAAAATTGTTCTACATTCTCTAGCATAATGCCAAATTTTTCCACACCTCAGACACGCATTGCTCTGTGTGTGGGTGTGTCGTGGCCCTCCTCCTCCTCCTCTTCCTCCGTGACCTCTAAATCCTCTCCGTCTCCTTTGCCCGGTTGCCCCTGAGCGATGCAATGCCATTAAACTGTCTTGCATTCCAAACGTATCTGTCGTCCTATTTTGCTGTGTTTTATGGGCATGCTGCGCATACTCTAAGGCTTGGGTAACAGTTCCTGTACTTTGATGAACCCAGTGTTTGTCTATATACCGTGTGAGTTCAATTTTAAGGCCTTGCAAAAAGGCTCTCTTCAACTGTTGCTGATAGGCTCCTGCCTCTGCTTCATCATATGGTATAGCAGAGTTTGCTCTAAAAACATGTCTCATCCTATCCAAGAAATCTTGTGAGTCTTCTTCGTCCTTCTGTTTGCATTGTGAGATTTTACCATAATCTGCTGTCTGTATATAAACTCTTCAAATTCTTTCAAAGAGTAAGCCTTAAATCTGGTGAATTATGTGCTAATGTGTCACCATTGTCATCGCATCCAGCGAAACCTCCTGCTACTCTACACCAGCGGTGGCCAAACAGCTGGGTAAAACACTGGAGCATTTCTCTGCCATTAAGATGGAAGCTTCCTTTGAGTTCTGTAATAGCTGCTAAAAACTCCTCTACTCCTTCCTGTATCGGTGGGATACCTTTTAAAGCAGCAGTTCTGTCTTCCAGTGTCCATGGCCTATATACTAGAATAGTTGGCGGCTGTCGGTGATTAGCGTCACCTACATTTGGATTGGCTACCTCAACTAAAGGAAATGTGTCTTCCTCTAAATTTTTTCCAGATGGATGAAATTTCTGTTCGTGAGCCATTAAGGCTTCACCTGGATATATACTGGGAGTAATTTTCTCATATTTACTCCTAGTTCGCACTCCTGTGTCCCCCCCGAAATTAGGAGACCAGGACTCGCTAGAAGAGCTCTGTTCTTCTGTTTTAAAAGGATTGTTAAATTTTTCTTGCTTACTTATAGGAGTTTTAGGAACTGCTACAGTTCCTTCTATCTCTCCTCCAATTTGCTGTGCTGCAGCTGCCTGTCGTGCTGCAGCTGCCTGTCCTGCAGCTGCCTGCACGGCAGGGAGCTGCACTCGTCGCTGTCTGGATGCGACCACTGTTTCCTCATGTGGGCGCACCAAGATCGCCAATCACCAATACGTCTTTCTATTCTGGGCAAAAGAAAACACAAGACCAGCAGAATCTTGCTATGATTCTTCCAAAATGCTTAGTCTTCCAAACACACACAGCAGCACTCACACAGTTAGTATTTTAACATATTTATGTCCCTTCAGCAATATGTATGGTCGACCTAGCTTAGTTTATGAGCTCCCTTATTATTCAACATTTAATTTCATTTCTTTGCGGCGAAATGTTACCAACCAAATTATCCAGTTTCCTTACGGCGGAATTACCTAGTCGTTTCTGATCTCTTTGCGTAGAGATCCTACCTAAATTTATCGCTATTTCCTTGCGGCGAAATAAAACCTATCCAATGCAGTGTCCTTACCGGCAACACACTACCAACAACTTTTAAGTACTTTTCTTCTTTTATTTATATAGTGCTTACTCTTATCTCATGTACTGTATTTTAAAACTATCTCACCTCGGAGTTGACTTCTAGGTGACTCTGTCAGACCCCCAAGAGTCACCCGGCGTCGAGCAAGACGATAACCCACCGGCCAGATGCGAATGTCACACACCGGGACTTTCAGCCACCAGGCCTAGGTGCGGCTGTGCGGCAGCGCTTAACTCAACGTAAGGCTGTTCCCGGAGATCCGCCAGACACTGCAAAGAAAAATAAGATCAGTTTAGTTCTTATAATATCCGGCTTCGAAGGACCAAGTTTATGTTAGGTATTATTTAGTCAACTCAGAGGCAAGGAACGACACAGAGTCAGATGTACTTGCAGCAAGGGTAGCTCACACTTTGCAGTGCAAATCTACAAAGTGTTGGCACCCTCTCTCTTTATTTATACATGCTGGTTCACACACAGTTCAACAAACATTCAGGGTGTGTGTGTGTGGGGTCAGAAAGGTTAGGGTTTATGTGTCTTGATTTTAAACAGAGAGGGAGTGAGTGAGTGAGTGCTCGTACCAGTCCGTAGATGTTGCTGATAAAAGCATAACTCATTCCTCTCCCCATCTCCCTTTCTGTGACATGCAAGGAGGGAATGGCACTTAGAGCAGACATGAGTGATAAACAATCAAACCCTAACACCATGGTTAACTGTTTTTTTGGTGGATAAAGCAGTAAATCCAGGGACTTCAATTAGCCCTCATATTGTTCTTTCTACAGTCATTCAGTTTTATTCAATTCAGTTTTACTTATATAGCGCCAATTCACAACACATGTCGTCTCAAGTCACTTCAAAAAGTCAGGAACATACATTCCAATTAATTCTAACCATTGAACAGTGCATTCAGATTCAGTTATTTATTCAAATTGGATAAAAAAATATTTCTATCTAAGGAACCCAGCAGATTGCATCGAGTCAGTGACTTGTAGCATTCACTCCTCCTGGATGACCATGTAGCGACATTGGACAGTCACTGGCGTTGACTTAGCAGCAATCCCTCATACTGAGCATGCATGTAGCAACAGTGAAGAGGAAAAACCCTTTTAACAGGATGAAACCTCCAGCAGAACCAGGCTCAGTGTGAGCGGCCATCTGCCACGACCGACTGGGGGTTTGAGAGAACAGAGCAGAGACACAAAAAGTACACAGAAGCACTGATCCAGGAGTACTTTCTATGGGAAGGAAAAGTAAAATGTTAATGGATATAGCTCCTTTATTGGTTTCATCTAGGAACAAACAAACGATAAATTCTGAGCCAGTTTTAAAACTTAGAGTATGAGAGAGAGCACAAACGGTTAGTCACAGTAAAAGCTCAGGCAGTAGCTATGTTTAGGAGAAAAATAGGGTAAATAACACTGAAAGACAGGGCCAAGCATATCATCAGTAGAAGGTAAGCATTAAGTTGTTGGCAGCAGATGCTTGGACGATGCCCCCCTTCAGGAAGGTGTCACAGGTAGATACAGAGTCAGGCCAGGTGTAGCTTCTAGGAAGAGAAAAGAGAGAGAACATGAAGTTGAAAGCTGAAATAACAGCATATAATGCAAAATTGGAGAGTAGTGTGAGAATGTAGTAGAGAGAGTGAAAGTGATTATTATGTCCTCCAGCAGCCTAAACCTATAGTAGCATAACTACAGTAATAGCTCAGGATAACCTAAGCCACTCTTAACAATAAGCTTTATCCAAAAGGAAAGTTTTAAGCCTGGCCTTAAAAGTAGACAGGGTGTCTGCCTCACGGACCAAAACTGGGAGCTGGTTCCACAGGAGAGGAGCCTGATAACTAAAGGATCTGCCTCCCATTCTACTTCTAGAGACTCTAGGAACCACCAGTAAACCTGCAGTCTGAGAACTAAGTGCTCTGTTAGGAATATATGGAACAATCAGATCTCTGATATATGATGGAGCTTGATTGTTAAGGGCTTTATATGTGAGAAGGAGAATTTTTAATTCTATTCTGGATTGAACAGGGAGCCAGCGAAGGGAAGCTAAAATGGGAGAAATATGATCTCTCTTTTTAATTTTCATCAGAACTCTTGCTGTAGCATTTTGGATCACCTGAAGGCTTTTAACTGCATTTTGTGGATATCCTGATAGTAAGGAATTACAATAGTCCAGCCTTGAAGTAACAAATGCATGGACTAGTTTTTCAGCATCACTCCTGGATAGGATATTTCTAATTTTGGCAATGTTCAGGGGATGAAAAAAGGAAATCCTAGAAACCTGTTTAATACGGGATTTAAATTACATGTCCTGGTCAAAAAATAACACCAACGTTTTTCACTTTATTACCGGAGGACAATTTAATGCCATCCAGGTTAAGTGATTGACTAAGCAGTTTCTTTTTCAAAGACAACAACTTCTGTCTTGTCTGAATTTAGAAGCAGAACATTTAAAGTCATCCAAGTTTTTATGACTTCAAGACATGCTTGTAGTCTATCTAACTGGTTGGGCTCATCAGGATTTATGGATAAGTAAAGCTGAGTATCATCGGCATAACAGTGAAATTTTTTCCATGCTGCCTGATAATTTTACCTATTGGAAGCATATATATAGTGAAGAGAATATGCCCAAGTACTGTGTTAAGTTGAATGTAACCAACTGCGTATGTGTGTATGGGGAAAAGGGGCAGGTGGGAAAGGAAGAGGGGGACCTTCTTGTGGAGGGCTGTAAGGGGGTTATTCTTGTTAATGGCAACGATTAAAAAGCAGTCTATCATCACCAATGTGATTATTGAGTTACCATTGGTAGCAGAGGATGGCCGCTGCTGGGAATTACAAAGTTCCTCCACCTTTTGATGAGAAGACGTCTTATGAAAGTTGGAAAAATTAGATTGAAATCTGGAGACTCGTTACCGATTTGGACAAAAAGAAGCAGGCTCTGGCGGTTACTTTATCACTCTCAGGAAGAGCGAGGGAAAGTGCGCTGGAAATCACCGCGGAGGACCTCAACACCGATACAGGGATGGCCATCCTTTTGACCAAACTGGATTCGGTGTTTTTAAAAGAAGAAAAGGATCGACAGTACGAAGCTTACACTGACTTCGATCGGATCAGCAAACACTGTGGTATGTCCATGACTGATTACATTATCAAATTTGAAAGACAATGCAATAAGTTAGGAAAGTTCAAAATGGAACTACCAGATGCAGTGTTAGCATTCATGCTACTAGACACCGCAGGGCTAAATGTTAAAGATAAACAGCTAGCACTTACCGCATGTTCAGCCGTTTGTTTTGATAACCTGAAATCAACCTTGAAAAGAATTTTTGGCGATAACGTCCATCCGCCACAAGACGGCGACTCTGCCTACTTTACCAAGTACACAGGCAAACATGAACAGAGTTCAACCTCAGAGCAACCTCAAAGAACGGCTGCAGGGACTAATCCACTTGACAGATACAGCAGAAGAACGAAATGTGCAATATGCCAAAGCACTTACCACTGGGCAAAGAACTGTCCTATCAAAAGAGAACATGTAAAGCTAACTAATGTTGAGGTATCGAAAGATAATGTTGAACAATGTAATATTACTCTGTTGTCAAATGAATCTCCCTCTGATACACAAATTTTCATGATGGAAGCTTTTGGATCTGCTGTGATCGACACCGCCTGTACAAGAACAGTATGTGGTGAGAAATGGCTTGCAGATTATGGTAGTGGGCTACCTCAGAGAGAGTTGCTAAAAATGTGAGAGACTAAAAGAGTGCAAAGCCTTTCCGTTTTGGTGATGGAAAAATTGTTCAGTCCACAAGAAAATGTATTATTCTGGCAAAAATAGGAGAAACAAGATGCAAAATAGAAACAGAAGTGGTTTCAGCTTTTTAGCAAAACTTCACTGAAGAGAGCAAATGCCGTTTTGGACATTTGTCAAGACAAGGCAACAATGTTTGACCAACCTGTCAAACTCAAACTGACATCTTGTGGACATTATTGTGTAAACCTGAGAGATGAAAGGAACTTAAGAGAAAGCCAGCTGAAAGAAGGGAAGACACCAGATCATGAAGGTGAAATACTCATTGTGACAGAAAACATGAAAAAAAGGCAGTCCTATTGAAGCTACATAATTAATTTGGACATGCCTCAGTTGAAAAACTGCAAAAACGTCTTTCTTGCTCAGGTAACAATGATAACGAGAGCATTGCAATCCTAAAGGATATTGTAAGACTGTGAAACATGCATCCGTTACAGTAAATCGAAACAAAAGCCTGCAGTGGGTTTACCAATGGCTTCAACATACAGGTCCTTCTCAAAATATTAGCATATTGTGATAAAGTTCATTATTTTCCATAATGTCATTATGAAAATTTTACATTCATATATGTTAGATTCATTGCACACTAACTGAAATATTTCAGGTATTTTATTGTCTTAATACAGATGATTTTTGCATACAGCTCATGAAAACCCAAAATTCCTATCTCACAAAATTAGCATATTTCATCCGACCAATAAAAGAAAAGTGTTTTTAATACAAAAAAACGTCAACCTTCAAATAATCATGTACAGTTATGCACTTAATACTTGGTCGGGAATCCTTTTGCAGAAATGACTGCTTCAATGCGGCGTGGCATGGAGGCAATCAGCCTGTGGCACTGAGGTCTTATGGAGGCCCAGGATGCTTCGATAGCGGCCTTTAGCTCATCCAGAGTGTTGGGTCTTGAGTCTCTCAACGTTCTCTTCACAATATCCCACAGATTCTCTATGGGGTTCAGGTCAGGAGAGTTGGCAGGCCAATTGAGCACAGTGATACCATGGTCAGTAAACCATTTACCAGTGGTTTTGGTACTGTGAGCAGGTGCCAGGTCGTGCTGAAAAATGAAATCTTCATCTCCATAAAGCTTTTCAGCAGATGGAAGCAAGAAGTGCTCCAAAATCTCCTGATAGCTAGCTGCATTGACCCTGCCCTTGATAAAACACAGTGGACCAACACCAGCAGCTGACATGGCACCCCTGACCATCACTGACTGTGGGTACTTGACACTGGACTTCTGGCATTTTGGCATTTCCTTCTCCCCAGTCTTCCTCCAGACTCTGGCACCTTGATTTCCGAATGACATGCAGAATTTGCTTTCATCCGAAAAAAGTACTTTGGACCACTGAGCAACAGTCCAGTGCTGCTTCTCTGTAACCCAGGACTGGGGAATGTGGCACCTGTAGCCCATTTCCTGCACACGCCTGTGCACGGTGGCTCTGGATGTTTCTACTCCAGACTCAGTCCACTGGTTCCGCAGGTCCCCCAAGGTCTGGAATCGGCCCTTCTCCACAATCTTCCTCAGGGTCCGGTCACCTCTTCTCGTTGTGCAGCGTTTTCTGCCACACTTTTTCCTTCCCACAGACTTCCCACTGAGGTGCCTTGATACAGCACTCTGGGAACAGCCTATTCGTTCAGAAATTTCTTTCTGTGTCTTACCCTCTTGCTTGAGGGTGTCAATAGTGGCCTTCTGGACAGCAGTCAGGTCGGCAGTCTTACCCATGATTGGGGTTTTGAGTGATGAACCAGGCTGGGAGTTTTAAAGGCCTCAGGAATCTTTTGCAGGTGTTTAGAGTTAACTCGTTGATTCAGATGATTAGGTTCATAGCTCGTTTAGAGAGCCTTTTAATGATATGCTAATTTTGTGAGATAGGAATTTTGGGTTTTCATGAGCTGTATGCCAAAATCATCCGTATTAAGACAATGAAAGACCTGAAATATTTCAGTTAGTATGCAATGAATCTAAAATATATGAATGTTAAATTTTCATCATGACATTATGGAAAATAATGAACTTTATCACAATATGCTAATTTTTTGAGAAGGACCTGTATAATGAAACTGTTGCTGTGGACGTGCATGAGCTTGAGCCAGGACTGTGGTATCTACATGCCATTGACCATTTCACAAGGTTTAGTGCAGGGGAGTATTCTTACCACAAAAAGACCAAAAGAGATGGTGAAGCATTTTATTCACTGCTGGATAAGCATTCATGGTCCGTCACGCAGATTATTCAGTGAAAATGGAGGTGAATTTAACAATTAATAAATAACAGGCATGGTTGAACATTTTAACATCGAGGTCAAAACTACGGCAGGATACAGTCCATGGAGCAATGGCCTTCTAGAAAGACACAATCAAATCCTCACTGAAATGTTACTTAAAGTAAAGCGAGACAACAAATGTGACTGGAAAATGGTTCTGGACTGGGCTTTGATGGCAAAGAATTGCATGCACAATGTACATGGCTATAGTCCCTACCTACTTGTTTTTGGACAAAACCCAAATCTGCCATTGGTCCTCACTGACAGACCTCCAGCATTAAAAACAGATGTCAGTACATGGATTACTGAGCGCACGGCAACATTAGATGACATGAGAAAAGCTTTTACTGAGTCTGAATGCTCTGAAAGGATCCGAAGAGCCCTTCATAAACAGCCAACTGATGACAAATAAACGGGAGACGAAGTCTATTATAAAAGAACAGATTGTCATGAGTGGAAAGGTCCAGGTGTGGTCATTGGCCAAGATGGTGTAGTAATATTTGTCAGGCATGGAGGAACCTACGTCAGGGTGCACCAGTCTAGGCTAAGAAAAGTGAATGAACCACAAGAGAAAGGGGAAGAAATGGAAAAAGAAAATCCAATTGAAACAGATGAAAATCCTTTCAAGACTCCAGCAGCGTCATTTGATGAGTAAGATGAGGAAATGGAATCAACAAGTCATGAACCAGCTGTTGCTGCAGAAAACAGCAAGTCCTCTTGTGATTCTATTCATCCTGAAGAGGGTGATCTCCCACTGGTACACTCAACAACAGGCAGCGAAGAACTGAAACTGAAACCTGGACAAATAGTTAAATACACGGATAAAGAAACAGGTCAGAAATATACTTGGAAAAATAACCAGCCGAGCAGGAAAGGCCAGTGGGAAACACAGAAACTGGTACAACTTAGAATATCGTGAGCCAGAGGAAATGGCTGGATCCACAAGATCAGCTGATACGGGACAGGTAACCGACCTTGAAGTGACACAATCTGAAAATGATAAGTCATACACTGACAACAGAGATGAAATACTACTGGTGGATGAGGACATTTTCTCACAAGCTAAACAAACAGAACATGATAACTGAAAAATAAACGATGTATTTGAAGAGGAGACAGATGAAGGTCAGAAATGCATATCAACAAGGTGGGTGTGCACACTTCTTAAGAAAACACAGATGGGCAGTGTACCCAAAGCTAGACTTGTTGCAAGAGGCTTTGAAGAAATGAACACTCAAGAACTTCCTAAAGACTCACCCACATGTTCTTCTGAATCCCTGAGGATGGTCTTTGCAATCATATGTCAAAATAAATGGGAAATGAACTCTATGGACATTAAAGCAACATTTTTGCAAGGAAAAAATTTAACTCAAGATGTATATATTCGTCCACCTCAAGAGTCAGAGTGTGAAGGAATGGATGGAAATTAAAGAAATGTGTTTACGGCTTGGCAGATGCCTCATTGTTCTGGTACAACAAGGTGAAAGAAACTATGCAGAACTTGGGAGGCACAATGTCAAAAGTTGATCCAGCTGTCTTCTACTGGCTCGATGATCTCTCTAAGGTGACAGGAGTCCTTGCTTGCCATGTAGATGAGTTTGTATGGGGTGGTTCAGAACTAATCTCCTCAGCTGTTATCCCCAAACTGAAAACTGCTTTTCAAGTTGGACGAAAAGAACATAGCAGCTTTAACTACATTGGGATGGAGGTTCACTCTCTGCAGGATGAAATAAAAGTACATACATAAAAAACCTACTGCCCATTTCAATAGATCCCAACAGAGCACCACAACGTGAGGCACATCTAACCGACAAAGAGATGGACATGTTAAAATCCAAGATCGGACAGATACTATGGGTAGCTAGACAAAGCAGACCTGATATCATGTGTGACGTATCAATCTTGGCATCTAACACAAAAAATGCCACAATCCAAACATTGCACTGTGCAAACAAGCTGATCAGAAAACTTAAATCAGAGGAAGTTACCTTGAGGTTTCAACACTTGGGAGACAACAAGCAACTCAAATTAGTGGTGTTCAGTGATTCCTTAATGGGAAACCTCACAGACGGAGGCACACAAGGTGGACATTTTATCATGCTAACAGGAGAAGGTGGAAAATTTTCACCCATATGTTGGCACTAAAAACAAATCAGGAGAGTGGTGCGGAGTATGCTAGCTGGAGAGACTTTAGCACTTGCAAATGGGATTGATAGTGCTGTTTTTCTAGCTACACTCTATTCAGAGCTCACCACTGGTGATGGGCACACACAACATCCTGCCCATTATCTATGTAACAAACAACCATTCCCTTCTCGATGCTGTCAAGTTCACAAAATCTGTAACTGAAAAAAGGCTTCGGCTGGAGATCAGCATCATCAAGGAACTGATGAACTCAGGGACTATTCAAGAAATTATATGGACATCTACCAAAGAGCAGCTTGCCAACTGCTTAACCAAAGTGGCGACATCTGCACTTGGACTGTTGAGAGCCCTTGGTGAAGGTGAATGGCAACTGAAAGTCTTAAGTACAAAAAGGACATTAGTTCAATGTTCTTAACATGATGTCAAGTTGAAAAGTTGTTACAGTTTGTTCTAATCTGTTTGGAGTTCTTTAAAAAAAGAGGGGAGATTGTTAAATTGCATGTAACCAACTGCGCATGTGTGTATGGGGAAAACGGGCAGGAGGTAAAGGAAGAGAGGGACCTTCTTGTGGAGGGCTGTAAGGGGGTTGTTCTTGTTAATGGTGACGATTAAAAAGCAGAGTCTATCATCACCGGTGTGATTATTGATTTAACGTACTGAACCCTGTGGTACTCCACAATTAACCCTGGAGTTTGAAAAAGGGGGTTGTGGTAAGGGGTCACTAGCTTAGTGTTAGCTCCACCATGGTCACTCGTTCTGCTGTTTCTCTCTCTGAGTCTCCTCCTGTTGGGGTCATCCATTTTGGGCGAATAGACTGGTTGGGCTGGGCAGTTGGACATGTGCAGCTGATACAAGAAGGTCAGAAAATTCATACCCCTGTGGAAACCCACAGGGCTTTTATTTCCAAGGAGAGCCCTTGTTGATTCAGTCGACTGCAAAATTTCTTCATATTTTCCCCGTTTTGGATGGATGAGAAGCTTACCATTTCAATAGGTGCATTTAGAAGTCTGGGCAGGATGAGGCATAGTTAAGGTGATTTAGAATCACCAGTAGTTAATCCAAGGTATCAACGTGTTGCATGCAGTACTGATTGAAGTGTTTTATGCTGAGCTGTTTTGATTTGCTGTGCAAGTGTGCTGAATTGTGCAGTGCTTATGCGATCAGCAAGGTGCTTGTTTTGTCTGGCTGATCACAAATTAGCCAGGAGTTTGAAGTTGGACTTTTAAAGTTTTTCCATTCAAAGCAGCTGCAGTCTGGACCACGTGCCCTGACCACTCCTTTGTCCCTGTTTTATCACTGGAGTTTTTCCACTGAGTTCCCACCTCAAAGTTTTATGACCCTTTGTTCATTTGGGGGCAATCAGCACACCAGGAGGACTTCTTTTTCTAAGTTAACCCAAATTGCACATTTTGTCCATAAAACTGCTGGTTTGAACTTCACAGACACTCAATGCACATATATTTTCTTTTATTATTATTGTTAGGTAGTCATTTTATCCCATTTGTGTAGAATTGTGCTTGGTTAGGTGAAGGTTTTTCAACCTGAATAATGGTATATCGGGTATATGACTTCAATAAATTTTCACATATATATTTAAGAGAAGCGTTTGTGTTTATTTCATGCAAGAGTGATTTATTTGTCAAAATAAGGTCAAGGTTTAGTGGTTTTGGTTAATAATTATCAATTATTATTGATAAATAACTAATTGTAATTATTAAGGGCTTTGAGCCCATAATAACAACACCAGAAGATATCTCTGATTTCTATTTGTAAGTAAAGATTTTTAGTTAAGAAATTATTTTTCTGAATTATGATTTTTAATTATAATTTTTTATATTTATTAATTAATCAATAATCATAATTCTTACACTCCTCTCTCCTGCTCTCTGTGTCAGATGTTCATTTACTCCTGCCTCCTTTGGTGATAATAGTATGTGTAATAAATGAAACATTTTTGTAGCTTTGGAGGCGAGGGTGTTGGAATTGGAGGCCCGGCTCCGCGCTGTTGAAAAACCAGCAGATAGCCAAGGCCCCTTAGCCAGTGCAGACTAGAGGGTGACACGGGAGTGGATTTTCTCTCCTGTCCCATCCCGCTCCCACAGAAAAATGTCTTGTCCCATCCCAATCCCAGGCCAGCATAACAAAAAAAATCCTGTCCCGTCCCACTCCTGGTAAATTGACTCCCACTCCCGTCCCGCTCCCATTCAGAACAACTCCCACTCCTGTGACTCTCCCATTTCTGTTTTCTTCATTTAGTCTTTTGGCAATTTCTTTCTTTGAAGGACCAGTTAGGTCCCTGTTTTTAGCTGTAGTAAAGGCCAGTTAAAGTAAAAAGAATAATAATGAAGAAATAATAAAATATTAAACAAGGAAACAGACCATGCCTATCTTAGTTGAATAAACAAAATGTACATAGTTGTATTTTACTTATTTATTAAGTGACTGTTTCCTTTGAACAATGACATTACTTTTATGTTTCAAGTTGCTGAAACGAAAGAAAAATGCACCTAGTAAGAGAACTGTACTTGTTGAACAAAAGGACAAAAAGGCATTACCTTCACAATTTAGAAACTGTACCTCAATGGTTCACAGCCCTGGTCCTCAGGGACCCCTTCCCTGCAAGTTTTAGATGTGTCTGCTCCAGAACACCTGATTTAAATTCTGACATGACCTCCTATACAGGCATCAAGAATGGAGGGTCAAACTGGACAAAATTAATACAATAAAATCATCATTAAATAAATAAATGTTGTGAATGTCCCATAAGTGAAGTAAATGTAACATGAAAGAAATGTAACATTAAATGTGCCATTAAATTAAAGGTACCATTTATTTATTTAATACATCATTAGAAACAATAAATGTACCATTATATCATGAAATGGACTATAATGCAATTAAATATGCCACTGAATAATTAAGTATAATTTTAAAGACAACATGACGTAATTAGTGGTACACTTAATATTTAATGATGTATTAAATAAATTGTACATTTAATAGTACATTCAATTTTTTTCTATTTCACAGCATATTTATTTAATATCTTCCCTTGATGAAGCCTTTCTACAAGGTCCGTGATGGGACATGGGGAATTTCTTCTCTTTTGTGTCCCCACGCAATAGTCTTTGCGTTATTTCGCAATACTTTGTGGGATAGTTTCCAAACCCGATAACTGCAAAATTGAAACAAACACTACACCCGTTTTGAGATTTATTGAGTTTTATTTTGAAATCAGCATTAAATAAAATTATCTTCAAATCAGACTAAAAGACAGTTTTTATCCACAAGCTGTCAAACAAACTACTGAACTCTGGACCATAAAACTGCACGAAACCACATCTGTGACACTTTATTTCCTTATTACTGCTGCATGATGTGTACTTTTTTTTTGTACGCCATTAGTGTTTTTGTTTTTATAGTGATTTGAACGGTTCTTCTTATCCTAAGCATTTTATCGCATTGTTTACTGCGTGTTAACCTGCATATGACAAATAAACCATATCAATGACATATCAGTGTTTGTTTTATGAGCAGTTTATCATCTGTGCTGTTGCTCCAAAATGCCGAACGCAAAAGTATTGCGTGGGGACGCAAAAGTAATAAATTTCCCCACGGGCTTACCTCTTAAATCTTTAGAGCACATGCAGCAATTTTGTTGGTCAGATGAGACTTGACACATGATGGTACTTTTGGTTTGATGAATGAAGAGATGCAGAGCTGATTTAATCCAGAATCTGTTTTACAAGTGTCCCTTAATCACTGGTGAACCTGATTACAACTAAACACGTTTTACAAGCAGCATACTGCGTGTTAACACCGCTACATTCAACTCTCCTGAAGTTCGGTCATATTTGCGACTTTCCTGTCAGCTCTATGAGTTTAATAGATAAGTCCTTATTTCTGACTTTACGTTACAAACCCAATTTTACCGCGTCCAGTTCTCCACCTGCGTTTGCTCCCTCCATTCTGAACGCAGGTGGAAAACATCGATCAGAAGCACTGTTGGCTTGTGGGTCGTGTAGTTCGTTTGACTCACATTATAGTATAGGCTTCTTGGAAAAAAACTACACAATGGCGGCATCGATTCAAGTTTTTTTTTCTTAAAGTTTATAACAAAGTCTCAGTTTACATTTCCAAGGACAATTGATCCTAGTTTATTTTCCCTCTTATTAGTTAGCTCCCGCTCCCGTCTGCTCCGGTTCATTTTTTATCCTGTACCGTCCCAATCACGGGATCTTTATTGATGCTGTCTCCCGTCCCGCGGGTTTCCCGTGGGAATCCCGTGACCCGTGGGACTCCCGAAAAAATGTCAGCCTCTAGTGCAGACCCATGAAGGGTAGCTCCCTGTAGCAGTCCTTCAGCAGAGCCAGTGCAGCCGGGGCCTCAAGCCGTATGGGTGACGGTATGTCAAAAGTATAGTCCTAGATACCAGCCCATAGGTCACCACCTACCCGTCTGCGTTTCTATCAGATTTTCCCCGCTCAGCAACACGCCCACTGAAAAGCCAACTGTTAATTGGCAGCTCCATAGTCAGAAACGTGGCACTAGAGACACCAGCGACCATAGTCAGATGTTTGCCAGGGGCCAGAACGGGCGACATCAAATCCTACCTGAAGCTGCTGGCCAAGGATAAGCGTAAATACAAGGAACAATACACGATTGTTATTCACGCTGAAGGTAATGACACCCGGTTAAGCCAATCGGAGGTCACCAAAGTTAATGTTGCTTCGGTGTGTAAGTTTGCCAAAACTTACACACCGAAGCAATTTTCTCTGGTCCCCTTCCTGATCTGACCAGTGACGACATGTTTAGTCGCATGCTGTCATTCAACCGCTGGCTGTCTAGGTGGTGTCCAGAAAACGATGTGGGTTACATTGATAATTGGCGAACATTTTGGGGAAAAGCTGGTCTGATCCGGAGAAACGGCATCCACCTCACTTTGGATGAAGCAGCTTTTCTTTCTAGGAATCTGGCCAAATGTATTAGTTCTCCAAAACTCTTGACAACCCAGGATTCAGACCAGGAAGCAGGGTTGTAGTTTAACACTCTTCTCTGCAGCTTCTGTACTGCTACCCACGCATTACTCTATTAAGACAGTGTCTGTCCCACAACCAAAATTGAATAGATTAAAAAATAATCTAAAAGGAGGAAATCATGAAAATTTCACAACAATAAACACAACTCAGACTGAAAAGAAAAATAAAACAATTAAATGTGGCTTATTGAATATAAGATCTCTCTCTTCAAAGACTTCACTAGTTAATGACTTTATTTGTGACCATCATTGATTTATTTTGTCACCCAGAAACCTGGCTGCAGCAAGAGGATTATGTTACTATAAATGTGTCAACTCCTACTAATTATTTAAATCTTCACATACCTTGAAATACTGGCTGAGGAGGAGGAGTAGCAACCATCTTTCTGTCCGATTTATTGATTAGTCCCAGACCAATTAATAGCTACAACTGAATATTTAATCCTTAGTTTTCTCATCCAAATTGCAAAGCGCTAAAACCACTTCTGTTTGTTGTTTTGTACCGTCCACCAGGCCCTTACTCTCAACTTTTAGATCAGTTTTTAGACTTTTTTTAAATCTGATTTAGTGTTAAATACAGATAGGGTTATTATAGTGGGGGATTTTAACATTCATGTTGACACTGAAAGTGATTGCCTAAATATAGTCTTTAATGCTATCTTAGACTCAACTGGCTTTGCTCAAAACATGAGCAAACCTACCAACCTTTGTCTTCATTTTGTGTACCTTGTGCTGACGTATGGAATTGGGTGTAAAGAATAAACAATATTTCCTCATAACCCTGTCCTGTCTTACCATTTTCTAATAACCTTTGAGTTTAATTTAACTGGGTATTCCAAACCTGAAAGAAAATTTCATTATAGTAAATCATTATCAGAAAATGCTGTAACAACCCTTAAAAATCTGTTCCACTTTTCCCAATTATCACAGAAAAACACAGTGGAAGGCAATAATTTTGTTTCTTCCCCTTCACAAATTGATTCTCTTGTTCATAGTGTTACTTCCTCATTGCGTGGTGCATTAAACAATGCAGCCCCCTTGAAAAAGAAGGTAATTATTCATAGGAGGCTGTCTCCCTGGTTTAATTCAGAGCTGCGTAATTTAAAGCACAATGTTAGAATATTGGAAAGAAAATGGCACTCTACACACCTAGAGGATTCCTACTTAACCTGGACAACTAGTCTACTGTTGTATAAAAAGACACTTCACCAAGCTAGAACAGCTTATTTCTCATCATTAATAGAAGAGAACAAGAATAATCCTAGGTTTCTCTTTAGTACAGTTGCTAAACTTACACATAGTCATAGCTCTGTTGAGCCATCCATTCCCTTAGCTCTCAGCAGTCATGACTTTATGGGATTATTTTTAAATAAAATTGATTCTATTAAAAACAAAATCATTGGCATACTCCCGAAGATGATTACTTCATCCTCAGTAAGTGAGGCAACATTGGAAGTAACTGTAGAACCTGATATGTGTTTGGACTGTTTTGATCCTGTGGAGCTTCGGACGTTATCAAACATATTAGCTTCGAAACCTTCAACTTGTATGTTAGACCCAATCCCAACCAAATTATTAAATTAAGTAGCTGTTCCCTCTGATCATCAGCCCCAGTTTAGATATGATTAATCTATCCTTAGTAAATAGATATGCACCACAGGCATTTAAGGTAGCTGTAATTAAACCTTTACTTAAGAAATCTTTGCTTGATCAAGATGACTTAATAAATTACAGACGTATATCAAATATTCCGTTCAATTCAATTCAGTTTTATTTATATAGCGCCAATTCACAACACATGTTGTCTCAAGGCACTTCACAACAGTCAGGTTCCTATTTAAAATTCTTGAGAAAATAGTTTCTAATGAAATATGTGAGCATTTACACAGCAATGAGTTTCAGTCAGGTTGGAGAGCTCATCATAGCACTGGAACTGCTCTGCTGATAGTCACTAATGATATTCTCCTTGCCTCAAATAATGGGCTTGTGTCTGTACCTGTCCTGTTAGATATCAGTGGTGCATTTGATACAGTCGATCACAATATTCTCTTAGAAAGTCTGAAACATGCTGTAGGGATCAGGGAACAGCACTAGGCTGGTTTCAGTCTTATTTGTCTGACAGATTCCAGTTTGTTCATGTAAATGATAGTGTTTTTATCAATTAACCCTGGAGCTTGAAAAACTCCAATATGCTTCCAGGCAGCATGGGATACATTTTCACTGTTATGCTGATGATACTCTGCTTTACTTATCTATAAATCCTGATGAGCCCAACCACAACCAGTTAGATAGACTACAAGCATGTCTTAAAGTCAAGAAAATTAGGATGACTTTATATTTTCTGCTTCTAAATTCAGACAAGACAGAAGTTGTCGTCTTTGAAAAAGAAACTGCTTAGTCAATCACTTAACCTGGATGGCATTAAATTGACCTCCGGTAATAAAGTAAAAAACCTCGGTGTTATTTTTTGATCAGGACATGTCATTTAAATCCCATATTAAACTGGTTTCTGGGATTTCCTTTTTTCACCTCTGGAACACTGCCAAAATTAGAAATATCCTATCCAGGAGTGACGCTAGTCCATGCATTTGTTACTTCAAGGCTGGACTATTGTAATTCCTTACTATCAGGATATCCACAAAATGCAGTTAAAAGCCTTCAGGCGATCCAAAATGCTGCAGCAAGAGTTCTGATGAAAATTAAAAAGAGAGATCATATTTCTCCTATTTTAGCTTCCCTTCATTGGCTCCCTGTTCAATCCAGTATAGAATTAAAAATTCTCCTTCTCACATATAAAGCCCTTAACAATCAAGCTCCATCATATATCAGAGATCTGATTGTTCCATATATTCCTAACAGAGCACTTAGTTCTCAGACTGCAAGTTTACTGGTGGTTCCTAGAGTCTCAAGAAGTAGAATGGGAGGCAGATCCTTCAGTTATCAGGCTCCTCTCCAGTGGAACCAGTTCCCAGTTTTATTCCATGAGGCAGACACCCTGTCTACTTTTAAGGCCAGGCTTAAAACTTTCCGTTTGGATAAAGCTTATTGTTAAGAGTGGCTTTTGTTATCCTGAGCTATCATTGTAGTTATGCTGCTATAGGCTTAGGCTGCTGGAGGACATAATGACCACTTTCACTCTCTACTACATTCTCATACTACTCTCCAATTTAGCATTATTTGCTGTTATTTCAGCTTTTAACTTTATGTTCTCTCTCTTTTCTCTTCCTAGAAGCTACACCTGGCCCGACTCTGTATCTACCTATGACACTTTCCTGGAGGAGGGCATCGTCCAAGCTTCTGCTGCCAACAACTTAATGCTCACCTTCTACCGATGATATGCTTGGCCCTGTCTTTCAGTGTTATTTACCCTAGTTTTCTCCTAAACATAGCTACTGACTGTGACTAACTGTGCCCTCTCTCATACTATAAATTTTTTTCTTCCTAGATGAAACCAATAAAGGAGCTACAGCCATTAACATTTTACTTTTCCTTCCCATAGAAAGTACTCCTGGATCAGTGCTTCTGTGTTCTTTTTCTGTGCCTGCGCTGTTCTCTCAAACCCCCAGTCGGTCGTGGCAGATTGCCGTGTAAACACTGAGCCTGGTTCTGCTGGAGGTTTCTTCCAGTTAAAAGGGTTTTTCCTCTTCACTGTCGCTACATGCATGCTCAGTATGAGGGATTGCTGCAAAGTCAACGCCAGTGACTGTCCAATGTCGCTACATGGTCATCCAGGAGGAGTGAATGCTACAAGTCACTGACTCGATGCAATCTGCTGGGTTTCCTTACATAGAAAAACTTCTTATCCAATTTGAATAAATAACTAAATCTGACTGCACTGTTCAATGGTTAGGATTAATTGGAAAGTATGTACCTGACTCGAAATCTGTATGATTCGATTGCATCGACTTTGTGAAGTGTCCTGAGACGACATGTGTTGTGTTCCTTCACATTTATGTGTAAAAGAGGGAATAAAATTTTGTACACATGGTTTTAAATGTTTTTTTGAAATGTCCAGCCTATCTAATGTATTGTGCTTGTATTGTGCTTATATATATACACTACCTGTCAAAAGATTTAGATACACTTAATGGGTCTCTTTATTTTCATGGCTATTTAAATTATAGAGAGTCACCAAAGGCATCAAAACTATGAAAGAACACACATGGAATTATATAGTAAACAAAAAGTGTGAAATAACTTTAAACATTTTTATATTTTAGATTCTTCAAAATAGCCACCTTTGCTTTGATTATTGCTTTGCTCTCTTGGCATTCTCTCCATGAGCTTTATGAGGTGGTCACCTGAAATGGTTTTCCAAAGAGTCTTGCTGCAGCAGGACTACCACTCAACCTGGATATGTCCTGGTTATGTCCTGGTTAAGATGCTGCAAAGAGGACACAGGATTTATACACTCTTGTCCTGTACAAGATTTCACCGTTTAATATGAGCTTTTGGTCGGAAAGACCTTCATCAGAGCATACAAAGTACAATAATGAACAGGCAGGTTAAAAACAGGTCAGTCCCTGATCATTGGCAGTGTGCAGTACACCTGTGTACAATCATCTGATTAAAGCAAAGCATTCTTGGAACTGTAGTTTTGTAGTTCTGAAGGCTCTGACTGTGAGGCTTATAGACAGATATAGATGGAGACCTTTTCAAAATGCCAGAATGAATAAAGAAAGACAAAAATAATGAAACAAAAAAACACTTCTAATATAGTGGTATGGTAGTCTTATGGTGAATGGGGCTTTGGAAAGTCATCCTAAATAAGGCATCTCCAGATCCACAATAAAATAGACTACAACAATAGAACAGAGAGCTATGATGGGGTATCAGGCAAGGGCCGTCATAAATCATAGACTACAGGTTCTACAAAAAGACAAGAACAAAAAGTTTTAAAACATAACTAATGTCAAAATCCTCAATTAGGTGTAAGTGTAAATCCAAAAAGCTCCCTTTGGTATAACTTCACATCTATATTTCTCCCTCTTGACAAATCAATATGTTCAATACCCTGAAAACGTAAGGGTCGTGGAAGACTCCAAGGGTCCTGAAAGAACTTCCCAGAGGTTCATTGAGAGACAGCCAAAGGTTAATATTTCATTCATCACGACAAATGGCAGCTATTTTAAGTAATCAAAAATATAAAACATATTCCTTTACATTTTTTTTTGCTACATAGTGAATGAACACATTTGCAATTGTTTTGAGGCCTTCAGTGTGAAACTACATACGATGTAAATAGTCATAAACATTAAGAAAACCATTAAATGAAAAAGGCGTTCTAAAACCTTTGACCGGTAGTGTATATAAATTTAGTATATACACTTAATGATTGTCTGAGGCAGCAGAAATTGTGCAATAAAAGGAACAGGAGTAGGGATGGCTACCTTTCACATTTGAACTGATATGGTACCAATGCCTGTGTGTTTATGTGGTAAGAAATGTTAATTAATTTAATAATACATTTTTTACATTTCGTACTCGTCGTCTTCCGCATTATCCGGGACCGGGTCGCGGGGGCAGCAGACTCAACAGAGACGCCCAGACGTCCCTCTCTCCAGACACCTCCTCCAGTTTCTCCAGGGGGAGCCCAAGGCGTTCCCAGGCCAGCCGAGAGACATAGTCCCTCCAGCGTGTCCTGGGCCGTCCCCTGGGCCTCCTCCCGGTGGGACGTGCCTGGAACACCTCCCAAGGAAGGCGTCCAGGAGGCATCCGGTATAGATGCCCGAGCCACCTCAACTGGCTCCTCTCGATGTGGAGGAGCAGTGGCTCTACTCCGAGCCCCTCCCGGATGGGGCCCGTGTTTTTGCCTCTGCCACAGCCCGGGCCGCAGCACGCTTGGCCTCACGGTACCCGTCAGACGCCTCAGGAGTCCCACAAGCCAACCACAGCCGATAGGACTCCTTCTTCAGCTTAACAGCATCCCTTACTGCCGGTGTCCACCACCGGGTTCTGGGATTGCCGCCGCAACAGGCACCGCAGACCTTACGGCCACAGCTACGGGCAGCAGCATCGACAATAGATGCGGAGAACATGGTCCACTCGGACTCTATGTCTCCAACATCCCCCGGGATCTGGTCGAAGCTCTCCTGGAGGTGGGAGTTGAATACATCCCTGGCCGAGGGCTCCGCCAGACGTTCCCGGCAGACCCTCACTATGCGCTTGGGCCTGCCAAGTCTGACTGGCTTTCTCCTCCTCCAGCGGATCCAACTCACCACTAGGTGATGATCAGTGGACAGCTCAGCCCCTCTCTTCACCCGAGTGTCCAAAACATGCGGCCGAAGATCTGATGATACGACAACAAAGTCGATCATTGACCTCCTGCCTAGGGTGTCCTGGTGCCAAGTCCACTGATGGACACCCTTATGTTTGAACATGGTGTTCGTTATGGACAATCCGTGACTAGCACAGAAGTCCAATAACAAAACACCACTCGGATTCAGATCGGGGAGGCCATTCCTCTCGATCACGCCTCTCCAGGTGTCACTGTCGTTCCCCACGTGGGCGTTGAAGTCCCCCAGCAGAATAATGGAGTCCCTGGGAGGGGCACTATCCAGCACCCCCGACAGGGACGCCAAGAAGGCCGGGTACTCTGCACTGCCACTCGGCCCGTAGGCTGAAATGATAGTCAGAGACCTCTCCCCAACCCGAAGGCGCAGGGATACGACCCTCTCATCCACTGGGGTAAACCCCAACACGAGACGGCTGAGCTGGGGGGCAACAAGCAAACCCACACCAGCCCGCCGCCTCTCCCCGTGGGCCACTCCAGAGTAGAACAGAGTCCAACCCCTCTCAGGGAGATGGGTTCCAGAGCCCACGCTGTGCGTGGAGGCAAGCCCGACTATTTCTAGTCGATATCTCTCGACCTCCCGCACAAGCTCAGGCTCCTTCCCCCCCAGCGAGGTGACATTCCACGTCCCTAGAGCCAGCCTAAGCATCCGGGGATCGGGCCGCTGAGGTCTCCACCTTCGTCCGCCACCCAATCCTCTTTGCACCGGTCCCTCACTGTTCCCCCTGCAGGTGGTGGGCCCACTGGGGGATGGCCTCGCGTCTCTCGTTCGGGCTTGGCCCGGCCGGGTCCCGCGAGGAGCAACCCGGCCACCAGGCGCTCTCCGACGAGTCCCGACCCCAGGCCTGGCTCCAGGGTGAGACCCCGGCTCCGCCGTACCGGGCGACATCACGTGCCTCGATATTTTTTTCTTCAAGAAGGATTCTTGAACCACTCTTTGTCTGACCCATCACCTAGAGCCTGTTTGCCATGGGAGACCCTACCAGGGGCATTTAGGCCCCAGACAACATAGCCTCTAGGATCATTTGAGCACTCAAACCCCTCCAGCACGTTAAGGTGGTGGTTCAAGGAGGGGATTTTTTTTTTTTACATTTATTTCTCAATATATAAACTTTAATGAATATATTAAAACAACATACAACTGTATTGTACCATTGCAGCTGTTTCAAACATTTCTTCTCCCATGTTGCTGGCTGCAGAAGGCGAGTCACTAACGGATGAAGGCATGCTAACGGTGCCGAATGCTGGAGTTCAAGCCACAGATCTGAGGCTGACTAAAGTTTTGAACAGTAGACCCCTACTTTTGAGTGCTTTCTATCAGCCTTGCTTGCTTTGTTGACTGTGCCAGCAGCTACTGATGTCATTACGCTCTTGTGCGTGCAGTGCTGTGTTCATGCCCGGCATGGAAAATCAGAATCGGCTTTATTTTCTATTATTTTGTTTTTGTACATATAATAATGGAAATAAAGAATATCTTTTTAAATGTGCATATATACACAATTGACTTTACAAGAGAATATAATGTGAGATCAGTCCCAAGTATGCATGGTGTTGTTCTGGAACAGCCTAGGGGAAGAAATTGTCTCTGTGGCAGCTTGTTTTAGCAGACAGCGCTCTGTAGCGCCGACTTGAAGATAAAAGCCTAACCAGTTCGTGTGTTGGGTCTGCAGGGATTTTAGCTGCCCTTTTTCTGACCATAGCCCTGTGTACGTCCTGGATAGGAGGAAGGTCAACCCTGATGATTCTTTCTGCAGACCTGATTGTTCGTTGCAGTTTGGACCTGTCCTGTTTTTTGGATGAGCCAAACCCCACTGAGATGGACAAAGACAGGACAGACTGAATTATGGCCATGTAGAAGATGACCAGCAGCTCCTTTAGAAGGTTGTACTTCTTGAGTTACCTCAGGAAGTACAGTCTCTGCTGGGCCTTCTAATCATTGTCTATATGTGAGGACCATCTCAGGTTTCAAGACGGGTAAGCAGCAGATACAGTGTTGTTGAGGATGGTGGGGGGGCGTGTGTGGGGGTGGTGTTCTCTGAAAGTCCACCATCATCTCCACAGTCTTGAGTGGGTTAAGTTTCAGCTGGTTCTGACACCAGTGTACCAGTCGATCTACCTCCTGTCTATTTGCATACTCATCACTGTTGTGGATCAGTCCAATAACAGTGGTGTCATCTGCAAACTTCAAGAGTTTCACAGATGGGTCTGCTGAGGTGCAGTCATTTGTGTGGAGGGAGAAGATGAGTGGGGAGAACGTTACACCCATGGGGGGTGCCAGTGCTGATGGTTCTTGTGCGGGAGAAGATGCTCCCCAGCTTCACCTGCTGCTGCCGGTCCTTCAGGAAGCTGGTGATCCACTGACAGGTGGAGGCCGGGACTTAGAGCTGGATGAGCTTCTGGTGGAGCATGTCTGGGTTTATAGTGTTCAAGGCTGAGCTGAAATCCACAAACAGGATCATGGCATACATCCCTGGGTGGTCGAGGTGTTACAGGATGTAGTGTAGTCCCAAGCTGACTGCATCATCTGCTGGCCTGTTTGCCCGGTAGGCAAACTGCAGGGTGTCTAGCAGGCAGCCTGTGATGTCCTTCAGGTGCTTCAACACCAGTCGCTCAAAGGATTTCATGACCACAGATGTCAGGGCGACAGTCACTTATTCCTGTTATGGTGGGTTTCTTGTGTACTGGGATGATGGTGGAGCGTTTGAAGCTGGAAGGAACCTCAAACAACTCCAGTGACTTTTTGAAGATCTCAGTGACGATGGGTGCCAGTTGGTCGGTGCAGGCTCAGGCATGATGGGGAGATATCAGGTCCTGAGGCCTTCCTTGTTTTCAGGTGCTAAAAGAGCCTATTTATATCTTGCTGTGAGTTTCTTGGTGCAGGCAGGGGGTCTGAAGTTAGGGGGGTGATTGGTGTATGGCAAGAATTTGTGTCTGAAAGGGATGTTGAGGAGTTCGTTGAGGTGTGAACAGCTGCTTTTCATACCGACAGTAGAAGCCATTCAACTAATTTGCCAGGCGAGTATTCTGCTCTGGGTTGGGGGAATGGCTGCTGTAGGCAGTTAAGTTTTTCAAACCATTCCAAACAGCAGAAGCATCTACATGTGAGAAGCTTTTCTCTAGCTTCTTTGTGTAGCTTCTCTTCGCAGCTTTGATCTCCTTGGTCAGTTTGTTCTTGGCCTGCTTACACAGGGCCTGGTCCCCACTGCTGTTAACCTCTTCCTTATCCCTGCATAGCTGCCTCAAATGAGAAATTAACTAAGTTTTACTGTTATTGTATGTGCAGAAGGTCTTGGTATGCACACACATGTCCTCACAGAAACTGATGCATGATGTCAACACCTCAGTAAGTTAGTTTAAATCAATGGCTTTCAAAAGCAGTCCAATCTGTGCAGTCAAAGCAGGCCTATAACATCTGCTTTGAGTCATCAATCTACTTCTTAATAGTAAAAGCCATAGGTTTGGAAGCTTTTAATTTCTGCCTGTTGGTTGGGATGAAAGGGACCAGAGTGGTCAGAAAGTCCCAAAGCAGCCCTGGTGACAACATGATATGCATCCTTTTAAAGTTGTGTAGCAGTGGTCCAGAGTGTTTTTATCCCTGGTAGCACACTTAATGTGCTGTCTGTATTTAGGAAGCTCATTGGAGAGGTTTGCACTGTTAAAATCCCCAAGAACAATGATCAGAGTCTGGATGTTTTTTCTCCACATCTGTTATCAGCTCAGCTAGTTGTTTTTCAGCATCTGAAGTGGAGCCTTGAGGAGGTATGTAAGCGCCAACCAATACAAACGAGGAGAACTCCCTCGGTAAATAAAACAGTTTACAGTTTATGAGAAATGACTCCAGGTCAGGACTACGTCTTCAACACTTTGATATCTCTGCACCAACCTTTGTTTATATAAAAGCAGATTCCAACTCCTTGCTTTTTCCCCAATTAGTCCGCGTTGCAGTCTGCTCTAAACAGCTGAAAGCCCGGAATGAGTGCAGTCAGTGATGTTCTCACTCACCCAGGTTTCAGTAAAGCAGAGGGCGGCAGATCCGTGGAGGTCCAATTTTTACAGGTGAGAAGAATCTGTCCATCTTGTTGGCTAGGGAACGCACATTTCCCAGGTAGATTGAAGGCATGGGTGCGTGTAGCCCCCGCTGTCGAAGATCACGAGCACTCCGACTCTCTTCCCTCTCCATCCTTATCCATGCTAGGCAGATGGTTAAGAACTTCTTCTTTCATCTGCGTAACGTTGCCAAATTCGTGGTGTCCAGAAATTAATGTATCCTCACAGTTGGACTATTCCAACAGCTGGTTGTTTGCAGTTAGTCAAAAACTAGAACCAAGAGCCAACACTTGTGTTAAAATCTCTCCATTGGCTCCCGGTTGTGTATAGTGTTCAGTTTAAAATTTTTGTGTTAACTTTTCAAGCCCTACGTGGACTGGATACATTTGTGACCTAGCTAGGCCCTACAGCTCCAATCGAAGTCTGAGGTCGTCTGGACTGAACCTGTTAGGGGTTTCACAAACCTGTTCTTAGACTAGGGGTGACCATTTTTTAAAGCTAATGCTCCTCGACTTTGGAATAAACTTTCTCTCAAGCTGCATTCCCTAGATTCAGTTGATGTGTTAAAAAGCTCCTTAAAACCTATTTGTTTAGACCAGCCACTTTTGTAATTGTTCTATTTTAATGTTTTATATTGTTTTTTTTTTTACTACTGTGAAGCACTTTGTGACTCTGTGTCTGTGAAAAGCGCCATAGAAATAAAGTTTACTGACTGACTGACTTACTCTGCCCTCTACGGTGGTATAGCCCATAGAGAGCCGCTGCTCCGCTGGTGTCAATGAATGATGGTGAAAAACTGCCAAGAGAGGACTGTCTGATGTTTAGAAGTTCCTCTTGGCTGAAAGAGACCACAGAATGGTGGCAGAAAGCATCACAAAAACACGCAGAAAACGTAGCACAGCTCAGAGGCAGTCATCAACGACAATGGATAAGATGTGTGCACCCACTCTTCCACTCCCTCAGTGTCACAGTGGTGCGTTTAGGTATCAAAACATGGTACAATTTGATTTTACGTGAATAGGTACTCGGCAGTACAGACCGAATTTAGTTGGTACCTATAAAAGTACCGTATTCGGTACCCATGCCTAAACAGGAGCACCATTCATGGAAAGACTAGCCTAGGGGTCGGCAACCTTTATTACTAAAAGAGCTATTTGCTTCCTCTTCCACCAAAGAAAAATAGTCTGTATCCACAAAAGATAACACAGGATAAACTTTAAATAAAAAAAATAAATTTTACCTGTCACTACAACAGAATTTAACAAAAAGAAGTACAGTGTGCATGTGTAGGCCTACTTAAAAATAAATTAAACACTGAACACACGGGCATTTTTAAGTCCCTCTTGTATTTGTATAAAATTTAAATTAAAAAAAGCCCACTTTAATATAAAAATACGTATTGCAGCTTAGCTGTTTTAATAAAGTAAACATATACAATTAGAAAAGTTTTTTGTCCATTTCAGTGTGCTCTCATCCTGTTCAGGTTTCTCTCACGACAAACGATCAAGCAAAGCCTGAACAAACAATAAAAAACTACATCAATACCACATCTAAACTATTTAATCTTTCTTTTAAGTAATAGCCAATTAAATGCTAGTCTTCATACCTGTTTAATGTGACTTCTGTTTCTGAACCTCCATACTGATCTATCTAAGTTGGGGCTGTAAGATGTGACTGATCATCACACAGAACTGCAGGCTCTCATTTGTGAGGCGAGATCAATTTATGGACTTTATGAAGTTCACGCACCACGATTCCTTAATGTATTCTCCGTCTGTGAACAGCTTCCCCCTCCTTATAATCTCATGGGCTGCCACAAAACTAGCAGCTGTAGAAGAGTTTTGAGAGTTGATCCACTTCTTGTATGTTTGCTCTGCTCAACGTTCCATAGTAGTTCCAAAATATCTCTTTTTCGCTCATCTTGAGTTGGGCACTTGTCAGAAAATGCTGAGTGCAAGCCAGCGTCATTGGCAGTGAAGGTCAATAAATCTGTCCATGCAAAACTTTTGTTCTGTTTTTTTCTGAGATTTTTCTTTTTTGGGATGTATTCATGGTTTGCTTACCCCGGGGGTCACGACCTCAAGAAGCTACCTGGAGGCAAAGGCGAGGGCTATAGAAGTGGATATGACGTATATTTTGATTGACAGTTTATAAAATCATTTTTAAAATTCGACTTTAATGTATCACCTTAAACTCTGTTAGAGTTAGATAGCTGATAAATACAGACAAGTGTAAATTAAGACACAAGGTGAACCAAGTAAGTTTGACTTGCAAGGGAGAGAAAGTCCTCTGCAGCACAGTGACTTCCTTCTCACAAAGGGAAAATCCTTGCAGCAGCCTTTTATTTACAACTCACATTCCAACAAGCAAAAAGCGGGAATTGGTTCAGCCAATTCTTACAGAGATTTCAACTTAGAAGAGTGACCATTCCCATATATGGTATACGCTTGTCATGTCCAGGGATTGATCCACTCCAGACCACATTCCTTAACTTTCCACAAACCCTTTTTCCACACTAAAACCAATCACAGAAATCATCTTCACTAGAGTAGAACGTCAAACATAAACCTTGTTTAAACTAAACAATGATAATTTTTATAAATTTTTCTAACATTTCCCTCCTGTTTATTATTGATTAGTTTAATAACACATCCATGTATACACTTCCAAAAAGTTTTATATGTTGGGAGTATGATTATTGATTGAATAATCTTGATCAATAATTATAATTACAAATCATAATCTGACAAAATCAATTTCTTAACCATAAATCCTCATTTACGAATCGAGACCAGAGATATTTCTGGTGTTGTAATTGTGGCTCAACGCCTCTGACAATTACAACCGTTAAATACTCCGTAATAGTTAATAACTATTGCCGGAGATGTCACTGTTTAATCGACCGTTTCTGCCGAAACGTGTGGAACTTGAACCTTATTTTGACTGACACATCACTTTTTGCACACAATGAAACACCAAACGCTCTCTCTTTATCTCTGTGAATATTTATTAATTTTCACCTACTCAACATGCAAAATTCTACATACACAGGGGTAAACACATCTAAATAAGCAAAATCAACAAACGGTAGTGGGTATGTATGGAGTCAACCAGCAGTTTATGGCACAACAGAGGAAAGGAGAGGATATGAAAAGGGGGGTGTGGTGATGACTGGTGGGGGGTTGGAGCGCAGCTTAGAGTGTCTTTTATGATCTTCTGATCATAAAACTTCCCCCCTTTACTCCTGAAACAAAGGATTGATAACTTTTGGCGGCAAGCTAGCACAGTGAGATTGAAGACAAAGGTAAAATGGAGAATTTTACCATGAGGTCGTTTTAACAGTCCAGTTTTGCAACGCACCTGCGTTCAGATAGTAAACAGACAGCTCTGGGGAACACGGCGGATCCCGATATTACATAACACATCAAAGTTTCAACAAGCAAGGTTACATGCACATATTATTCAGAACACATGAGATCCTAACCAGCGATTCTGATCGCTTCTACAACCTCTGACCCTGCCCAGGACTTGAATAAAGAAATAAAAAAATAAAAAAAGGGTTTTACTTGTGTCGTCTTCTTCCAAGTGAGGGAATTCAAGCGAGGAAAAGTGGGGTTAAGTTAATGTGGGTCCACAATTAACTTCAGGGGAACAGTCAGTCTTTGTCCTTTGGTCTTCTTGACAAAAAGGAAAAATATGATCTGACCATCAAAGTCGACTTGAAAATGAAACACGGTAGCGGTTCGTCTCTCCGAAACTCCGTGTCTCCAGTTACGTGTTAACTCACGTCTTCGATCGGCAAAAGTGAAATCTCTGGCCTTCTTAGTCCAAAAACTTCAGTTATGAATAGTTCGTTGTCCAACGAGAGAGAATGAATGAAACTCTTCACAGAGTTCTTCTCTTAAAGTGACGCTCTTCGATCCCTGGATGTGATTTCCAGCGGAAGGCAGTTTTTCAAACATGAGCGCCTCCTATATAGCATCCTGTGACATCAGACTGGGGACGCCCAGTCATATCAGTCGCAATGCTTGATGAGATATGTAGGAGCGGGCTGTCCTGGGTACAAAATGGCCGATGCCATTGGAGGGGCACAGTGACGTCCAACAACGGGCAGATAATCCAATACTCAGCAAACAAGTGGTCCAACATATGCATACACCTCATTAAACATTAAACTATTTTTATGTTTAGTGATTTCTCCTCCATAATGTCATCATAGTCTTGGTTCTTTTCCAGAAGTTGGTAATCCTGGGACAACATTGTATCAAACATTCCTCCAACCATCCTTAATATCATTGCTCTGATACAGGGAATAACACATAGAGTAAAAAGGCAAACAACAATAACACAGCGATGACATGGGTCATGATTTTGAAAAGCAGTTGCCACCACGGTCCAGAAGTAAGGCACGAAAAAAGGCTTCCTCGGCCGGGATGGACATCCTGCAGCATATCCCTTTTAATTTCATTTAATTGGCATATAGCATCGCTCACTGTGTGTCCATCTTCGCCGTTGGTTTTATCAGGGATGTAGGTGCAGCAGGTCTCGTTTAGCAGAGTGCAAACTCCCCCGACAGAGGCCGTCAGCAGGTCCAACACCATCCTGTTCTGCAACACCACGGTTCGAAGAGCTGTGACTTCTGTTGATAGTCCTGTAAGAGCTTTTGTGGTTGCATTAACAAAAAGACCCAGTCGATTATCTATACTTTCTAATCTAAGCAAGTTCTTTCCTAAACTTAGCAAAATCTTATTTCCTGTTGATCTATGCTTGAATTCCTCATGTGGCTTCACACAGATGAGTTCCCTCTTTAGGGAAGGTTGAACTGAAATGACATAAGTGTGATCAGTGATATAATCAGGTGCACATACATCACTCCAACTTAGAGGCAACTGCAAATAAATGGCAGTTCCACACATCCAGTGAAATCCATCTATTGCATAAGTGCCCTTTAGATCATGGATTTTTCCCCCTGGTCCAGCTTGGTGGGAAGGATAATAGTAAGTCGTGTTACACATGCACATTGGAATAGTCCCCACTGGGATGGAACAATAGAAAAATAGGAACCTGCAAGAAGCTCCACATAGTTGGACACAGGAGTTGTAAAATTAAATTGTTTAAACTCTGTAACATCACAGTTGTAAAATGTTACATTACCCATTACCACACGGAAACTGGTACTGGCACCAGAAACGATGTTTCTGATAAAACACTCATCTCTTGGCGCTGGTACTGGTCTAGCTGTCAACCTGGGCTGGTTGGAAGAGATAGGAAGTTCAGTACATACATAACCAGAAATGTTTCTGGACTTGGTTACAATTTTTCATATTGGTACCAGCTGTTAGTCTCAAACAAGTAATCTTTATCTTGTATAAACATTCCATGAAAATCTTAATTTATCCACCTCTTTAATTTCTGGAGATTATGAAATTGTGGAAATGTCTGGCATATTATTAATACAATCAGGACACACATGAAAAACAAAACTAAATGTTTCAACAACATCTTCCCTCTAGATTTACCTGTTAGTCTCTCTCTCACCCCTAAAGGCTAGGAAAGATAGTTGGTTTCTTCACTGACATTGAGATGAAGCCTCCACTAGATGGCGACAACCCCTTTGTAGTCAGACTTTATCATTTCCAGCCTGAGTGGAAAGACTGACAGGCTCACCTCTTACAGTGTACTTTGTATAAGTAGCCCCCTCTTGGATTTTCACAGCGGCAGGAGCTGTCAATAACACTTGGAATGGACCCTCCCTTTGGATCAGACTATGTTTTCTTCTTAGAGGTCTTAATCAGCACCCAGTCACATTCTTTCACGTCACCAGGAACCTGTAGGGCTTCGGAAACATCATTTGACAGATTATTAGCATTTTGTATATCACTAAACTGTAATGCCCTCATCATGTAATCTGCTAACGTTGCCTCTTGTTGTGGATCTTTTAGGTCCTTTTGAAGATCAGGAAAATAATAAGGTCTGCCATGTATTATTTCAAAAGGTGTTAATCCACCTTGAGCAGTTGGGGTTATCCTCATATTAAGTTTTTCTATATCTAAACATTCAACCCAGTTTATTTTTGTTTCTTCCATTGTCTTCCTAAGCTTCTGTCCCATTTGTTCTTTCTACCAACCCTGCACTTTGGGGTTGATAGCTACAATGTATTTTCAGGTCAATCTTGAAACCTTTACCAAGTTCTTGCATGACTTTGTTAACAAAATGTGTTCCATTATCACTATAAATCCTTCTTGGAATTCCAAATGTTGGTATTATATATTTTGCGCTTTTGCCACTGTTATAACATCTGGTCCTTTGCAGGGAAAAATGTCCACCCACTTTGAAAATGCATCTATTATTACTAGGCAGTATTTATACTGTCCTACCCTATTTAGTTCAATAAAGTCCATGTGGATGGTATGGAATGGATAAGGCGAGTGTGGAAACTTTCCTGCTCTAGGACGCAGATTGCCTTGGGGGTTATATTTCAGACATGTCAAACAAGATGCACAAACATTTTTTTTGTAAGTACTCGTACTCGTACTCGTCGTCGTCTTCCGCTTATCCGGGACCGGGTCGCGGGGGCAGCAGACTCAACAGAGACGCCCAGACGTCCCTCTCTCCAGACACCTCCTCCAGTTCCTCCAGGGGGAGCCCAAGGCGTTCCCAGGCCAGCCGAGAGACATAGTCCCTCCAGCGTGTCCTGGGCCGTCCCCTGGGCCTCCTCCCGGTGGGACGTGCCTGGAACACCTCCCGAGGAAGGCGTCCAGGAGGCATCCGGTATAGATGCCCGAGCCACCTCAACTGACTCCTCTCGATGTGGAGGAGCAGTGGCTCTACTCCGAGCCCCTCCCGGATGGCCGAGCTCCTCACCCTATCTCTAAGGGAGTGCCCGGCCACCCTACGGAGGAAGCTCATTTCAGCCGCTTGTATCCGGGATCTCGTTCTTTCGGTCATGACCCAAAGTTCATGGCCATAGGTGAGGGTAGGAACGTAGACCGACCAGTAAATTGAGAGCTTTGCTTTTCGGCTCAGCTCTCTCTTCACCACAACGGACCGGCACAGCGCCCCCATTACTGTGGCAGCAGCACCGATCCGTCTGTCGATCTCCCGCTCCATTCTTCCCTCACTCGTGAACAAGACCCCGAGATACTTAAACTCATCCACTTGAGGCAGGAACTCCCCTCCAACCTGAAGAGGACAAGCCATCCTTTTCCGGTCGAGTACCATGGCCTCGGACTTGGAGGAGCTGATCCTCATCCCAGCCGCTTCACACTCGGCTGCGAACCGCCACAGCGCATGCTAGAGGGGGCCAGCAGGACCACGTCATCTGCAAAAAGAAGAGACGAAATCCACTGGTCCCCAAACCAGACCCCCTCCGGCCCTTGGCTGCGTCTAGAACAGGGAACAGGTCCGACTTAGTGCCGTCAATGCGGACCAAACTCCTGCTCCGCTCGTACAGGGACCGGATGGCCCCTAATAAAGGGCCCCCGATTCCATACTCCTGGAGCACCCCCCACAGGGCATCACGAGGGACACAGTCGAATGCCTTCTCCAGGTCCACAAAACACATGTGGACCGGTTGGGCAAACTCCCATGAACCCTCGAGCACCCTGTAGAGGGTATAGAGCTGGTCCAGTGTTCCACGGCCGGGACGAAAACCACACTGCTCCTCCTGAAGCCGAGGTTCGACTATCGGTCGGACTCTCCTCTCCAATACCCTGGCGTAGGCCTTACGAGGGAGGCTGAGGAGTGTGATCCCCCTATAGTTGGAACACACCCTCCGGTCCCCCTTCTTATGAAGGGGGACCACCACCCCAGTCTACCAGTCCAGAGGCACTGTCCCCGACAGCCACGAAATGTTGAAGAGACGTGTCAACCATGACAGCCCTACAACATCCAGAGACTTGAGGTACTCAGGGCGGATCTCATCCACCCCCGAAGCCTTGCCACCGCGGAGCTTTTTAACCACCTTGGTGACTTCAGCCTGGGTGATGAAAGAGTCCAACCCCGAGTCCCCAGCCTCTGTTTCCACCACGGAATGCGTGATGGCAGGATTGAGGAGATCCTCGAAGTACTCCTTCCACCGCCCAATAATGTCCTCAGTCGAGGTCAGCAGTCTCCCGTCCCCACTATAAACAGTGTTGGCGAAGCACTGCTTCCCCCTCCTGAGGCGACGGACGGTTTGCCAGAATCGCTTCGAGGCCAACCGGTAGTCCTTCTCCATGGCCTCACCAAACTCCTCCCAGGCCCGAATTTTTGCCTCTGCCACAGCCCGGGCCGCAGCACGCTTGGCCTCACGGTACCCGTCAGCCGCCTCAGGAGTCCCACAAGCCAACCACAGCCGATAGGACTCCTTCTTCAGCTTAACAGCGTCCCTTACTGCCGGTGTCCACCACCGGGTTCTGGGATTGCCGCCGCAACAGGCACCGCAGACCTTACGGCCACAGCTACGGGCAGCAGCATCGACAATAGATGCGGAGAACATGGTCCACTCGGACTCTATGTCTCCAACATCCCCCGGGATCTGGTCGAAGCTCTCCCGGAGGTGGGAGTTGAATACATCCCTGGCCGAGGACTCTGCCAGGCGTTCCCAGCAGATCCTCACTATGCGCTTGGGCCTGCCAATTCTTTCCGGCTTTCTCCTCCTCCAGCGGATCCAACTCACCACCAGGTGATGATCAGTGGACAGCTCAGCCCCTCTCTTCACCCGAGTGTCCAAAACATGCGGCCGAAGGTCTGATGATACGACAACAAAGTCGATCATCGACCTCCTGCCTAGGGTGTCCTGGTGCCAAGTCCACTGATGGACACCCTTATGTTTGAACATGGTGTTCGTTATGGACAATCCGTGACTAGCACAGAAGTCCAATAACAAAACACCACTCGGATTCAGATCGGGGAGGCCATTCCTCCCGATCACGCCTCTCCAGGTGTCACTGTCGTTCCCCACGTGGTCGTTGAAGTCCCCCAGCAGAATAATGGAGTCCCCGGGAGGGGCACTATCCAGCACCCCCGACAGGGACGCCAAGAAGGTGTCTGCCACTCGGCCCGTAGGCTGAAATGATAGTCAGAGACCTCTCCCCAACCCGAAGGCGCAGGGATACGACCCTCTCATCCACTGGGGTAAACCCCAACACGAGACGGCTGAGATGGGGGGCAACAAGCAAACCCACACCAGCCCGCCGCCTCTCCCCGTGGGCCACTCCAGAGTTTTTTTTGTAAGTATTAATTATTAAATCCATATGTAGCAAATCGTGGTTCACTACCCTCCTGTTGAGACATGGCTCTACACATGGCTCATTTGCAACCCATTGAAACATTGATTTAAGTAATATAAGCTTTCCTTCAGGGCATCTAGTAATCCCTTCACATTTACACTCAACTAATTTAGCTGGTAACAGCACAGCATCTAATAATTTCAGTAATAACTCTGCATTTGTCCATTGTGCTACAAATTATACCTTTATTCTTTCCATACATGATATGTGCTGGCAAAGATATTAATAAAACCTGTATGGTGTCACAATAGACAAGGTTAAATAATATTTAATTGGATCTTTCCTGCAAATGTTTCTCTTTGGCCATGATAACGTTGCTCTCTTTTAATCATCTGGTTCCATAACAATTGTTTTTTGGTATTCATCAGCAAGATTATAACAGTTCTGAATAATCTATTCTAATTTAGTTTTTTTTTTTAGATGCATCTATTCTAATCTAGCCTCTTTTTTTTCAAATGCAGTAAGTCCTCATTATATTAAAGAATGAGGTCACTATTTCTGTTAGGGTTAGGGTTAGGGGTTAGGGTTAGTTCTGAAAAAACTCACTCATCAATTTAGAAGGCTTAATAAAATTGATGAACACAAAAATGAAGGGCATATTATATCTTAGTTTGTCTTACCCAGTTTTATAAACACATCGTACAGTTTCAGTCATCTATAGTTCTTCCCTTTTTAATCACACTTTTTATTTATTTCAAATTACTAAAGTTTATTTCGATTTCAGTCCAGTGCGGTAATTCTGTCTTATGTTAATTTTTTTATCTAATTTGATCATTCTGAACTTGACTGGAAAAAGTCCAAACATCTGTTAAAATCCTTTTTGTTTTACCATAAAGAACTAACCTAATATTATTATGGTACTGTTGAAGATCAGACTTGCTCTTATTGGCTTTAATTATTATCATGCACATATACCCTAATTTTTACATAACATAAAACAAACCTTTCACAAAACAGACAAAATGGACAGACATTGGCCACATAAAATGTAATTACTCTGTTTGTAAAAGAATTTTGACAAAGTTAAAGACAGGTGTATGAGCTTTCTGATGTTAATCAGTATTTTAATTCAGGTAGAACCATTGCTATCTTTCTATGATTTTTTGGGAAAAATTCTGGAAACCTTATTTAGGTAAAAGTTTGGCAAATGATCATTAGAACGTCAGACCTCTATTAGCGCTTTTAAAATCCCTCAAAGACGCTCTTTAATGAAATCAGTCATTCCCATTCACACACATTCACACACTGACAACTTTTCCCCCATGGCTGTCATTAATATCCACTTGATGGTTTTTAGGATTTTGTGTTTTTAAAATGTAAAGCACTTTGAATTGCCCTGCCTGCAATGTGCTGTACAAATAAATTTTACTTAGTTAGTTCTCTATCAGAGCAATTTAATTTATAAAAATTCCCATATAATCTTCTTTTTATATTTTTAAAATGCACATTGTTTTCTCATAACCCCTTTTGTGTCCACTAGGTCTGTTTTGAATGCTTCAATTCTTTTTTATCCACCAAGGATCAATAAGATTTTGTCAGAATGAGCTTGAGCTGTTTTGCAAAGAAGAATGGGCTAGCATTTCAGTCACTAGATATGCAAAGCACGATTAGGTTTAGGTCTGGACTTTGACTGTGCCATTCGAACACATTAATATGTTTTGTTTTATACCATTCAATTGTAGCCCTGGCTTTATGTTTAGTGTTGCTGTTCTTCTGGAAGGTGAAACTCCGCCACAGTCTCAAGTCTTTTGCAGACTCCAACAGGTTTCCATCTGCCCAACGACTCTAACCACCTTCCCTATCTCTGCTGAATAGAAGTACCCCCAGAGCATGATCATCACCATCCCCACTGCCACCACCATACTGGTCCTTCTCAAAATATTAGCATATTGTGATAAAGTTCATTATTTTCCATAATGTCATGATGAAAATTTAACATTCATATATTTTAGATTCATTGCACACTAACTGAAATATTTCAAGTCTTTTATTGTCTTAATACGGATGATTGTGGCATACAGATCATGAAAACCCAAAATTCCTATCTCACAAAATTTGCATATTTCATCCGACCAATAAAAGAAAAGTGTTTTTAATACAAAAAACATCAACCTTCAAATAATCATGTACAGTTATGCACTCAATACTTGGTTGGGAATCATTTTGCAGAAATGACTGCTTCAATGTGGCGTGGCATGGAGGCAATCAGCCTGTGGCACCTGCTGAGGTCTTATGGAGGCCCAGGATGCTTCGATAGCGGCCTTTAGCTCATCCAGAGTGTTGGGTCTTGAGTCTCTCAACGTTCTCTTCACAATATCCCACAGATTCTCTATGGGGTTCAGGTCAGGAGAGTTGGCAGGCCAATTGAGCACAGTGATACCATGGTCAGTAAACCATTTACCAGTGGTTTTGGCACTGTGAGCAGGTGCCAGGTCGTGCTGAAAAATGAAATCTTCATCTCCATAAAGCTTTTCAGCAGATGGAAGCAATGAAGTGCTCCAAAATCTCCTGATAGCTAGCTGCATTGACCCTGCCCTTGATAAAACACAGTGGACCAACACCAGCAGCTGACACGGCACCCCAGACCATCGCTAACTGTGGGTACTTGACACTGGACTTCTGGCATTTTGGCATTTCCTTCTCCCCAGTCTTCCTCCAGACTCTGGCACCTTGATTTCCGAATGACATGCAGAATTTGCTTTCATCCGAAAAAAGTACTTTGGACCACTGAGCAACAGTCCAGTGCTGCTTCTCTGTAGCCCAGGTCAGGCGCTTCTGCCGCTGTTTCTGGTTCAAAAGTGGCTTGACCTGGGGAATGCGGCACCTGTAGCCCATTTCCTGCACATGCCTGTGCACGGTTTCTACTCCAGACTCAGTCCACTGCTTCCGCAGGTCCCCCAAGGTCTGGAATTGGCCCTTCTCCACAATCTTCCTCAGGGTCCGGTCACCTCTTATCGTTGTGCAGCGTTTTCTGTCACACTTTTTCCTTCCCACAGACTTCCCACTGAGGTGCCTTGATACAGCACTCTGGGAACAGCCTATTTGTTCAGAAATTTCTTTCTGTGTCTTACCCTCTTGCTTGAGGGTGTCAATAGTGGCCTTCTGGACAGCAGTCAGGTCGGCAGTCTTACCCATGATTGGGGTTTTGAGTGATGAACCAGGCTGGGAGTTTTAAATGCCTCAGGAATCTTTTGCAGGTGTTTAGAGTTAACTCGTTGATTCAGATGATTAGGTTCATAGCTCGTTTAGAGAGCCTTTTAATGATATGCTAATTTTGTGAGATAGGAATTTTGGGTTTTTATGAGCTGTATGCCAAAATCATCCGTATTAAGACAATAAAAGACCTGAAATATTTCAGTTAGTGTGCAATGAATCTAAAATATATGAATGTTAAATTTTCATCATTACATTATGGAAAATAATGAACTTTATCACAATATGCTAATTTTTTGAGAAGGACCTGTATTTGACAGTGGGGATGGTGTGTTCAGAATGATGTACAGTGTTAGTTCTCTGCCACACATATGTTTTCCTGATTTGTTTCTTTACCCTTGTCTACGTTCTGCCTAAACATTGGGTTCCCCAGTAGAGAACACATGGAAAATATTGTAGATATGACTCAGAACCTGTAAGGTGTTGTTTGACAGTAAGATTAGAAACGTCTCTTTTATCGGCTTGTCCATTTGGATATCTCTGTGATATCTCACTGAAAAACATACAGTGGCTAATTTGTTATAATTATATTTTATTGCAGTATGACTTCATTTATTTATGTTACTTATTATTTTTCCTCTCTTGTTTGAGCATAAATGTATGGAGGGAAAATTTTCTTTTTATTATTCAATCAAACAAAAAGTAATTAAAATCAAAAAGTGCTATTCAATCAAACAAAGATTATTTTAATCAAAAATATGTTATTCAATCAATATTTGTGATAAAAAATGCAGTTAAATTATTTACATTTTAAAGTAAAGTTTGATCTACCAAACATGATAGAAATCTTTGGTTACGAATCTCAAACATTTGCCACTATTTCTTTCTGGTATTTCTCCTGCTTATTGTTCCCTGTCATTTGGGATTACTACATCTATGACTACTGCACTCTTTTCTGCTTTGTCCACCACCACAATGTCTGGTTGGTTAGCTATCACCTGTTTACGGTCTGGATCTGGAAGTCCCAAAGGAAGCTCCCTTTGTTTTGGTTGAAGCGTGCTTTTTTTTGGTTTAAGCTTCCTTTTTTTGGTTGAAGCTGCCATTTTTTGGTTGAACTCAAAGATTTTTGAGTGCTCAGAACATCTGGGGCGAAACCTAAGGACAAACGTTGTAAGATCTCTCCCTATTGTTTGGTGCTGACTAAAGAGACAGCATTTCCATTATAAACATGCGCAAAACTTTGTCGATATTTTGCAATTGTCACAATTGGGGTGTTTCCCAAAGAAATACAGTAAAAATCACACGTGAATAAGTTTGTTCACGCGATAACTCATTAAAATACATGGCAGCGACAGATGTAAACACTTACATGAGGTACATTCATATTTCCGCTACAGCACTAGTGCTCACCATCAGCCATCAGAGGAGACGTCAGCATTTTATTGAGGCGTTGGAGTGATACTTTTTCTAGATTTCTCAAATGTTGCCATTTGAGTGTTCCCTTTATTTTTTTGGAGCAGTGAATATATTCTACATTGTCAAGTGATTCTAATTTCTGCCTTATACAGACAGCCTACAGTAAAGTAAAATATTGATACATTTTAATAAGTTTGATTTAATTTAATTTAAAACTACTTTCACCCCTGGAGCCAGGGGAATCTGCGAGGATGCCAGAAGGTGCCAGACCGGCCGTAAAAGCCTGCCACGGCGGTTGCCGCTGTTTTTGTGGAAGCATCCTTTCAGCACGTCATACACACACATAGTGCTCTTTATTTTCCATCTCAAGTAAATACAGCCACCTTATGTTATCGGTCTAACGCTATTTATTAAATAATAACCAGTAATGACATCATCATTTGAAAGTAACAGGCTATAACAATAATGACATCCCGTTTGCCGATAATCAGCATTATTTCCACAAAAACACCGGCAACTGCCGTGACACGCTTTTACGGCCGGTCTGGCACCAGGGGAGCCAGGGACTTCCTCTCGGAATCCCCTGGCATGCTGCGGCACTGGCGGCAGCAGCTCTGGCATGCTGCTGTCTTCTGCCTGCCACTGTCAGAAATTGAGCTCGGACATGCTATCCCAACGCCACCCAGCAGATAAAACTCCGCCCCCCCCCCCCATTTGTATGTAAGAACATGAAATAAAAAGAGCTTAAAATGAAAATCGGGGTTAAAAAGTAAAAGTCACTGAAATACTAAAGTAGCTTTACAAAATAAAAGTGTCATAAAATAAAACTGCATTATGAAATAAATAAATCTTTAAGTAAATTAAATAAATCTTGAAATGAATTAAATAAATAAGATGAAAATTTCTTTTAACATAATTATTTTCTTTTATTTCACAGGGATATTTATTTATTTCATGGAATATTTATTAATAATTTATCAATAGCAGTATTTATTTATTTAATTTTGAATGAAATGGCTCTCCATATAGGTGCGCATATTTCAGTTGATGATAAAATTTTGGTTGGATCCAAAAAATCTTTGGACCTGTCGAAAATATGTTACTTTTACAATTTCCATCAACAGAACTCCTTGCAGCAAATTAAAACAGTTCTGTTAGGATTTGCTCCCTTTGCTGGGAGATTTTAGAATCTGATGTTTTCATTTTTTCATTTATTTTTACATTGAATTTAGTACAGTCACTGTGTAAGTTCTGTGATGTTCCTTCTCAGTAACACATTTAATGTACTTGTCTCTGAAGGTGGTAATTCCCTTGCTACATATACAACTACCATCCCGCCCAGTGTCACCAGGCTGACACTGAGAGTCGCCATAACTCTGAAAGACATGGACTCCATTGCACCTAAAGTTCCAGGACTTGAGCACCTGGACATTGAGCAGAACCGTTCTAGCGGAAGCCTCTGCAGACGAATCCCCATGCTATTTCCTCAACTCAAGACTCTTAGGATACGGTGAGCCTGAATATTTTTAAACTTGATCTTGTGGTTCACCAAAAATGACACCAACTACTTAGGATAACTACTTATTGATTATTGCTACATTAAACCCTAAAGTTTTATTTACAGAATAAAACAAAATGTTAGGATATAAAAATAAATTGTCTGTAGATATTTTGTTCTGTTGGGTCAAAATTTAATGCATATCAAAAATTGCCATTATACTGTATGTTGGAAAAAGAAAAATCACATCACATTATGATGTGATTTGCGTCTGACAAGGCAAAATGTGCACTTAAGAATTTTGAAGCGTTTTAAACCAGAGAGACCAACCAATAGCTGAACAAACATATTTCCAGCCTGAAAATGTTTTCTTGATAGGAGAGTGAAACCTTCGTCATTACTTTTCCTCAATTATAATTTACATGGCAATCTTTTTTAATACACATACTCTTACTTGTAGTTGGGGAGCTGGCCCCTGGGGGGGGATTCATGCTGGTGCCTTGGTCCGCACACCATCGTTCCTTACATATGCAACACAACACAGCAGTATGATCTTGGGATGTGCGACAATAGGTCTTGTTGGCATTGGGAGGAATCTGTCCTGCACCTCAACTGTAATGCACTAGAAACACAGCTTTGGGGTTTAGGTTGGAAGAGACTCTGCTGTCAACAAGCAGTGGGGTCTTGAACACCCCAGCCACAACCCCAATTTTAATTTATCTTAGACATATAGATTTGCATTAATCACGCTTCACATTACCACAGACACACAAACGGACATCATGGAGAGGGGGCTGTGCTAGGGGGGCACGGTGTGGTCCTCTGGCTCCCGCTGTGGAGCCTATGCCGGTTCGATCACTCTTTGCATTTTTGGCCTGAAGGCTGCTACTCCTGTGCCTTTGCAGGCGACATACCTCTGTGCTGGTCGTATTGGCTGCCCTTGAGTGATGCTTTGTCTGGCTGCCTAGACTGCTGCCTGGGAGCCACAACAGAACTGAAGACAATAATCTACCATATCCACCAGCTTCTGGTATAGAAACTGGCAGATGGATGATTTCAAACGGTTGCATACACATTGCCTAAAAGACACCCCTTTCATTTATCAAGCATGTTTGACAGTAGAGCATAAGCACTGACAAGTACATTCCTCATTTACAAGATAGATGGACAGATAACTATGTAAATGGTTTAGGAGAACCTCTAAAAATTCATAAACAGCACAGTTTATCTTTCTTCTCTTTTTAATGTGGTTTGCCCACATTGCTGCACAGCAGTATCTGGTCTGCCTCATCATCCAATGATGTCTGTGAATTGCAGACTTATAAGAATAACACACAAGCAATCATTGCACCAAAGGTATATACACTGAACAAAAATATAAATGTTTTTTTTCTTCCATTTTTCATGAGCTGAACACAAAGATCTAAAACATTGTCTATATACACAAAATAACCATTTCTCTCAAATATTGTTCACAAATCTGTCTAAATCTGTGATAGTGAGCACTTCTCCTTTGCATAGATAATACATCCCACCTCACAGGTTTGGCCTATCAAGATGTTGATTAGACAGCACGATCATTGCACAGGTGTGCCTTAGGCTTGCCACAAAAAAAGACCACTCTGAAATGAGCTGTTTTATGACGCAGCACAATGCCACAGATGTCGCAAGTTTTGAGGGAGCATGCAATTGGCATGCTGACTGCAGGGATGTCCACCAGAGCCGTTGCCCGTGAAATGAATGTTCATCCCTCTACAATAAGCCATCTCCAAAGGCGTTTCAGAGAATTTTGAAGTACATCCAACTGGCCTCACAATCGCAGACCACGTGTAACCACACCAGCCCAGGACCTCCACATTTAACATGTTCACCGCCAAGATAGCCAGAGACCAGCCACCTGGACAGCTGCTGAAACAATCAGTTTGCACAACCAAAGAATTTCTGCACAAACTGTCAGAAACCATCTGAGGGAAGCTCATCTGCATGCTCGTCATCCTCATCGGGGTCTCAACCAGTCCGTCGTCGTAACCAAATTGAGTGGGCAAATGCTCATATCCGATGGCGTCTGGCACAATGTAGAGGTGTGCTCTTCACGGATGAATCCCGGTTTTCACTGTTCAGGGCAGATGGCAGACAGCGTATGGCGTCATGTGGGTGAACTGTTTCCTGATGTCAATGTTGTAGACCGAGTGGCCTATGGTGGTGGCAGGGTTATGGTATGAGCAGGCGTATGTCATGAACATCGAACCTATTGATGGCCTTTTGAATGCACAGAGATACCGTGAAGACATCCTGAGGCCCACTGTTGTGCCATTCATCCATGACCATCACATCTTGTTGCAGCATTTATAATACACAAGATGTACACAATTCCTGGAAGCTGAAAACATCGTAGTTCTTGCATGGCCAGCCTACTCACCGGACATGTCACCCATTGAACATGTTTGGGATGCTCTGGATTGGCGTATACGATAGTGTGTTCCAGTTCCTGACAATATCCATCAACTTCACACAGCCATTGAAGAGGAGTGGACAAACATTCCACAGGCCACAATCAACAACCTGATCTACTCTACAGGTCCTTCTCAAAATATTAGCATATTGTGATAAAGTTCATTATTTTCCATAATGTCATGATGAACATTTAACATTCATATATTTTAGATTCATTGCACACTAACTGAAATATTTCAGGTCTTTTATTGTCTTAATACGGATGATTTTGGCATACAGCTCATGAAAATCCAAAATTCCTATCTCACAAAATTAGCATATCATTAAAAGGGTCTCTAAACAAGCTATGAACCTAATCATCTGAATCAACGAGTTAACTCTAAACACCTGCAAAAGATTCCTGAGGCCTTTAAAACTCCCAGCCTGGTTCATCACTCAAAACCCCAATCATGGGTAAGACTGCCGACGTGACTGCTGTGAGATAGGAATTTTGGGTTTTCATGAGCTGTATGCCAAAATCATCTGTATTAAGACAATAAAAGACCTGAAATATTTCAGTTAGTGTGCAATGAATCTAAAATATGTGAATGTTAAATTTTCATCATGACATTATGGGAAATAATGAACTTTATCACAATATGCTAATATTTTGAGAAGGACCTGTATGTGAAGGAGATGTGTTGCACTGTGTGAGGCAAATGGTCGTCACACCAGATACTGACTGGTTTTCAGAGCCCCCTCAATGAAGCAAAACAGCATATTTCAGAGTGGTCTTTTATTGTGACCAGGCTAAGGCACACCTGTGCAATAATCATGCTGTCTAATCAGCATCCTGATATGCCAAACCTGTGAGGTGGGATGTATTATCTATGCAAATTAGAAGTGCTATCAGATTTAGACAGATTTGTGAACAATATTTGAGAGAAATTGTTATTTTGTGTATAAAGACAATATTTTAGATCTTGCTCATGAAAAATGGGAGCAAAAACAAAAAGTGTTGCGTTTATATTTTTACAATTGTACTAAACATAACTGCTAACATTAGCTAAAATTAAAAGACTATGGACAAAAGTTGTTTTCTACATATTGGAACTGAAATGTAAACATCTGATTTTTGATCAATGTCTGGAATTTGCATGTATGCATTTGAATTGTTTAAAATGGTACTCTTGAGAATCAAAAAGGGAACTTGAACAAAACTTTCTTTGTCCCAGACACTTCACCTCCTTTGAAAATGTATTGACTGTGAACTCTATTATATGCAACTGAGGAAATTCACTACAACTCTTAAGCATACAAACAAGTACAAACAGAAATCAATTCACAGCCTGCTTGAATAAATATACTGGTAATGTTATGTACAAAGGTCTCTAAGAGTTCTCTGTTTCCGATCCCCGTTTTTCAAGTCTCATATCTCTAAATCTTGGCAATAGAGGAAAAAATAGAAAGCATATTTCATAAAGCTAAAATAGATTAATAAATAAGATCCTAATGTTTTGCTTACCATTTAAGAACAGTATAAAAGTGAAAGGAGGGGTAAACTTTGTATAGCCTTTGTTAAGTTTTGAGATATTTGTTACCTTTGTAATGCAATAAAACAACCTATTTCCCATCTGGTTTTCTGCAGATTTTTCCGCCGAGAGCCAGAGAAAGACCTTCTAAGTCTCCACAAACTTCGACACCTGGTACAGCTGGAGCTACTGGTTGAGCGTTCATTTATCCTGAGAGATTACCTTAATGGCCACCCCTGGCCCAGCCCCTGTGTGCAGGAGCTTATAAATGAGCTTCGGGAGCTGTCCGAGAACAGGATCACAGTCATCACGACAATGCGGCAGAGAAACCTTCTACGAGAGTGTGACTGTTTGTGGGAAGGGGACTGATGTGCAAATTTGAGAAAAAATAGTTATCAAATTCTTATAGCGCTACACAAAAGGACACTATTAGCAATGTTTATTGGTTACTGATGCAGTAGTTGGCTCTATTCCTGAGGTAAAACATCATTCTACATGTAAGCATTTATTAACAAACTGAATTTCAAATCAGTGGTTTAGAGGATTTATACACCATTTAGCTTATTTCAAACTGATAAAATACCAGCTAAAACAGATTTCTGTGATTGTCGGCTAGAAACCTGAAGAGGCACACTTTAGGTGAAAATTCTATGGCACTGAAATTCTAAAATCTATTGCATTACATGTGCCAATGCAGCAGGAGTCTGGCATTGTGTTACAAAATTGTTGAATATTAAAATAAACTTATTCAGTTCACTTAGATTTTTAAACACATAATTATCTAAGTTTTGAAAGTACTACATTAATTGGTTAAAGAAGCAAAAAAAAAAGTAAGTTTTTAGGATACATTTTATTTATTTTCAGATTTTATGCTTTATGGATACAGTCTGACTATAGACATGACAGGTATTATGAAGAGTTTGTTCCACCTACTATGTATCTTGAGCTTTTAAGAGAAATTGTTCCAAGTCATGAAGTGAAATGGCTACATTTTGTTTTTGCCTTCAGTTTATTATTATACTTTATTCACATTTAGACCATTTGTTAAACCATACTTGACATGTTACTGGCAGCAATATTAGTTGATGGGATGGCTTTCATTTCAAGGAGTTTAATAAAAGCAACATGGGTCATGTATGCATTTCGTTGTTTGTACGTCCAAATAACTATAAATGCAAAATGCATTTTTGATTTTTACAACAAACAGTTGAACATTGTGGTCTTACTCTGTACAGTATAAATAAGAAAACAAAAGATTACTCTTTAATGTTTCTTCTAGGTTTTGTTTTCAGCACAAACATCCTCCCTACCTTATTCAATCTTGATATTATGAACCTCTCATTGTAGCTCAAAAAAACTTGTGGGAGTAACTCAAGCAGAAAACATTATTTATGTGGCAGACAGTGGAGAGGCCAGAAATCAGGGACCAAACTATGCATTTCACAATGAAAGCAAATTTTATAAAATGCCTCCATAAAAAAGTGGTGGTTTGGTGCAGCTTAACCAAACAAGGCAAAATACTACAAAACCATATAGATGACACTATTACATTTGATATGCAATCTACTGAGATTGTTCTTGTTTTACCTTCTTTGCAAAACCTGTGCTTGGCAAAGTATGCTCTTAACAGATCTTTTGTTTTGGCTGACACTTTGTTTTTATGAACATCAATATTATCCCTGAAAAGGATTGAAGTTGTAGGGAAGACCAAAATCCAGGTGTGCCTCAGAATTCCAGGAGCAGTGATAGAGGCTCCAGAGACTTTAAGATAATCTCTTGTTTCTGTCCATAGACTCCATGCTCCACCTTCATGCCCTCTTTTGAGCACTTTGCTGAGTCTGACATGAGCTGTCTGCAGGCTAAAACTAGGTTTGAGAAATGCTGAGCACCCAGCCAAGGCTCACATCCATCTTTGTACTGCATCCTTTTGTTGGCCAGTGGTTCACCAACCAAGGAGTCTTGGGGAACCAATAAAACACTCCCAGGAAGGTCAAGAACAGACACCGTGTGCCTGTCTTTTCGAAAAACTTTAGTGGACATGAACTTGTTGGCTGTTCAGAAAAAGATGAAAAAAGACAAAGGTGACTAAATTTAAACAGAGCGGGTTAAAGTAGCTTAAAACGTTTATAGTAATACATTAATAAGTTGGTAGATTAATTCCATACAACATGACATTTTTAATATAAAATATAATTAGCAACAGTGATCAGCAAAAATCTAACACTCATCTGTTACAAAGTGCTCTTTATGTATATATATATATATATATATACACATACACATATATTGTTTTTTTATATATATTTTATATACACATACGTATATACAGGGGTTGGACAATGAAAATGAAACACCTGTCATTTTAGTGTGGGAGGTTTCATGGCTAAATTGGACCAGCCTGGTAGCCAGTCTTCATTGATTGCACATTGCACCAGTAAGAGCAGAGTGTGAAGGTTCAATTAGCAGGGTAAGAGCACAGTTTTGGTCAAAATATTGAAATGCACACAACATTATGGGTGACATACCAGAGTTCAAAAGAGGACAAATTGTTGGTGTACGTCTTGCTGGCGCATCTGTGACCAAGACAGCAAGTCTTTGTGATTTATGAAGAGCCACAGTATCCAGGGTAATGTCAGCATACCACCAAGAAGGACGAACCACACCAACAGGTTTAACTGTGGACGCAAGAGGAAGCTGTCTGAAAGGGATGTTGGGGTGCTAACCCGGATTGTATCCAAAAAACATAAAACCACGGCTGCCCAAATCACGGCAGAGTTAAATGCGCACCTCAACTCTCCTGTTTCCACCAGAACTGTCCGTTTGGAGCTCCACAGGGTCAATATACACGGCCGGGCTGCTATAGCCAAACCTTTGGTCACTCATGCTAATGCCAAACGTTGGTTTCAATGGTGCAAGAAGCGCAAATCTTGGGCTGTGGACAATGTGAAACATGTATTGTTCTGTGATGAGTCCACCTTTACTGTTTTCCCCACATCTGGGAGAGTTACGGTGTGGAGAAGCACCAAAGAAGCGTACCACCCAAACTGTTGCATGCCCAGAGTGAAGCGTGGTGGTGGATCAGTGATGGTTTGGGCTGCCATATCATGGCATTCCCTTGGCCCAATACTTGTGCTAGATGGGCGCGTCACTGCCAAGGACTACCGAACCGTTCTTGAGGACCATGTGCATCCAATGGTTCAAACATTGTATCCTGAAGGCGGTGCCGTGTATCAGAATGACAATGCACCAATACACATAGCAAGACTGGTGAAAGATTGGTTTGATGAACATGAAAGTGAAGTTGAACATCTCCCATGGCCTGCACAGTCACCAGATCTAAATATTATTGAGCCACTTTGGGGTGTTTGGAGGAGCGAGTCAGGAAATGTTTTCCTCCACCAGTATCACGTAGTGACCTGGCCACTATCCTGCAAGAAGAATGGCTTAAAATCCCTCTGACCACTGTGCATTCCCAAGACGAATTGACGCTGTATTGGCCGCAAAAGGAGGCCCTACACCATACTAATAAATTATTGTGGTCTAAAACCAGGTGTTTCAGTTTCATTGTCCAACCCCTGTATGCATGTATATATATATATATATATATATATATATATATATATATATATATATATATATATATATATATATATATATATATATATTTGAACAGGAGGAAAACATTCTGGCAGGGTCAGCCTGATGGAATCCATTTATCCCAAACTAAGGAAAGCTGTGGGATGACTCTTTGAAAGATCAGGACAGAAAGACATAAAAAGACAAGTATTAAGAGGAAATTGAAGAATATGATATCAAAATATTAGATGGGTGGAGAGGCTGGGGGACACAGATAGTGGTAGTGTACAATGAAATAAGAAACCTGATGTCAGAACAGACACTAAGTCCAATACGGTAATAGAAATTACTTCCAACCTGAATGACTCTGCTCTTCACCAAAAAAAATGGCAAAATACCAGTATAAACATGCAAAAAACCGATCTGCACTTGAGATTCGGTGCGCAAACGTTTTTTATTGATTTTTGAGAAGTTCATTCATTCATCTTCTATGCCACTCATTCCATAGTGGCTCATGGGGGAGCTGGTGCCTATCTCCAGCAGTCTACAGGCGAGAGGCAGGGTACACCCTGGACAGGTCAGCAATCCATCCCAGGTCACTACAGGACAAACAACCATGCACACACTCATTCACACCTAAGGGCAATTTTAAAAGACAAATTCACCTAACAGTCATGTTTTTGGACTGTGGGAGGAAGCCGGAGTACCCGGTGAGAACCCACACATGCATGCGGAGAACATGCAAACTCGATGCAGAAAGATCCCCGGCCGGAGTCGAATCCAGGACGACCTTCTTGCTGCAAGGCACACCAACTGCGCCACCGTGCATAATGTATAAATAATTTTCTACATGCCAGTTTAGTACAATGTAATTAAAAACAGATTTTCTTTTTACTTTTTATACATTACCCCCTTCTTCCATTACTTGTAGGAAGCCCAGGTTGTGTTTCGATACAAATTACTCAGGTAATTTCACTTTCCTGGCACTTTACTTTCACTGGTAAATGGTCCACTTTTGAGTAGATCTTTTCAGCTTTCCCCGGGGTTGTGTGCAGCAAACGGAGATCTGGCCTAAGCTAAGCTTAGCTAACCGGGCGACTGGACTCGGACTTCCCCGCTAGCCGCTGCCTGATCTCAGCCCGGCACTGTGGAATTTCCTGCTACCTGTTATCTGTTTGTCGCAGCTGACAGTGAATATAAAGCATTTAGTAGACAAATGTTTTAATCTGAAGTGCTTATGATCAGAGCACTTAAAATTGTACATAGAAAATACACATTTCACTAGGACTGTCTTTTCATGTAAAGCTAACTTAGTGGAGTATGAACTGCTATATTTATTTCTCTCTTACATATATTTATTCATCTAATATTTTTAATTGTTCATAGTTTATGCAGACAGCTCTGCAGGAGGAGAAACAACAATTCCAGATTTGGATGCAGTCTCCCAGAAGCTCAGGGATCCTGCCATTCTCTGCTCTACTGTCTATGCATCTTCTACTTTATATAAATATTTTCTTATGATTAGACAAGGTATCAATTCCCTGTACTTTTGGACTGATTATCAGTTTTTTATTCTAATAAATACACATTTTACTAAAAACAATTTCTGTAGTTATCAGTTTAACTGATGATAATAAAAGGAAAATAAGTGTGTCAGTGTTTATTAGTGTTTATTGGGAGGAATTAATCAACTGTATAACTCTAAAGATGCTCATCATCTATTATCAGTTGAAACAATACAAATATTTAAATGAAGTAAAGGAGTAATGCCATCTGCTGGACTAAACTTCCCTATACCTATACCTCATTTGGCTGATTTAAATAAATGCTCCGTGGCAATGGAAAAAAAAAGTATAGAATTTCCTGGTATTCCTATTACCCAAGTAAAGCAAATCCTGGGGATTTCAGTGCAAAAGCAGCTATTGCTATAATTTGAAAGATACCCACCTTGTTTCCTACCTACTTCTTGATTGAATGAAAATCACTTTAAATCTTGATCTGCAAGAGTTAGGTATAGTTTTGGTTATAGTTATAGTTTGCAAGAATAAAGTAAAGAACTATTTTTAGTGATGTACTCAGGAAGGTGTATATCAGTTTGCACGCTGCCGACGCAAATTCTGTCCGGGATAACTACTTTGGCATGACACCTGTCTATGTAGACCAGGTCCTTTGATAGATGCAGCCCCTGAATTTGGGCACAGCCAACACCTGCGGGCATCCAATGTAACCTGACAAAGCACTTGGCTCAGCTCTGACGGAGCTCCAGTAGCTCTCCGATATTACGTGGGCGCCAGATGGGATGCTGCTGGCGCTCACATACTTCAGTCCAGCTACAGCTTAATGCTAAGCAGCGCTGGTGAAAGTTTAGTTTCTCAAAGGAGGAACTGTGCTTTTTCATATTAAAAGCTCTCTGACTAATGATGACGGTGTGACTGACACAGTATAAATGTAAACAGAGAAGATAGAAAGAGAAGTAGGCATGAGAATATATACCTGCTCTTTTATTGAATAGTAAAGAAAACTGAAAGAATTAACTTTTTTTTAATAAGTAGAGGCTGATGGAAGTCAACATTATGTTTTATGCTGACCCCAACCCCATTGAAGTTGGATGTTGTGTAAAACGTAAATAAAAACAGAATACAATGATTTTCAAATTCTGTTCAAACTATATGCAACTGAATACACTACAAAGAAAATATATTTCATGTTCAAACTGATACACCAAATTGTTTTTTTTTTTATATTCACTTATTTTGAATTTGATGCTTGCAACACAAAAGCTGTGACGGGAGCAACAAAAGAAAGTTGAGGAATGCTCAAAATGGAAATTTCCACAGGTACTCGTACTCGTCGTCTTCCGCTTATCCGGGACCGGGTCGCGGGGGCAGCAGACTCAGCAGAGACGTCCAGACGTCCCTCTCTCCAGACACCTCCTCTAGTTCCTCCAGGGGGAGCCCAAGGCGTTCCCAGGCCAGCCGAGAGACATAGTCCCTCCAGCGTGTCCTGGGCCGTCCCCTGGGCCTCCTCCCGGTGGGACGTGCCTGGAACACCTCCCGAGGAAGGCGTCCAGGAGGCATCCGGTATAGATGCCCGAGCCACCTCAACTGGCTCCTCTCGATGTGGAGGAGCAGCGGCTCTACTCCGAGCCCCTCCCGGATGGCCGAGCTCCTCACCCTATCTCTAAGGGAGTGCCCGGCCACCCTACGGAGGAAGCTCATTTCAGCCGCTTGTATCCGGGATCTCGTTCTTTCGGTCATGACCCAAAGTTCATGGCCATAGGTGAGGGTAGGAACGTAGACCGACCGGTAAATTGAGAGCTTTGCTTTTCGGCTCAGCTCTCTCTTCACCACAACGGACCGGCACAGCGCCCCCATTACTGTGGCAGCCGCACCGATCCGTCTGTCGATTTCCCGCTCCATTCTTCCCTCACTCGTGAACAAGACCCCGAGATACTTAAACTCCTCCACTTGAGGCAGGAACTCCCCTCCAACCTGAAGAGGACAAGCCACCCTTTTCCGGTCGAGTACCATGGCCTCGGACTTGGTGAACAGGTCAATTGGGAACAGGCGAGTATCATGATTGGGTATTAAAAGAGCTTACCCAAAAGTTTAGTCGTTCACCAGCAAGGATGTCGCAAGGTTCCCCACTTTGTGAACTGCGTGAGCAAATAGTCTGACAGTTAAAGAAGAACGTTTCTCAACATTCAAGTGTAAGAAATTTAGGGATTTCATCATCTAGTGAAAAAGTGTGCTGTGGTCTGACGAGTCCAAGTGTTTTTGAAAACCATGCACGTCATGTCCCCCAGGCCAAAGAGGAAAAGGACTATCCATATTGTTATCAGCTCAAAGTTCAAAAGCCAGCATCTGTGATGGTATGGGGATGTGTACCCATGGCATGGGTAACTTGCACATCTGTGAAGGCACCATTAAAGAGGAACTAAACCCCAAATCAACTTTTTTTTGCAGATAAACTATAAACTGGGCTTTAAGTGTGCTATCTTTGTGTTACTGTGCTATTTTTAAATTTTATGTAAACTTATTTAATTCTGCAATATTTGTCCTAAACCGTCTTAGTGCTGCTCTCTTTGGGTTGAACGGTGGTTACTGTAGTTCAGTTTTCCTATTGGTTCAAAAGGTACAGCTTCGTACATGTTGATGTCAGACACGGTTTAAAACCATCTCACTAAGACACACGCCACAGGAGCGAGTCAGGAGTAGGAATTGGCAGCACCAGCTTCAGGCATCGCAGAGTTAGCGTCTTGGGCCAGCAGCTCAAACTAATAAGGCTCAAGCCCGCTGGGGTCCATAAAGCCTCTATTAACCTCCAATAATGAGGGGCGTGAAAAATCTTCCACCTCAAAAGATCTATCCGTGGTGAAACTACCAGCATCGCTCTGCTCCCTCTCCATGTTTCAATATACCAAATTAAGCTAGTTGCTTCTTTTCCCCATCCTCCTGACCCTGCTTAACCCCCTCAACTCATCCCCACACTTGGCACTCCACTTTCGTGACATTTTTAAAATATTGTCCAGGGGGCAGTTATTCTTTTACATGGGGTTTAGTTCCACTTTAATGCTGAAAGGTACATAAAGATTTTGGAGTAACATATGCTGCAATCCTAGCAATGTCTTTTTCAGTGAAGCCCCGGCTCATTTCAGCATGATAATGCCAAGCCACATGGGTATGCGGAAACATTACAGACGCACTCAATCTCTACCCCACCTTTTCTTTTTTTATGTTCATGTTGTAATATTTATGATTATTGATTATAAATCATTATCACAAAATCATAATCATAATTTTGAAAATAATTTCTTACGAATAAAGATCAGAGATACACTCTGGTGGTGTGATTATTGGGCTCACAGTACTTAATAATTACAATTAGTTAATTATCATTGATAATTGTTAATTATTAACCAAAACCACGCCAAATGCGTTATCAACTGTTTCACCAAATGATGTGGAACACTAACCGTATCATGACAGATAATCACTCTTACACAAAATAAACACAAATGCTGTCTCTTTATCCATGTGATTGTAGTTCGATTGTAAGACACTCTTACAATCAAAATATTCTGGTCCAACAACATTCACCTAATTAAGCATGCACTATTCCACAAAAAGGGGTACACTAATAATCAAAATAAGAATATGTGTTGGAGGGTAGATTAAGATCGAACCAGCAGTTTATGGACAAATGAAAATAACACAATTTGGATCAACTTGGAAAGATGAACAAAAACTGTGGGCTCAACGTGTTCCCAGACTGTAGTTGTGTATTAAGGGAATTGTGGAAAGAACATTTCATTGGAAGAACTGTCGATTTCAACCAATTTATAGAATAATCCGAAATTCTTGAGAAAGAATTCATCAATCCAACCTGAGAGACAAAAGTTTGTGAATGCTGGAGAAAGAGTAATACATCATCTGCATAAAGACTGATTTTATGTTTTATTCATGCATTTTATGTCTTTAATATCTTTGGTTTGCCTGACTGCTGCCGCTAGTGGTTACTTAAATATAGCAAATAATGAGGGGAAAAGTGGGCAAACCCTTCCTGGTGCCCCTCTGAAGATAGAAGCTGGAAGGTGTTTGGTTATTTGTCCTGATACATGCCGCAAACAAGAATTTCCTGTTAATTCGATCAAATGCTTTTTCTGCATCTAGAGATAATAAATTGGTCTCAATATTTTTATTGTAGGAATAGTCTATTAAATTAAGTAATCTGTGTGAATTTTTGGATGAATGCCTCCATTTTATAAAACCAGTTTGCTCAGGATGTATTGAGTTACCTTTTCTACTCTTTTTGCAAGGTTTTACAGATTATTTTGAGATCAACGTTAATAAAGGATATGGGACGGTAGCTGGTAGGAAGTACTGGGTCTTTTCCTGGTTTTAACAGGAGAGTGATGTTGGCAGAATTTATATTTGGTGGAAGTATGCCATTTTCTTCGGTTTCCTGCAACATTCTTTGGAATGTTGGAGGAAAAATATTCCAGAATCTTTGTAGAACTTTGTTGTCATCTTGCCAATGCACATTTTCGATATAAATAATATTTAAAAATGAATCACTTGGTTCCTACACTTCCACCTAATATTAGACCAACTTGTCGCCCTACCGTCTGTCCTGATTCTTTCTCTCACTTCTCCTCTCTTTTCTCTCCATCCTGACAGCTGAATTACAGGTCCTTCTCAAAATATTAGCATATTGTGATAAAGTTCATTATTTTCCATAATGTCATGATAAAAATTTAACATTCATATATTTTAGATTCATTGCACACTAACTGAAATATTTCAGGTCTTTTATTGTCTTAATACGGATGATTTTGACATACAGCTCATGAAAACCCAAAATTCCTATCTCACAAAATTAGCATATCATTAAAAGGGTCTCTAAACGAGCTATGAACCTAATCATCTGAATCAACGAGTTAACTCTAAAAACCTGCAAAAGATTCCTGAGGCCTTTAAAACTCCCAGCCTGGTTCATCACTCAAAACCCCAATCATGGGTAAGACTGCCGACCTGACTGCTGTCCAGAAGGCCACTATTGACACCCTCAAGCAAGAGGGTAAGACACAGAAAGAAATTTCTGAACGAATAGGCTGTTCCCAGAGTGCTGTATCAAGGCACCTCAGTGGGAAGTCTGTGGGAAGGAAAAAGTGTGGCAGAAAACGCTGCACAACGAGAAGAGGTGACCGGACCCTGAGGAAGATTGTGGAGAAGGGCCGATTCCAGACATTGGGGGACCTGCGGAAGCAGTGGACTGAGTCTGGAGTAGAAACATCCAGAGCCACCGTGCACAGGCGTGTGCAGGAAATGGGATACAGGTGCCGCGTTCCACAGGTCAAGCCTTTGAACCAGAAACAGCGGCAGAAGTGCCTGACCTGGGCTACAGACAAGCAGCACTGGACTGTTGCTCTGTGGTCCAAAGTACTTTTTTCGGATGAAAGCAAATTCTGCATGTCATTCGGAAATCAAGGTGCCAGAGTCTGGAGGAAGACTGGGGAGAAGGAAATGCCAAAATGCCAGAAGTCCAGTGTCAAGTGCCCACAGTCAGTGATGGTCTGGGGTGCCGTGTCAGCTGCTGGTGTTGGTCCACTGTGTTTTATCAAGGGCAGGGTCAATGCAGCTAGCTATCAGGAGATTTTGGAGCACTTCATGCTTCCATCTGCTGAAAAGCTTTATGGAGATGAAGATTTCATTTTTCAGCACGATCTGGCACCTGCTCACAGTGCCAAAACCACTGGTAAATGGTTTACTGACCATGGTATCACTGTGCTCAATTGGCTTGCCAAATCTCCTGACCTGAACCCCATAGAGAATCTGTGGGATATTGTGAAGAGAACGTTGAGAGACTCAAGACCCAACACTCTGGATGAGCTAAAGGCCGCTATCGATGAGCTAAAGGCCGCTATCGAAGATTCTGGGCCTCCATAAGACCTCAGCAGTGCCACAGGCTGATTGCCTCCATGCCACGCCGCATTGAAGCAGTCATTTCTGCCAAAGGATTCCCGACCAAGTATTGAGTGCATAACTGTACATGATTATTTGAAGGTTGATGTTTTTTGTATTAAAAACACTTTTCTTTTATTGGTCGGATGAAATATGCTAATTTTGTGAGATAGGAATTTGGGGTTTCATGAGCTGTAATCATCCGTATTAAGACAATAAAAGACCTAAAATATTTCAGTTAGTGTGCAATGAATCTAAAATATATGAATGTTAAATTTTCATCATGACATTATGGAAAATAATGAACTTTATCACAATATGCTAATATTTTGTATATGAAAAATACTGCAGTCAAACCACATATAAAAACATGAAATTTTTATTTTAAAAATATCCTTGTTGGATATCAGTTACTGATTGGACGCTATATCCCTGTGAAGACATTTAAACTCAAGTATATCCCTTCCAGGTTCTATAATTGATCGGTTGTATGATTAACCATCTAGTTAAACAAATGATTTCTGTCTAAACAACTAAATAACCACAAACAAGTTCCTTTATTTTTCTTGTTATGATATGTTATATTGATCAGTACACAGGTGAAGGACAACAGTAACCTGTCATTTTACTAGTAGTAGTTTAGCTAACCTGAATATTTACAGGCCTCCTCTTGACACACTGATATAAACTGAACAAAAAATAAACGCAACACTTTTGTTTTTGCTCCTTTTTCATGAGCTGAACTCAAAGATCTAAAACATTGTCTATATTCACAAAATAGCAATTTCTCTCAAATATTGTTCACAAATCTGTCTAAATCTGTGATAGTGAGCACTTCTCATTTTCATAGATAATACATCCCACTTCACAGGTTTGGCATGTCAAGATGCTGATTAGACAGCATGTTTATTGCACACGTGTGCCTTAGGCTGGCCACAATAAAAGACCACTCTGAAATATGCTGTTTTGCTTCATTGAGGTGGGTCTGAAAACCAGTCAGTATCTGAAGTGACACCCATTTGCCTCGCGCAGTGCAACACATCTCCTTCGCATAGAGTTGATAGGGGTGACCAGGGTTACTCCTCGGGGGACCCAGCTGGGCCAAGCCCGAATGAGAAACACGAATCCATCCCTCAGTGGGCCAGCACCTGCAAGATGAACCATGAGGCAACGGTGCAAAGGTTGCAGCAGTCCAAGGCGGTGACCTCGACCAAGGTTGTAATAGTTTAGCAATTTTCATTAGTTTTTATTTTTATTTAGTTTTGACTTCACATTTTCAATTCTATTTTAGTTTTAATTAGTTTTTAGCATTCGTTTGCTATTTTAGTTTAGTTTTTTTTTTTTTTCAAATGCTTAGTTTCAGTTTAGTTTTTATTAGTTTCAGTTATAGTTTTAGTCTTTTTTTCTGAAATCAAATCCGGGGACATTTCCAGCTCGGAGATTAAGAGAAATAAATGTTATAAAGATATAATTAAAACATTGGTACAGTTACAGTTTTATTTATTTTAAAATAAACTATAAAAATCAAGTGTAACAGCAGGGAAGTCTATCCACACTGTTGTTAGCAGTCGAAACACTGTTTCGACTTACGAGCCGAGTTGCCATGCAGAATACCCGGCCTTCTTGGTGTCCCTGTCGGGGGTGCTGGTCCCCTCTCAGGGACTCTGTCATTCTGCTGGGGGACTTCAACACCCACATGGGAAACGACACTGCCACATGGAGAGGTGAGATTGGAAGGCATGGCCTCCCTGATCTGAACCCAATTAGTGTTTTGTTATTGGACTTTGTGGCAGTCACACATAGCCCATAGCTTCGGTGACTGTCGCGGCGGCAATCCCCAAACCTGGTGGTGGACACAGGCAGTAATGGATACCACCAAGCTGAGGGAGTCCTACCGGCAGGGCCGTATTGTTGCATAGGCAACATAGGCAATTGCCGAGGGCAATGCTGGAAGAAATTGTTTAATATTAATTACGATTTTCTTTCTGTGATGAGAAAAGGTTACAGATGAACATGGTCGTACCTAAGGATGGGTACTGAATTCAGTCCTTTTATAGCTACAGACTGAATTCTGTTAATACTAACGAGCACCTTTTCACGTAAAATCTAAGGCTATCGTGTTTCGGTACCCATCATTGTTGCACAGAGGAAGTGGATTAGTGGGCAATTTTCCATGGCGGACATGAACACAGCATTGCACGTGATGACGTTAGAAGCCGCTGCTACACACAAACAAAGCAAGCATGGCTAATAGAAAGCACTTGCTCCAGCGGCAGAAATAATTCTAATCTGAGGAAGCATCTGGTTAAGCACAATATTTTCCTCAAGGCTGAAGAGTGCACAATTTTTAACAGCCTCAGATCCATGGCTACAACTCCTGCATTCGGCACCATTAGCATCCGTTAGCTAATCGTCTTCTGCAGCCAGCAACATGTGTGAGGCAGCCGCATCATCATCTTCATCTGTTCCAGGTAAATAGTCCTAGTGTTTAAGATGACGTTAGCATGGTACAGAAAATAGGTACAGACACCGATTCCCGGGTACCGAGGGGCGGCAGTTCTCCCTCCATTCCGCCCTGGGCGGCAAAAAGGCACAAAACATGTCTGCCTACCAGTTCTGGTTGGCTTGTAGAACTCCTGAGGCAGCTGATGGGTACAATGAGGCCAAGTGTGCCATGGCCTGGCACACTTGGTAGCAGAGGCAAAAACTCAGGCCAGGGAGGAGTTTGGTGAGGCCACTGACAAGGAGTACAGGCCGCACCTTGAAACGATTCTGGCAAACCACCAAAAAGGCAAGCAGTGCTTCGCCAACACAGCTTACAGTGGGGGCGGAAAGCTGCTGACCTTGACAAGGAACATTATCAGGCAGTGGAAGGAGTACTTCAAGGATCTCCTCAATCCAGCAGTCATGCCTTCCCTGGTGGAAACAGAGACTGGGGATTCAGAGTTGGACTCATTCATCACCCAGTCTGAAGTCACCAATGTGGTTGCGTGGCTCTGCGGTGGCAAGGGGACAGTGCCTCTGGACTGGCAGACCGAGGTGTGGTGGTCTCCCTTCATTAGAAGGGGGACTGGAGGGTGTGTTCTAACTACAGGGGGATCACACTCCTCAGCCTCCCTGGGAAGGCCTATGCCAGAGTGTTTATTGGGGTTTACCTCAGCGGATAAGGAGAATCTAACAGATAGCCGAACCTCTGCTTCAGGAAAAGCGGTGTGGTTTTCGTCCTGGCTGTAGAACACTGGACCAGCTCTACACCCTCCACAGGGTGCTTGAGGTTTCATGGGAGTTTGCACAACCAGTCTAGATGTGTTTTGGGGACCTGGAAAAGGCATTTGACCATGTCCCTCGTGGTGCCATGACAGACACTCAAGAAGTACGAAGTCAGGGGTCCTTTATTAGGGGCTATCCAGTCTCTGTGCAAGCAGAGCAGGAGTTTGGTTCGCATTGCCGGCATTAAGTCAGACCTGTTCCTGATGCATGTTGGACTCCAGCAGGACTGCCCTTTTGTAACTTTCTTGGACAGAATTTATACGTACAGTTAAGTGCCACAGGGGATCTGGTTTGGGGACCAGTAGATTTTGTCTCTCCTTTTTGCAGTTGACGTAGTACAGCTGGCCCCCTCAAGCCAAGACCTACCGCATGCACTGGGACGGTTGGCTGCAAAGTGTGAAGCAGCAGTGATAAGGATCAGGAGGAGTTCAAGTATCTTGGGGTCTTGTTCATGAGGAAGCAGAGAATGGAGCGGGAGATCGGTTGACAGATTGGTGCAACTGCCACAGTAATGTGACAGTCCGTTGTGGTAAAGAGAGCTGAGCCAAAAGGCGAAGCTCTCGATTTACCGGTCAGTCTACATTCCTACCCTCACCTATGGCCATGAACTTTGGGCCATGACTGAAAGGACAAGATCCCGAATGGAAGCGGGTACCGCAGAGTGGACAGCACTCCCTTAGAGGGTTGGCCATCCAGGAGGAGCTCAAAGTAGAGCCGCTGCTCCTCCACATCGAGAGGAGTTTGTTGAGGTGGCTCGGGCATCTGTTTTGGATGCCTCCTGAATGCCTCCCTCGGGAGATGTTCCAGGCATGTCCCACCGGGAGGAGGCCCATGGGACAGCCAAGGACACTCTGTCTCTCGGCTAGCCTGGGAATGTCTTGGGCTTCCCCCAGAGGAGCTGGCGGAGGTGTCTCAGGAGAGGGAAGTCTGGGAGTCTCTGCCTAGTCTGCTGACCGCACGACCCAGTCCCAGATAAGTGGAAGACAGGTACGAGTACCTGGAAAGCACCAACCACGTGTCCAATAACCATGGCAACAGTGCTCCCATGAGGGATATTTATAATGAATTACAGTAAACCAGCAACTTCTTAAATGACATCACCGACTCAAACCTGGCTAAAAATAAAACATTTGTCAGCTCGTACCCATTTTGTTCTACAATGTGTGTATCAATTCCAAACGGCGTCATCTAGCTGCTGCACTAAGCTTAATTATACCTGAATGCAGATCACTGTAATGTATACCAAATCAATGACGTAAATATGCCTCCTATATTTCAATTAAAACCGTCACCATACAACCTATGTGCATTACATTAAATCTTTCCATTCAGGACGTCACATGAAAGAAAATAATACCTAGAAAGCAGCCATCGCACACGAAGCCTCTACATTTACATCTACATGTGACAAAAACTGAGGAAATAATACAGTTTACAGTTGTGGTTTGAGGTTGTTTTCATAATTTTTTGAGGTGTGTTCGATTTTTCTATGAGGCTAAATGGGATTCAATTTCCACACACTTTCCGCACACTTTCACACAACGCTCATTTTTACATATGCTGGGTCGTGTATTCCACGGCCGGGACGAAAGCTACACTGCTCCTCCTGAAACCGAGGTTCGACTATCGGCCGGACTCTCCTCTCCATTACCCTGGCGTAGGCCTTACCAGGGAGGCTGAGGAGTATGACCCCCCTGTAGTTGGAACACACTCTCCGGTTACAAAGGGCAGCCCTGCCGGAGTCCAACATGCACCGGGAACAGGTCCGACTTAGTGCCGGCAATGCGAACCAAACTCCTGCTCCGCTTGTACAGAGATCGGCTGGCCCCTAGTAAAGGGCCCCCGATTCCATACTCCTGGAGCACCCCCCACAGGGCATCACAAGGGACACAGGCGAATGCTTTCTCCAGGTCCACAAAACACATGTGGACCGGTTGGGCAAACACCCATGAACCCTCGAGTATCCTGTAGAAGGTATAGAGCTGGTCCAGTGTTCCACGGCCGGGACGAAAACCACACTGCTCCTCCTGAAGCCGGGGTTCAACTATCGGCCGGACTCTCCTCTCCATTACCCTGGCGTAGGCCTTACCAGGGAGGCTGAGGAGTATGACCCCCCTGTAGTTGGAACACACTCTCTGGTTACCCTTCTTTAAAATATTATTTATTAAAATAATGTTTTATCTGCTGCTCTGTTGTTGCAATGTTAATTGTGGTTCAAAGGTATACCAATTATTGTCTAGGTTAGATCCAAGACTAACTTAACCTCATTTAAAAATTCCTCAAGATAATGCTTGGTTCTCAAACATAAATAACAATGAATGGTAATGTTGCATCACTCTTTTGGTCATGTTTCTTAACTATCTTTTTCTTGTGTTCATATTGTATATAGCTTATTGGTATTTCTTATTCTTTCATTTTGCTTGGTAGTTTTAGTTGGATTGTTCTATGATAGTAAAGAGTTTGTCGATTGAAATATGTTTGACTTTGAGATGATTTCATAAATGGTGGTTAATAAATTCTGGTATTTTAAAAATAGTGTGAATTTATTCCATGTGTGTGCAGAGTTTGCCTTTCAGTAATGCCAGAGCTTGACTCACCCTTTTCTCTATTGTCCTTATTCCACCGCCTTATTGGGCTTGTGGTATTGGGACACAGGACAACACTTAATGGATCGAATTGTTATTTAATTAAATTAAATAATATAATCATAATATTAATTTCAAGTTGAGCAAAGTTGTTCTTAAACTGTTGAACTATTTGCTCAAGGATGGGGCGAGGTTCAAACAAAAATTGGTGAACCTTGCCCCATCCTTGCTTGAACGACTGAGCCTTTCGAGGATGCTGTTTTTATACCCAATCATGACATACCCGTTTCATATTAAACTGTTCGCCTGTGGAATGTTACAAACAGGTGTTTTTTGAGCATTCTCAACTTTCCCAGGTTTTAGTTTCCCCTGTCCCAGCTTTTTTGGAACATGCTGCATGCATCAAATTTAAAATGAGTAAAGTTTGAAAAGTAATAAAATTTATCAGTTAGAACTTTAAAATCTTATTTTTGTAGTGTCTTCAATTGTATATAGGTTGAAAAGGATTGCAAATCATACTATTCTGTTTTTATTAACACTTTACACAGCAGTCCCACTTCATTGGAATATTTCCTTACCTAAAACTACCACTATCAAGAATATCAAATGCTGTTATTGTAAGGTTTTTTCAATTTTAATAATTATAATTATTTTTCAGGTTTAAACATTTTGAACACAGATCAGCTCAGTGAGAGGCACCATCTTTTTCCCCCACGACAGGCTCGTTTTCTACAAATTGTCAAAAAACAAGTATTTTGCAATACAGAAGACATTCTTTGGGTGTTGGTGAAAGTAAGTAAAGTGACGAATAAGCAAAATAAACTAGAACTGCAAGCAGTTATGAACGGGTTCCAAGCCCTCCCTAGCAAGTCCACCCCTGGCCCCGCCCCTCCTCTCCCAGCATGCTATGTCACATGCCCCTGCCAACCAAGGACATGGGCCCTGTCCCAATTCCCACACTACACCCTACACCCCTCTATGAAGTGTTTACTTTGTACAAGTGCATGTAAGGGTTGAAGTGCGCAAGTTACAAGCGTGCAAAATTGGAGAATTGGGACAGTAGAGGTTACATCATCGACTTGCACCTCTGCACCGTAACTGCAACATCAAAAAGGGCGGGAACCAGCGCTGTTTTCACAGTCTTGCTGCTAAAAAAACTTTTTAAAACTGCAACAAGCAATTGTTTTGAGAAGAAAGTGCAGGAAGCGACGGAGGTGTATACACCAGACTCTCGCTGCGTCAGTGTTTGTTTGAAAGGTAACTTCAGTGTTCTGGCCTAATGACTGCCCAGACTCACCCTGAACCCAGTGGTATCTTACAATGTTGAGCCTGGAAAACCAGTAAAAAAATATATTTACGCAGTTCTTATTATTCTAATTTGATGGCTGGTTATGTTGACGGTTGTGATTGGTTTTTGCTCAGAACGTCATCTGCAGCAGTGAATTGTGGGTAATATACTTCGGCGAAGTCCGCTTCGATGCGGGATTTGCCGAAGGGCGGATGTGGGGCACAAATGGGGCAGGGCCAGGGACCACTCTGGAGAATTGGGACACACTATGCACTCGAACCCATCAATGGGAACGCGCAATTCAGGGACACAAGGGTGGAAGTGCGAGTATTGGGACAGGGCCATGATCACCATTTAATATGACCACATTTTCTATAGGGTCAAGTTAGAACTTCCTGGCAGAAGCACTCAGAACTCACAGGCTTAGGCCTTACAATGCATTGTGGCTAATTTATAGCACTGGAGAAAAACTTGGAGAAACATGGAATTCATGGCGAATCCAGTGTCTCCATAAATTCTTAAAATGTTGCTGGAGGAAGCATTTCATGACAGAAGTACAATATAAAATTCCCATGTCCTTAGACTAAAGATGTTTTTAAAAGAAAAATTTTAATTTTGAAAAAAAAAAAAAAAAAGAACAAACACAACACAGAGTAGCTAAAGTGCAAAAAGGCTTAATGCTCCCACAGTCCCAGGGGATTCGCATGGATCCAGCGTGCACCCCCCGAGTCTTCCCGTCTCTTTTGTGGTTGTCCCACACACCATTTGCCTGAGATTCTTTGGTGTTTTGGTGGTCAGAGCGACCCCGTATGCAGTTCATTCTGGCGCCACTGTGACATCTGTATGAGCGCTTAGCCAGGACCGCGGGAGGGTTAAAGGGGGAGAAAAAAAATTATATATATATTACAAAAATAAACACGTAGGTACATAAATAATAAGTATGTATTATTATTTCCAGTTAAATGCACATTCTCCTTTAAGGAGGTCTTGATGTAGTTCACTGGGCAGGTAATCCATCAGGGGCCGCCAGAGGGCGTTAAAACTTTCAGTTATACCACTTAATTTCAATGAGTTACCATAGAAGGTTTATCACAAATCCAGTTTCGTAGAATACATTTGCGACTTAAAAATAGTTATTAATATTAATCAACTTTTTACCTCTCAATCCTTTATCTGGGGAAGGCAGCCCCAGAAGACACTGCCCCGGATCTTTACAAACTTTACTCTTTACAATTGCACTTATCTCTTTACATATTTCTGGAATTTGGATATAGAAGGACACTCCCAGAAAAAATAAATATATATTTCAATGCTTGTTCAACATTTAGGACACATTGGTGATCGGTTGGGATTTATTTTATGAAGAAAATATGGTGTGCTGTGCTGTCTATGCATCATCTTATATTGAATTTCTTTAAACATAATGCTCAGGAACAGAGTGGGATCATTTAAAGCAGTTCTCTCATACCTCTTCCCCATAATTCTTCCCTAAATCTTACTACCAATGTCTGTGGACATTCCCAACACTATAACAACATCCTTCCCAAACATTATAGAATCTCCAAATAAAACCTTTGTTTAAGGTGAACTTGATAAGGAATTTTTCTATAGGCCCTTGAAGTGTGCAAGAGTCCCTGATACTAGAAGTCACAAAGTGACAAATTTGAAGGTGGGCATAGAAATCTTTGGATGAGAGGCCAAATTTATTTTAGGTGGGGGCAAAGGTGTGTTTTTATTGCCAAATACATCTGCAATTATTTTGATACCTTTCTTGTGCCAGTGTCTAAATACTGCCGAATTCACACCCAGGAGGAAGTCTCTATTTCTGATAATTGGTGTAATATATGGAATTGAATTTTTCCTGACAATATAATTGTTCATTTCTCCCTGCAAGAAATGTTTTAAAATGGAAGGGATTGTGCACCTGAAAGGGGGAAGTTGCGCGTACGCAGAGGCATATTCGATAAGTTGTAGTCACTGACTTGTAGTGGGAAAATTTATACAAGTTAAAGTAAATACAGCTACGTAAAACATTTTTTGTTTTACGTAAAATGTTCTGCAGGTGAAAATTTTCACTTCAAATTGTTTTTGCATGTGTGTGACTTTTTGGTACAGGTAAATATTTAGTTGTACAAGTAAAATTTTTTGCTGTGCAACCTCTCACCACGTAATTCAAAAGCTTGGATTACCTTCATAACTTCTGCCTAACTAGATTTTTTGCTACGTCTATTTTCAAAACTTACGCTTAAATTTTAAGCTCAATCAAGATAAAACTCTGTACATACAGGGGTTGGACAATGAAACTGAAACACCTGTCATTTTAGTTGTCTGAAAGGGATGTTTGGGTGCTAACCCGGATTGTATCCAAAAAACATAAAACCGCGGCTGCCCAAATCACGGCAGAATTAAATGTGCACCTCAACTCTCCTGTTTCCACCAGAACTGTCCGTTGGGAGATCCACAGAGTCAATATACACGGCCAAGCTGCTATAACCACACCTTTGGTCACTCATGCCAATGCCAAACGTCGGTTTCAATATTGCAAGGAGCGCAAATCTTGGGCTGTGGACAATGTGAAACATGTATTGTTCTCTGATGAGTCAACCTTTACCGTTTTTCCCACATCCGGGAGAGTTACGGTGTGGAGAAGCCCCAAAGAAGCGTACCACCCAGACTATTGCATAACCAGAGTGAAGCATCGGGGTGCATCAGTGATGGTATGGGCTGCCATATCATGGCATTCCCTTGGCCCAATACTTGTGCTAGATGGGTGCGTGCCAAGGACTACCGAACCATTCTTGAGGACCATGTGCATCCAATGGTTCAAACATTGTATCCTGAATCCGGTGCCATGTATCAGGATGACAATGCACCAATACACACAGCAAGACTGGTGAAAGATTGGTTTGATGAACATGAAAGTGAAGTTGGACATCTCCCTGCACAGTCACCAGATCTAAATATTATTGAGCCACTTTAGGGTGTTTTGGAGGAGCGAGTCAGGAAACGTTTTCCTCCACCAGTATCACGTAGTGACCTGGCCACTATCCTGCAAGAAGAATGGCTTAAAATCCCTCTGACCAATGTGCAGGACTTGTATATGTCATTCCCAAGAAGAATTGATGCAGTATTGGCCGCAAAAGGAGGCCCTACACCATACTAATAAATTATTGTGGTCTAAAACCAGGTGTTTCAGTTTCATTGTCCAACCCCTGTACTATCTACCTTCATAGAAATGGATGTGGCCAATGGCATTGTGATGCAGAATTATCCAAGGAGCAACATGATATAAACCTTTGTAGTGTGGTACTTGCAGTATGGAAGTCATAAGCCAAAACACATTGTCATTCATAATAGCTCCCCCTATTTATAAGGGAGATGAATTTTAGTATCTGCAGTATCAGGGAGGAGAAAAAGTGCAAAAAGAGCGAAGAGTAAGAGGAGAGAAAAAACATAAAGAAGAGAGAAATGAAAGGCAAAAAGGAGGGAGAGAAGCTAAAATGCTAACATTAGCAAGTGGATTATTACTAGCATGTAGACTAACAATAACTTTCTAGTGTGTTGACAGCAGTGTATACGCTAGCATTACCAAAAGCATTAATGTTAGTCGTCGTCGTCTTCCGCTTTATCCGGGACCGGGTCGCGGGGGCAGCAGTCTCAGCAGAGACGCCCAGACGTCCCTCTCCCAAGACACTTCCTCCAGCTCCTCCAGAGCCCAAGGCGTTCCCAGGCCAGCCGAGAGACATAGTCCCTCCAGCGTGTCCTGGGCCGTCCCCTGGGCCTCTTCCCGGTGAGACGTGCCTGGAACACCTCCCGAGGAAGGCGTCCAGGAGGCATCCGGTATAGATGCCCGAACCACCTCAACTGGCTCCTCTCGATGTGGAGGAGTAGCGGCTCTACTCCGAGCCCCTCCCGGACGGCCGAGCTCCTCACCCTATCTCTAAGGGAGTGCCCGGCCACCCTACGGAGGAAGCTCATTTCCGCCGCTTGTTTCCGGGATCTCGTTCTTTCGGTCATGACCCAAAGATCATGGCCATAGGTGAGGGTAGGAACGTAGACCGACCGGTAAATCGAGAGCTTCAATTTTCGGGTCAGCTCTCTCTTCACCACAACGGACCGGCACAGCGCCCCCATTGCTGTGGCAGCCGCACCGATCCGTCTGTCGATCTCCCGCTCCATTCTTCCCTCCCTCGTGAACAAGACCCCGAGATACTTAAACTCCTCCACTTGAGGCAGGAACTCCCCTCCAACCTGAAGAGGACAAGCCACCCTTTTCCGGTCGAGAACCATGGCCTCGGACTTGGAGGAGCTGATCTTCATCCCAGCCGCTTCACACTAGGCTGCGAACCACCCCAGTGCATGCTGTAGGTCTTGGCTAGAGGGGGCCAGCAAGACCACGTCATCTGCAAAAAGAAGAGACGAAATGCTCTGGTCCCCAAACCAGACCCCCTCCGGCCCTTGGCTGCGCCTAGAAATCCTGTCCATAAAAGTTATGAACAGGACCGGTGACAAAGGGCAGCCCTGCCGGAGTCCAACTTGCACCGGGAACAGGTCCGACTTAGTGCCGGCAATGCGAACCAAACTCCTGCTCCGTTTGTACAGAGATCGGATGGCCCCTAGTAAAGGGCCCCCGATTCCATTCTCCTGGAGCACCCCCCACAGGGCATCACGAGGGACACAGGCGAATGCTTTCTCCAGGTCCACAAAACACATGTGGACCGGTTGGGCAAACACCCATGAACCCTCGAGTACCCTGTAGAGGGTATAGAGCTGGTCCAGTGTTACACGGCTGGGACAAAAACCACACTGCTCCTCCTGAAGCCGGGGTTCGACTATCGGCCAGACTCTCCTCTCCAATACCCTGGCGTAGGCCTTACCAGGGAGGCTGAGGAGTGTGATCCCCCTTTAGTTGGAACACATCATCCGGTCACCCTTCTGATGTAGGGGGACCACCACCCCAGTCTGCCAATCCAAAGGCACTGTCCACGTCCGCCACGCAATGTTGAAGAGGCGTGTCAACCATGACAGCCCCACAACATCCAAAGACTTGAGGTACTCAGGGAGGATCTCATCCAACCCTGAAGCCCTGCCACCGCGGAGCTTTTTAACCACCTCGGTGATGAAAGAGTCCAACCCCGAGTCCCCAGCCTCTGTTTCCACCAGGGAATGCGTGATGGCAGGATTGAGGAGATCCTCGAAGTATTCCTTCCACCGGCCAATAATATCCTCAGTCGAGGTCAGCAGCTCCCCACCCCCACTGTAAACAGTGTTGGCAGAGCACTGCTTCCCCCTCCTGAGGCGCCGGACGGTTTGCCAGAATCGCTTCAAGGCCAACCGGTAGTCCTTCTCCATGGCCTCACCAAACTCCCCCCAGGTCCGAGTTTTTGCCTCTGCCACCGCCCGGGCCGCGGCACGCTTGGCCCCACGGTACCAGTCAGCCGCCTCAGGAGTCCCACAAGCCAACCACAGCCGATAGGACTCCTTCTTCAGCTTGACAGCATCCCTTACTGCCGGTGTCCACCACCGGGTTTGGGGATTGCCGCCGCGACAGGCACCGCAGACCTTACGGCCGCAGCTACGGGCAGCAGCATCGACAATAGATGCGGAGAACATGGTCCACCCAGACTCTATGTCTCCAACATCCCTCGGAATCTGGTCAAAGCTCTCCCGGAGGTGAGAGTTGAATACATCCCTGGCCAAGGGGTCTGCCAGATGTTCCCAGCAGACCCTCTCTATGCGCTTGGGCCTGCCAAGTCTGTCCAGCTTTCTCCTCCCACAGCGGATCCAACTCACCCCCAGGTGGTGATCAGTGGACAGCTCGTCCACTCTCTTCACCCAAGTGTCCAAAACATGCAGCCGTAGGTCTGATGATACGACAACAAAGTCGATCATCGACCTCCTGCCTAGGGTATCCTGGTGCAAAGTGCACTGATGGACACCCTTATGTTTGAACATGGTGTTCATTATGGACAATCCGTGACTAGCACAGAAGTCCAATAACAAAACACAGCTCGGATTCAGATCGGGGAGGCCATTCCTCCTGATCACGCCTCTCCAAGTGTCACTGTCGTTTCCCACGTGGGCGTTGAAGTCCCCCAGCAGAATAATGGAGTTCCCAGGAGGGGCACTATCCAGCACCCCCGACAAGGACGCCAAGAAGGCTGGGTACTCCGCACTACCACTCGGCCCGTAGGCTGAAATGATAGTCACAGACCTCTCCCCAACCCGAAGGCGCAGGGATGCGACCCTCTCATCCACTGGGGTAAACCCCAACACGAGAAGGCTGAGCTGGGGGGCGACAAGCAAACCCACCCCAGCCCGCTGCCTCTCCCCGTGGGCCACTCCAGAGTAGAAGAGAGTCCAGCCCCTCTCGAGGAGATGGGTTCCAGAGCCCACGCTGTGCGTGGAGGCGAGCCCGACTATTTCTAGTCGATATCTCTCGACCTCCCGCACAAGCTCAGGCTCCTTCCCCCCCAGCGAGGTGACATTCCATGTCTCTAGAGCCAGCCTAAGCATCCGGGGATCAGGCCGCCGAGGTCTCCACCTCTGTCCGCCACCCAATCCTCTTTGCACCGGTCCCTCACGGTTCCCCCTGCAGGTGGTGGGCCCACTGGGGGATGGTCTCGCGTCTCTCGTTCGGGCTTGGCCCGGCCGGGTCCCGCGAGGAGCAACCCAGCCACCAGGTGCTCTCCGACGAGTCCCGACCCTAGGCCTGGCTCCAGGGTGGGACCCCGGCTCCGCCGTACCGGGCGACGTCACGTGCCTCGATTTTGTAGTCGTCATGAGGGGTTCTTGAACCGCTCTTTGTCTGACCTGTCCCCTGGAGCCTGTTTGCCATGGGAGACCCTACCAGGGGCATTTAAGCCCCAGACAACATAGCCTCTAGGATCATTCGAGCACTCAAACCCCTCCACCACGTTAAGGTGGCGGTTCAAGGAGGGGCTAACATTAATGTTAGTTAAAATGCTAATGTTAGCTTACTCAGTTTAGTATGACAGCAATAGCTCATAAGCAAAAAATTGATAAATAGCTAATGTTAGCATAAATGCTAACCTTAGCATGTTAGTTAACATTATCTCACTCTATTCAATGTCAATTTAGCCTTATAAGTAAAAATTTGCCTAATTGCTAATGTTAGCTTAAATGCTATCATTAGCATGTGGGCTAAAACTAGCATGTTGGCTAACATTAACACTCCATTCAATGGCCCTGTCCCAATACTCGCACTTCCACCATTGTGTCCCTCAATTGCGCAGTCCAGTTTTATGGGTTACAGTGCATATTGTGTCCCAGTTCTCCAGAGTGGTCTTTCACCCCGCCCTGCCCCCTTTTTGCCCCCGATCCACACTTAGGCTAAGCGCGCATCTTAGCGGACTTCACCGAAGTATATTACCCAAAATTCACTGCTGCAGGTGATGTTTTGAGCAAAAACCAATCACAACCATCAATGTAGTCAACCTTAAAATCAGAATAAGAACTGCGCTAGCTCGCTCCATCCATCCATTGTCAGGTCACGGGGGCAGAAGCCTAAGCAGAAAGACCCAGACTTCCCTCTCCCCAGCCACTTGGGCCAGCTCGTCCGGGGGAATCCCAAGGTGTTCCCAGGCCAGCCGAGAAACACAGTCCCTCCAGCGTGTCCTGGGCCGTCCCCTGGGCCTCTTCCCAGTGGGACGTGCCCCGAACACGTCACCAGGGAGGCGTCCAGCAGGCATCCTAACCAGATGCCCAAATCACCTCAACTTGCTCCTCTTGACGTGGAGAAGCAGCGGCTCTACTCTGAGTCCCTCCCGGATGACCGAGCTGTCACCCTGTCTCTATGGCCGAGCCCAGACACCCTGCAGAGGAAACTCATTTTGGCCGCTTGTATCCGTGATCTCGTTCTTTCGGTCATGATCCAAAGCTCATGACCATAGATGAGGGTAGGAAAGTAGATCGACCCGTAAATCGAGAGCTTTGCTTTTTGACTCAGCTCTTTTCACCACGACAGACCGGTACAGGGGGTGTTGATCATTGGGCGCCTCGCATCCACATTCAGCTCTTGTACGCAGCCGATGATCATAACACTCCTGCTCCAAGCAAACCTTGAACCAGTCATTATGACATCCTCTTGCTGCACAAATAATCCCGGACTTTCTCGAAGCCATAACAATTGAATTGGTTGTGAAGAAAACTTATTTTATTAGCCGCTACAGTGTAAGTCCACTAGCCAGGGACCAGAAGTGCCTGACCGGAAGTCTTGCACAAAAAACATCAATGGACTATCCGTATTTCCATTAAAAATAAGGTGAATAGGGTGAGAAACAGACAAAGATATAAAGGAATCAGTGAGGAATGAATCAGCCAATAAGCAACGACACCTGCAGTTTGTCTATCGCAGCATGACACTTCAGTCTCATTTGCCTTTTTAACAAAGTGGCATATACTCCCGACAACTCCCTATAACTCAAAAACCGTAAGGGCTATCAACGTCATTCTTGGAGCATTCTTATCAGAACTGGCAGGGGAACAAAAATGTCAATCCTTTTTGTTGAATATATTATATTAAAGGCACAACACTACGTAAAGTGAAAGGGAAAAATGGAGAACAAGCTGAACGTTTTCATACCTGAGTTGTTGAAATCGGTTGAAGTATGCAGGACTAGATGCACAAAAATGCATTAATGCATTCTCACTTAGCATAAAGAAAAACAATAAGTGAGAATGCATTAATGAAGCAACGGTCGATGGGCCGGACTTGACTGCTTGTGTCGAGGACTGTAGCCTCCAATATGGATCGCCCGCTATACCCCTGCTCCACCAAATATTGATAACAATTTTAATAGAATCTTCAGTCTTTGCAGTCAATTAAAATTATTACGCTTTATAAATTAGTTGACTTTTTACGTATTATGTATGAATCTTGAACAATTATGGTTTTATTTCCATTTTTAATGGATGAGAACTTAAGTTACTATTACGTCGTTATAATAACCAAAGAAAACAATTATGAAAGTAATTTTTTTTTTTACATAAATAGAGAATATAAAAGAAAAACTGTTTAAATACTATATAGATCAACACCGATTTTCCTTTTTTCTCCAAAATTGTTTTTTCTAAAACGTTTATATTATTACCCATTTCTTTGTCTTGTTGGGATCGGGGAGCGTGTAAAATTTTAGTCCTCCTAAGGTGGCTCAGCATAAAACGTTTTAGAACCACTGACCTAATGAGAGAACAAATGGCTAAAGCCATTAGATGGATATTAGAACCCTTTTAAGAAATTAATTCTTTAAGCAGTTAAAACATTCTGATAATTCCCATTAACCAAGTATAATCTTTTTTTTTTAAAAAGAAGATCGTAAACACACATCAAGATAAAAAAAAAAAGAAACAACATAACAAAAATCACTAAAGAGGCAGGAATCTTTCACAGGAAAGCAAGAAGCCAATGAGCTAAACAGAATCAGTCAGTGTGGAAGATTGAATGAACATTATTTTCAAGTGATGAGCATAATAAATCTGTAATGGGAGCTAAAGATAAAGGGTAAAGGTCATTTACTTTACCAAAGATATATCATCTGTTTCACCCTGTGGAAACATGCAAAAAGCCGGTCAGCAATTATAAGAAGGGTATGATTGTTGAAATGCCAATAACATTTTTATATTGATTATTCAATGTTTTATTTACAACACACATTCACCCGATAATGAGCTTATTTCAAATTTGATATCTGCTACAGGTCCCAAAATACTTGGACAACAAATGCCTGAAAAACCAAGACAGTTCAAAAAAATTCACCTGGGAGAACATCTAGTAAGTAATAAGGTTAACTGATATCAGGTCTGCTACATGATAAGTTATCAAAGGGAAGCCTTAGAAAGGCAATCTCTCTGAATTAAATATGTGCAGAAGTTTTCCAATCTATGAAAGAGTGCAATAAATTTTAGAATACTTATAAAACAATGCTCCTCAACGTCAAATTAAAAAGGCTTTTCAACTTCCATAATCTACAGTGCATAGTGTTATCAAAGGATCCAGGGAAAATAGAGATGTCTGTCACAAGGGACAAGGCAGATGACCTTTGTTGGGTGCTCATGGTCTTTAAGCCCTCAGATGACACTGAATTATTGACATTACTAGGTCCCTGTGGTACTTCCAGAAACAGTTAACAGAATCCGGTTAAAGAGGAAGGAGACCTGTTATCAGTGTTAAGTTCAAAAGCCAGCATCTCTGATGGTATGGGGATGTATAAGTGCAAACGGTAAGGGTAGCTTGCACATTTTGGAAGGTACTACAATTGCTGAAAGGTTTTTAGATGAGCATAAACTCCCCTCAAAATGATGTCTAGGGAAGGCATTGTGTATTTCAGCAGGACAATAAAAAATCTTATTCCACAGTTATTACAAGAGCTTGGCTACATTGGTGAAGAGACTGGGTGCCGATTTGGTCTGCCTGCAGTCCAGTTCTTTCACCTATAGATAACCTTTGCCATATAATTAAATGAAAAAGAAGTCAAGGACGAACATGAACTCGCAGCAGCTGGAAACCTACAGTATATTAGACAATAATGGGCCAAATTCCAATATCAAAACTTCGAAAATTAAAACCCCGATTCCAAGACATCTCCAGACTCTTTTAAAAAGAAGGGGAGATTCTACACCTTGCTAAACATGACCTTGTTCTAACTACTTTGGACCTGAAGCAAACATCAGTTTTTAAATGAGCTCATTTAATGAATGAAGGTGTGCAGTTTATATGTTTAAACATTTGTTATCTTATTTATGTTCTGTTGTAAATAAAATATGTGATTTGAAAGTCTTTTGCATTGTTTGCATAGTTTGCAAATTTAAAGAAAATCCCGAATTCAGAATCTGGAATTCAGATCATATAAATTACTAAAAGTTACAAATCTTGACAAAAACTGTCATTCAGTATTTCAATATTACTATAGTAATGTTTAGCTGTTAAAAAATAAGGTTGAATTATATCTGAGTTGTATTTTTTTACAGCTAAATTAGGTGTTGAAACTGTATCATTATTTTTTCTAGTGGTTGTGAATATTTAAATTTCACAGACATTGAAGAAGCTTCAGCCTTGAAAGAGATTATATTTCTGCTCAGGTCAATAGTTTTGTGCACAAACCCGTTCATGAGTGGAGCTAACATTTTTAAGAACTGTGAACTGAACGATCTTGCTTTTAAGTGAGGAACAAGGACACAATATAGCTCACCTGACAAATTTAGCAGTAGTCAGGTTTGGGGGTAAACGAAAGACAATGTTTTTTAAGGGGCAAAAATGTTATATTTCACAAAGAAAAAGAGACAGCTTTTCCCATCGAGGCGCGCAAATAAGCAACTGAACACGCACAGTAGAGACACAATCCAGCTTTGTGAGGTCCTATATTTGTAATTTAGGCCTATGCATCTCTCCTTGCTTCAAACCTGACTATGCAGCCTTCATCTTCACTTCTCCCAAAGGGGAGTTTCTATTTTTAACATTTGTGTCTCTGCTGGTTTTGACAAGGAATTACAATTTATAGTGTGCATATTAGTATGCATACTATAAATACGTATGTTTGCTGTCTATAAAATAAAAAAAACGCATTTCTTAAAGCCTGACAAAAAGTAACATGTGTATAAAGTGCTGAAAAACATATTCCGTACATATTTTATATAAGAAACATAATGAACTTGAAAAATATCTCACCCATCTCAAGTATGACCTCCTCAGTAGCTCCACGAAAGAAGCACACATACACAACCAACCCCTGTTCAATCTAAAGAGAAGGAGACAATGATAACTTCTGATTCAAAATTAAATAGTACATCTCCTAAAAATCAAACATGAGAAAACAGGGAAGAAAACAACAAGTAAATAATAAGTTTGTTTATGGTTTATGTATTTGGCAGACACATCCAAATTAACTAACAAAAAAGGATATAAGGATGCAGTTAATATAGAAGCTAACAAAGAGCTACTTAGAAGGAAGACCACTAGAGTCAGGTTCTGTGAGAGGTGACAGAGTAGATATAGACTGAAGGCACAGGGGGAAGTGTAGAAAGAGGTAGTGTAGTAGAGGGTGTAGGAAAGTACACAGTAGGTGTTAGGGTACATTGGGTTAAGTAGGAACCGGGTTTTCTTATCTTTAACAATTTATAGTTGCACAATTGGGCGACAGAGTCAACATGATCTTTAAAAGGTCAGCTGGTCATCAATTCAATTCAGTTTATTTATATTACGCCAATTCACAACACATGTTGTCTCAAGGCACTTCTCTAAAGTCAGGTACATACATTCCAATTAATCCTAATCATTGAACAGTGCAGTCAGATTCAGTTATTTATTCAAATTGGATAAAAAGTTTTTCTGTCTAAGGAAACCCAGCAGATTGCATAGAGTCAGAGACTTGTAGCAGTCACTCCTCCCGGATGAGCATGTAGAGACAATAGACAGTCACTGGCGTTGACTTTGCAGCAATCCCTCATACTGAGCATGCATGTAGCGACAGTTGAGAGGAAAAACTCCCTTTTAACAGGAAGAAACCTCCAGCAGAACCAGGCTCAGTGTGAGCAGCCATCTGAAATGAGCTTCCTTCGTAGGGTGGCCGGGCACTCCCTTAGAGATAGGGTGAGGAGCTCGGCCATCCAGGAGAGGCTCGGAGTAGAGCCGCTGCTCCTCCACATCGAGAGGAGCCAGTTGAGGTGGCTCGGGCATCTATACAGGATGCCTCCTAGACGCCTTCCTCGGGAGGTGTTCCAGGCACGCCCCACCGGGAGGAGGCCCAGGGGACGGCCCAAGACACGCTGGAGGGACTATGTCTCTCGGCTGGCCTGGGAACGCCTTGGGCTCTGGAGGAGCTGGAGGAAGTGCTGCCCCAGCAACCCGGTCCCGGATAAAGCGGAAGACGATGAGTACGAGTACTTTGATTAAGCTATTCCAACATATTTAAGTGTTTCTCCTTAAACAACTCAAGTTGTTGCTTTAGCAGTATACTTTGGGTCATCGTCCCGCTGAAAGGAGAACCTCCATCCCACACACAGGTTTTGCTCAAGAACATCTTTGTGTTTAACACTATCCATCTTCTCCTCAACTCGGACCAGTTTCCCAGTCCCTGCTGCTATACCATGTTTAACTGTGGGGATGGTGTTCTTGGGGTGATGGGATGTGTTTGGGTTTGTGAAGACATAGCTTTTTCCTTGGTGGCCAAAAAGTCCAATTTTAGCCTCATCTTACCAGAGGACCTTTCTTCATACAGTGGGGAGAAAAGTATTTGATACACTGCCGATTTTACAGCATGTAGATGTCTTTAAATTTTATCATAGGTACTCTTCAACTGTGAGTGACAGAATCTAAAACAACAATCCAGAACATCACATTGTGTGAATTTCAAGTAATTAATCTGCTTTTTATTGCATGACATAAGTATTTGATCACCTAACAACCTGTAAAAATTCTGTCTCTCACAGGCCTGTTAGTTCTTCTTTAAGAAGCCCTCTTGTTTGCCACTCATTACCTGTATTAACCGCACCTGTTTGAACTCGTTATCTGTATAAAAGACACCTGTCCACACACTCAGTCAAACAAACCTCAACCTTTCCAAAATGGCCAAGACCATAGAGCTGTGTAAAGACATCAGGGATAAAATAATAGACCTGCACAAAGCTGGGATAGGCTATAGCAAAAGTAGCCAAGCAGCTTGGTGAGAAGCAACAACTGTTGATGCAATTATAAGAAAATGGTACCATGCAAGATCTCACCTTGTGGGGCATCAATGATCACAAGGAAGGTTAGGGATTAGCCCAGAACTACACAGCAGGACCTAGTCAATGACCTGAAGAGAGCTGGGACCACAGTCTCAAAGATGACCATAAGTAATATACTATGCCACCAAGCATTTTAATCTTGCAGCGCACGCAAGGTCCCCGTGCTCAAGCCAGCGCATGTCCCCGCCCATCTTAAGTTTGCCAATGACCATCTGGATGATCCAGAGGAGGAATGGAAGGTCATGGGGTTTGATGAGACAAAAATAGAGCTTTTTGGTCTAAACTCCACTCGCCGTGTTTGTAGGAAGAACAACGATGACTACAACCCCAAGAACTCCATCCCTACCGTGAAGCATGAAGGTGGAAACATCATTCTTTGGGGATGCTTTTCTGCAAAGGGGACAGGACGACTGCACCGTATTGAGGGGAGGAGGGATGGGGCCATGTATCGGGAGATCTTAGCCAGCAACCTCCTTCTCTTAGTAAGGGCATTGAAGATGGGTCATGGCTGAGTCTTCCAGCATGACAACGACCCGAAGCACACAGCCAGGGCAACTAAGGAGTGGCTCCGTAAGAAGTATCTCAAGGTCCTGGAGTGGCCTAGCCTGCCTCCAGACCTGAACCCATTTGAAAATCTTTGGAGAGAGCTGAAAGTCCGTATCGCTCAGCGACAGCCCTGAAACCTAAAGAATCTGGAGAAGATCTATATGGCAGAGTGGTCCAAAATCCCTGCTGCAGTGTCTGCAAACCTCATCAAGAACTACAGGAAATGTCTGAGATATCTGGAATTGCAAACAAAGGTTTTCTTTACCAAATATTACATTTTGTTTTTCTGATGTATCAAATACTTATGTCATGCAATAAAATGCATGACACAATGTGATTTTCTAGATTTCTGTTTTAGGTTCCATCACTCACAGTTGAACAGAACCTATGATAGAAATTAAAGACTTCTACATGCTTTGCAAGTGGGAAAACCTGCAAAATTGGCATTCTATCAAATACTTCTTCTCCCCACTGTACATTGAGAAGTCACCCACATGCCTTTTAGCAAACTTTAGCAAACCTGCCTTCTTATGTAATGGCTTTTTTTTGGCCACTCGTCCATGAAGCCCCAAGGGTTTACTGTGCAACTCTGCAACTCCTTCAGGGTTACCTTTAGTCTCTGTGCTGCCTCTCTGATTAATGCCCTCCTTGCTCAGTCTGTGAGTTTTAGTGGACAAACCCTCTGTTGGCAGGTTTGTTGTCTTACCATGTGCCTCCCATTTGAAGATGATGGATTTGATGGTGTTCCGGGGAAAGATCAAACATTTGGACTTTTTATTATAACCCATCCGTGACATCTACTTCTCAACAACTTGGTCCCTGACTTGTTTTGAGAGGTTCTTGGTTTCATGTTGTGATGTATTTTGCTTAGTGGTGTTGAAGCCCCAGAGACCTTTCAGAAAATACGTGTGTATACTGACAGATCATGTGATACAGATGAACTTCATTTCAATAATTACATGTATGTGACTTTTGAAGGTAATTGGCTGCACCAGAACTTTCCATAGCACAGGTGGTGGACATATGTGAATTTTCATTCAGTTTTTTCTTCTGTTCTTTCCTCATTTCACTTTAATTCAATTCGATTCTGTTTATTTATATAGTGCCTTGAGACACATGTTGTCTCAAGGCACTTCACAAAAGTCACTTCACCAACTAAGCTGGTTTTTGCAGATCCATTACACAAAATTAGATTATAAAACATTTACATTACAGGTTGGAATGTAAGAAAATGGGTAAAAAGCTTCATTGCTAAATTTTCACTAGCATTTCAAGAATTGTTGTATCTGACAAGTTTAATCAAAATAATTCTAATTTACTTTAACAGATGGTGTCCAAGCATTCTGTACATTAAGTAAATTTGTAAATAAATGGTAAATAAAGTCTGCGGTGGACTGACAACATGTCCAGGGTGTACCCCACCTCCCGCCCAAAGACTGCTGGAGATAGGCACCAGCTTCCCCGCAACCCACTATGGAAGAAGCGGTAGAAAATGACTAACTAACTGGTAAATAAAGTACATGAAGCTATTACTGAACCACTCACTCACCTCAACCCACTCAGCATCAGCACCATCTACCGCTCGCCTGACCTTAACTTTTGCATGGCTGCACTGCTGGATGATGGTTCGGGCCTGAAGCATTTTAGACTTCTGAAGCACAAGTGGGCTGTTTATATACACGCATTCAAAGGAAAACTGTAAAGATTACTTAACATAAAGAAATTGGCAAAATATAAGCAAAAAGCTAGTTTTTGTATCTTACCTCTCCACTTTACGAGGTTGGTGTCCTGCCTGTTCCAGTGCAGAGTTGCTGATGGTAAAAACAGGCCAGGGTTTGGAGCTTGGCGCCACTACTGGCTCAAGGCCACAGCTGGAGCTCCCCTGAGTGAAACTTTCTCCCTGCATACCTGTCTTCCTCTTTAAAGAGCACCTGTCAATGCGCTGGCCCTGGAGATCCCCTGTTTTTTTGGTCTTTTGTCGACGATTGTAATTCAGAGTTTGAGTTTGGTTAAGAAGAGGATGTGGCTCTAAGAGAGGTAGGGCTGTGACCTGCCCTTGGATGAAATGATGCACTTCAGTACAGTTTTCCGAGTTCCTTGTTCCCTTTAGATCTTCAGATTGAGTTGGCTTCTTTGACAGGCTCTGGTTACTGTATTGAATCTCAGAGCTGTTTAATGTGTCAGACTGTATAGGGATTGTCATTCTGTTCGACCAGATCCGGCCAATAGTGGTCGAGTTGGGAATTCTAGGTTGAAGAATGATGGACGTTTTGGCCTGAAGTTGACAGGGAGTTCTCAGATGGATGAGTATAGGAATTCTTGGCTGCGGATTGGTGGGAGAGGATAAAGGGAAGGAAGCTGTCTCCACAGACTGTAATAGGAGGGAAAACAAAAGTATCAGCTCCATGACAATAAGTTGACCCCTAAGACCACATACCAACACATTTAACAGCTTTATTTATCAACTTTTTTTTTAATCAAAGCTCGATTTTTAAAACTTTTTATGAAAATTTCAATATGCTTTAATAGGCAGTGAAATAGTATTTGCCTCTTTACACACTGTTTTTTGCATTTTTAGAACACACTTAAATGTTTCAGACTAAAATTTTAGTATCAAAGAAACCCTGAGTAAATACAAAACGCAGTTTTCAAATTATGATGCCATTTATTAAGAGGAAAGAGCTTTCCAAACCAACATGGCCCCACAGGAAAGAGTAATGGACATCTAACCCTAATAACTGGTTTTGCCAACCTTGGCAGTAACAACCACCATAGAGTGTCTGTAAAATCCAATGAGATTTTTTTACATCGTTTGCCCACTCTTTTGAACAGTTGTTTTAATTCAGAAACATTGGCACGTTTTCGATCATAAACAATCTTTTCAAGGTAACGCCATGGCATCTCAATTGCAGTTAAGTCTAGACTTTAAACCACTCCATAACCTTAATTTTCTTTTTTTATGTTTTTAGCCATTCACCTGTTATTTTCATTGAGCACTCACTTTGTGAATAGGATAGGATCGGACGGGAAGAAACCCACCATTGTCTCCACTGACTCCAGTATATGCTCCTCTTCTACAACCCCATCTCTTCCACCATTTTCATCATCATCTACATCATTATCACCGCCATCATATTCATAATCCCCACAGCCATCATCATCATCACTGAAATAATGAAAAAAGACAGATGGACAGGAAACCAAATTTCAGTGAAATACATTTACTGTCACTTACATTTTAACAACTCTCTTTGGCCTTTCTGATAATTAAAATATTTAATAATAAGACAAAGACAACCTGAGTAAACACAGAATGCAGTTTTCCAACATTTATAAATTTGGTTCACTCTTCATTGCAAAATTGTTTTAACTGTTTGACATCATGCCAATGCCACAGCATCCTAAACAGATTGGAGTGAGGATTTCAAACAGGTCACTCCTTTTGGTTCTATTTTTTTAATATTTATTTATGTGTGTGTGTGTGGGGGTGGGGTCATTGTCTTGCTGCAGACCATCAGGTCACAAGATGATGGTCTGAAGCAAAAAAGCAGCTCCATACCATCATACTACCACCACCACGTTTTTTTGTATTTATTGTAACAGCTGTGTATTATCTGCTGAGGGACAACAGATGAAAGAAAGGCTGTCCCCCTAAATCTTGCATATTTGCACATATTTGACATCGTAATAGTCATGTATGTATGTATGTAAGTATGTATATATAGTATATATATATATATATATATATATATATATATATATACATGCATACATACATGCATACATACATCAATCAGGTCCCTTTTACATAAAGACAATACATTCTTGTCTGTATGATGTAACAGAAAACCAAAAAAATTAAACCAGTTTCATTTTTTCTGGAATGCTGTGTAATTTATGGCAGATGTAACAGGACCGACAACTTCCAAAAACCTCCACTTCAATCTCAACATCTCAAGCCAGCAGTGCTTGAGATGTTGTTCTGCGGTCTTTTTGTCAATTCCTGGATGAGTAGTAGATGAGCTCTTGGAGTAATTTTTGTATGCCAGCCAGTCCTGGAAAGACTTACCACTGTTCAATGTCTCCATTTGTAGAGAATGACTTTTACTGTGATTCACTATAGTCCCAAAGCCTCAGAATGGCTTTGTGACCCTTTCCAGACTGATAGAAGTCAATGACTGTTTCTTATCTGTTGCTAAACATCTTTAAATGGGGAAATGCTGTGTTCTCAGAAAGAACACAGCCTTTTAAGACCTTTTAGTCTACTTCATTTTGTCAGATGGTGTTTTCTTTATTCCACAGATCTGGAAGTAATAAGGCTAGGATTTGCAAGTTAAAAATCAACCCAGCTTTTTTTTTTTTTTAAACGTGGGTAATTACAGTTAATTCGTGTTTTAACTAATGGTAACTTTTTTACTTAGGGATTTCACATATTTTTTCCCTTAATACAGAAAATTCTAATTTAAAAACTGTATTTCATACTTATATCTGGTTATCTTGTCTTATTGTTCTTCTCAGTGAGTTATACTAAATAGCTGGTAAAATTTTGATGGTAAAATATAAGTATTTACCTGCTGTTTAAGGAAACATTCCTGCTGAGCTCCACAGTGGTAAAGTGGAAAAGCCATGCTACAGAAGAGATTTTTATATTCTAACTGTGTATTGTTCTACATTTAAATTCCAACCTTTATTCTGAGTACCTTTATTTAGTAGCAAGTGTAGAGTTGTTCTTTTCTCTTTTACAAAATCCACATTGCCACACTTATTAGGACCTTAAAAATCATAAACCACAATGTGTACTCTAATAAACTTTCTATTTTGAAGTTGTCCAACATGTTTAAAAACCTTACCTTAGTAATTCATAGTTGCCTACTTCCCTGGGGAATAAATGTAATTCAAAACAAAGGCTGATTTCTCTTATTTGCACTTGAAGATGCTTCTTAGCTCTGGAACAATGCCAATCGAGCAATGCAGAGTTGTGTTGAACTGAAGAAGTCCCAAAATGGCTACAAAAAACATTTACTTCCGAATATCTATCGTCAGAGTAGCAGTTAGTGTAACAACTGGTACTAGAACCAATGGTGCTGGATGATGACCTAAGTTTATCTTGCCACCATGAATAGTGAGGATGGTAAGGGAAGCAAAACAAAAAATCTTCAAAACGTATTGTTAGAGAACTGCAGCAAAAATGGTTACCAGACCTATAAATGTCTGGAGTCTGCTGTTAATTTACCTAGAAATTAGTCCAACTGGGTCTGGTGAAAAATAATATTAAGCATGGTGGGGATTCTGTAATACTGTGGGCCTGTTTGTCAACCAAAGAACCTAGGAACCCTGTTAGAGTTAACGGCATCATAAACCATTTTAAATTTCAGGACATTTTTAATAAAACTGGTGAACTATGCCAGAAAAGGCCTAGTGATCCAAAACATATAGCATAATTTCTAGAATTGCGCCGCTCAAGTTGGCAGCATGATGGAGTAGCTCTGTTACTTTCATTCTGGTATATTCCTTTAACAGAAGATGGTGCCATCCAGATTGTGCCAGCCCTAGAGTCCTGAAGGCCTGTGCAGAGCAGTTCTCTGGGATTCTGCAGCAGATCTTCAACCTTAGCCTGGCCCAGAAGAAGGTTCTGGGAAGAAGGTGTTGTGGAAGACCTCCTGTCTTGTTCTGGTACCAAAGAAAACTCACCCATCAGTCCTCAATGACTATAGACCTGTTGTCCTGGCATCCTATATCATGAATGTCCTAAAAATACTCCTGTTGACCCACTTGAGTAGGCAAACAATAAACAATCAGGAACCCCTTCAGGAGCCCCACAGGGGACTGTACTGGGTGTATGAGACATGGAAAAGAAGCTTCATGCCATGGTCTACAATCATCTCATCTTAAACATGAATAAAACAAAGGAGATGATGTGGGAGAAGAAAGTTTCCCAATTTAAAAATGATGAAGAGACAACTGGTTTCCTCTCAAAGCTGACGCGGGGGACCTTTTATTCAGAACACATCTTCATACAAAATCCCAATTCCTGACACGAGTCAAGATATATATATATATACAACAGTCATATTGTTGTGTATGTGAGACTCTTTGATCAATCAGATGTACCCTGTCACTTACGCACATTTTGGCACTCACAACATTGATTCTCAAGCGCAGTTCCAGGAATACAAAACCGGCAAACATCTGCAGGAAATCAAACTGGTCTACGTGACAGTTTGAACCATAACAATTTCATCACACCGGTCAACTCCCCATTCCTGAGCTAAACTGGACTGCTGAACTAATGTCAAAGCATCCAGCCTAAGTTAGCTTCTATAATAACAAGTCCATCAGTCTTTCTTCACACCTAGACTGTTTTCTTATCTACCTTGTTCTTAAAAAGGCCTTGCATGCTTCTCAGAGTGACTTTTCCCTTGTGCCCAGAACAATCTACACATAATTCATTTTACATATGGTAAAAACAATAGTAACACTTTTTAATCTACCAAACGAAGCTTTACGCTTCCACAATGTTTGCAGATTTCAAGAGAAACAGGAATAGGTCAAACACTATTTCCATCATGGGAGAAGAAGTGGAAGTGGTGGAGTATAAATACCTTGGTGTTCACCTGGACAACAAAGTGGACTGAAGATGCCACTGTGAAGCTTCTTGAGGAACCTTAGGTCCTTCGGTGTTTGCAACAAAATGCTGCATATATTCTATAAGTTTGTTGTGGAGTGTATGATCTCCTCTGCAATCATTTGTTTTGGAAAGCAGCATCAGAGACAAGGACTTAAAAAAGCTCAACAAGCTAATAAAGAAGTCTGGCTCTGTTCTGTGGACTCCTGTGGAGCCTCTGGGGATCCTTGTGCAAAGAAGGATTCTTCATAACACGAAGAACATCATGGAGAACCCTGAGCATCCTCTTCATGAGACTGCCGTACAACAGTCAGAGGCTTCTTCAGATCTGTTGTAGGACAGACCACTACAGGAGATCACTCCTGCCCACAACACTCAGCATCTACAATGGCTACAACAACATTTAATTTCCATTTGGGATTAATCAATTATTTAACTGAATTAAATATCATCACAGAAATTGTTCACCAGACACCATTTTAACCTTCTTCTATGGCCATCCTAGTCCTAAGACTAAAAACCTACAGAAAACTATTTAGGGTAAACCAAAGAAAACAGTGAGATCCTTGGACGTTGGCTGATCCGTCTCACTGTATGCTCCAACCTTGTGAAAAATTACGAGAAGATTAAGTGCTGTCCTATTGGCATACAGGGGTTTCACAATGTATTGACACAGACTGCTTATAAGTGTGGCAACAATATTTTAGTAAAAAAAAAGAAAAAATGGTTTCCTAGCTTGGGATGCTTTAACCATTGAATTGATGTACCCAAAGAAAATATTTGATTCTTTATCTTGGGTGATATTTTAATATTCAGATATGGGATAATTTTCTTTTAGATATTTATACATCTTTACAATAGTTGCTGGTCATGTATGAACCATGTATGCCCTTCGGTTAATCAGAGACCTATTTACTCAGTATTCCCTGGACAAGAACTGAACAAGGAAAGACAGCTTTTACGCTCCTAGGCTCTGGAGCCAATTCTCCGATAGCATAAAATGTGAAGAGACACTTGACTCCCTTAAATCAGGACTGAATGCATTACTGTTGACTGTAGCTTTCCATAAATATCTGCCTTTCTGTTTTTACCTAAGTAAAGTCCTTCTTGTTACCCCTGACTGTGTGAAAAGATCTCTATAAAAAATGTGATTAATTAAGGTCAAAGAATACGTTATCAGTTTAGGTCCATAATTTTTTTTAGCTTCCATTTGTTTTAATTTGCATCTTAATGTTTATTTTGTTTTATGCTTACATTTTTACTATTGTTTATTTGATGTATTTTGTGTTTGCGATGCGTCTTATTTGTGTTACTTTGTTTACCTGTAAGGTACTGAATTACTATCAAAAATGCTATAAAAATAAAGTTGTCTAGGCTTGCCAGGGTGTCAATAAGTGCAGAGTGTTTTAGGCCTGCTTTTAAGAACAAAACAGCTGTGACCAAATACCTGTGTGAGCCACATTCTGCAGATGTCAGAGACTGAAGCATCTCAGATCTTTCTGCCTCTGCTTGACGACATGGTTTTTTTCTTATCTTCAGGCTGCACTGAGAACAGTTGTTGATCCACTGTACCACATCAGGCTTCATTGTTTGCCAGAAGTACCTATCAAAGATCAAACTTTGTGAAAATGACTGTATGACAACTATGAGTTATGTAACACCTAAGGAAAGATAAACAGGAAAAAACCTTTCATTGAGCAATCTGAGACACTTGTTGACATTGAGGTGGTTAAGCTCATTGTGAAAGTCCAAAAGAGCAGTTTCAACCTGTTGCCTACTCCTCAGAACCAAGCGCATCTGGTCTCCTGTTACCACGTGCAGCTTGCCATCTGTCAAAACAGATCAAATAAAATGATAAGAGGGTACAAGACTTGTATTACAAAAGTTACTTGCACTGGTGAAGATGACAATTGCAAATGGCATACACAATTTGAAGTTCATTTTTATAAGCCTCTTTCAATCACTTAATGTTTTCAGTGGTATTTGGATCAAAGGAACATGCAGGATGGCACAAAAGGAGTGTTATTCTATTCATCTAGTAGATGGGTGTTATGAACTGCAGTGACATCCTGTGGAAAGATGACATGATCACCAAAACAAATTCCTGAATGGTCTGATGGTGCATTAGCGCGTCAATTAGGATCCAAAAGCCCCCGTCCGCTGATGATGTTCAATAGCAACCTTAGGTAGACGAAGAGATGCCAGTTACCTGGCTTGAACCAGTGTACATCACAGTAGATCAGAATATAGAGAACTGGATAAATATTTTCTTTATGCACCCTTCCTTGCTACTCCAAGGCATGAACTTGAATAGTTAGGTTTTCATTGAAGGAAATTATCAAATTCAAATTCAAAAATACTTTATTAACCCAAAAGGGAAATTAAATGTTGTTGTAACTCATTCTATACAGGTTTCTTCAAAGAGCCGTTGTAGATGCTGATGGCTGTTGGCAGGAAGGATCTCCTGTAGCGGTCTGTCTTACAGCAGATCTTAAGAAGCCTCTGACTGAAGTCACTCTGTTGTTGTAAGACAGTCTCGTGAAGAGGATGCTCAGGGTTCTCCATAATGTTCTTCATTTCCAGAGGTTCCAGAGGAGTCCCCAGAACAGAGCCAGCCTTCTTTTTCAGCTTGTTGAGCTTTTTTAAGTCCCTGGCTCTGATGCTGCTTCCCCAGCAGATGATGACAGAAGAGATCACACTCTCCACAACAGACTTATAGAAGATCTGCAGCATCTTGCTGCAAACACCGAAGAACCTAAGCTTTCTCAAGAAATAGTCTGCTCCGTCTCTTCTTGTAGACGGCTTCACAGTTGCATCTCCACTCCAGTCTGTTGTCCAGGTGAACACCGAGGTATTTATACTCCTCCACCAACTCCACCTCTTCTCCCATGATATAGTTTTTGAGTTATTCCTGTTTCTCTTAAAATCTACAATCATCTCCTTTGTTTTAGTCACGTTCAAGATGAGAGGATTGTTTCCACACCATGCCACAAAGTGGTCCACCACCTTCCTGTACTCATCTTGTCCATCTCTGATCCACCTCACAACTGCAGAATCGTCCGAGTATTTCTGCAAGTGACAGGAGTCTGTCTTGTACTGGAGGTCTGAGGTGGACAGAGTGAAGAGGAATGGTGAGAGTACTGTCACCTGTGGTGCTCCTGTGCTGCTGACTACCTGGTTAGACACACAACCCTTCAGTCTCACAAACTGTGGTCTGTTTGTCAGGTAGTCTTTGATCCAGGAGATTGTTGAGGCCTCCACCTGAGTCTTCTGGAGTTTCTGACAAACAAATCAGGTTGGATTGTGTTAAATGCACTTGAGAAATCAAAGAACATGATCCTCACAGTGCTGCTGGCACTGTGAAATGTTGCAGTGTCCAGATGACAGTGGGTTTGTTGAAGCAGGTGTATGATGGTATCTTCAACTCCAACTCCACAGTGATAAGCAAACTGAAGGGGGTCCTGATAGTTTATTGTTTGCTTACTTAGGTGGGCCAACTGGAGTCTCTCTAGGACCTTCATGATGTAGGATGTCAGGGCAACAGGTCTATAGTCATTGAGGACTGATGGGTGAGTTTTCTTTGGTACCGGTACAAGACAGGTTTTTCACAACACTGGAACCTCCTTCTGGGCCAGGCTAAGGTTGAAGAGGTGCTGCAGAATCCCACAGCGCTGCTCTGCACAGCACTTCACGACTCCAGGGCGGACACGATCTGGACCTGCAGCCTTATTCCGATTCAGTCTTTCCAGTTGCATCTTCACCTGACTTCTTGAGACACACAGGTGGACGGGGGAGGCAAAGGGAGCATCAACATCTTCTGAGTTGGTTTAAGGCAAACATGTAGAAGCAGAAGGGCCCATGGCTGACGTGGAAGAAAAGACATTTGAGGTGTTACTGGACAAATGTGGGTCCTATGGGTCAAAGGAGGGTGGGATGTCTGTTTGGCTGTGAGCAGGAGAGGAGGATGCTGAGCTTGTTTCTGAACTGAACCTATTGAAGAATGTGTTAGGTTCATTGGCTCTGTCCAGACCTCCATCGCTCTGATCATCCTTCTGCTTGAAGCCTGTGATCTTCTTCATCCCTGTCCACACATCTCTGATATTGTTTTGCAGGAGCTTGCTCTCCAGCTTCTTCTTGTACACCTCCTTGCTGTCTCTTATCTTGACTTTAAGTTGCTTCTGTATACTCCTCAACAATTCTCTGTCTCCCTTGCTGAAGGATCTTTTTTTCTTGTTAAGCAGGTCTTTCAGGTCACTGGTGATCAAGGGTTTCTTATTGGGGAAGCATCTCACGGTTCTGGTGTGGATGACGTTATCCACAGACGTTTATAAAGTCGGTTACACACTCAGTCATGGCATTGATGTCATCTCCATGTGGCTGGCACAGTGCGTTCCAGTCTGTAGCCTCAAAGCAACCTTGAAGGGCTTCTTCAGCTTCCTGTGACCCTTTTCTCACAGTCCTCTTTGTTACAGATTGTCTCTGAACAAGGGGCTATTTTAAGCAGAGAAAAACAAGATTGTGATCTGTTTTGCATAGAGGAGGTCTTGCTGTAGAGATGTATGAGTCCTTAACATTTGCATAAAACAAATCCAATGTTTTGTTTTCTCTGGTAGAGCAGCTGACAAACTGTTGAAACGTTGGAAGTCTAACAGAGAGTGAAGCATGGTTAAAATCACCAGATATTGCCACAAAAGCATTGGGATGTTGTGTCTGTAGCTTAGCAACAACTGAGCTGATGGCATCACATGCAGTGTCGGCAACAGCGGAAGGTGGAACGTAAACTGTTGCCAAAATAACACTGGTGAACTCTCTGGGTAAATAATATAGACGAAAACTTACTGCCAACAGTTCAATATCTGGACTGCAGAGATGACACTTCACAGTAACATGTCCTGGATGACACCATCTGTTGTTTACAAGTACTGCCAGTCCACCTCCTTTACATTTGCCGCTCCTCCTTAAATCTCTTGTCTCCTCGTATGGTTAAAAAGCCCGGCAGAGAGACGCTGGAGTCGGGGATATGATCCTGCAGCCATGTCTCAGTAAAACACATAATACTGCATTCCCGGTACTCTGGCTGGCTCCATTGTATGGCTTGGAGTTCACCCAACTTGTTTCCCAACAATCTCACATTGCCCATCATAATTGACGGAAGAGATGGTTTGAACTTCCTCCTTCTCTCTCTTATTTGAGCTTTTGAGATATTAATTACCTGCTCCCAGTTGTAACAAACAACCCCGTTGCCATGGCGATGCATCATAACAAATGTCCAAAAGTAGAAGAGTATCAGGAAAAATCCTCCAAGCTGCACAGCAGTCGTCCAAAAAAAAAAAAATCAACTGTATCCACCACAAGAGGAAGAGTTCCCAAAAAAGAATCAATCAGAATCAAAAGTAACAGAGCTGCTGCCACCTTGAGCAGTGCAATTCTAGAAAAGTTGTTATTATTGTTGGTGTGAGAGAAAGGTTACTGTTAAAATTTTACTCAAAGTGGTTAGAGACCAGGGCATTTGCATCCTGGAGGGGCCACAAGTACACTGGTTCGAATCACACAGACTGCCACTCTGAGCAAGACCCTTAGCTCCCCGGGGTACCGCAAAAAGGCAGCCCACTGCTCCCTAAGGGATGGGTTAAATGCAGAGCATAATTTATCCATTGTGAGATTTTTAAAAGTCTAAATTATTATTATAAATATTAATATTCAGAAGGAGGTCAGGAGAGTGTGAATGTCTGACAGAAAATCATATAAAACCCAGATTTATGTGCATTTTGATTTTTGAGGCTGTGGTCTTAAACCTCTGATCTGCCTGTTTGAATTTAAACACAGTTTTTGCTTCTTAAAATGTGATTATAAGCTTTTCTTTCATGTCTTCATGTTTGCCTAAGGCAATTTACTACAACATGTAAAAAAGATCTTCAACTGGTTTGACAAAACCAAATTCCTGTCTGGAGTGTTTAAGTTTTAATTTCTCGTATTTATGTATGAAACGATTTTGCTCTATCAAACTCTAAGGGAGCTGCTAGATTGAAGAAGTATAACTAAAAGACGTGCTTTAATCATCTAATAGTGGCATGCTGAATTATCTGTCCCAGTTGCAAAAGTTTATTTGTTATCAAGACCGTGTCACAAAAAATGTATCACAGAATTTGACAAACCTATGATAGCATATCTTTTGCAGAATCTCCTGAAAGTGTTTTTCTCTACATAGGTCAATCCAGGAGGGTAAATGCGTCTGCTGATGTAGAGCTCCACTGCATTGTACTTAGAAAAGAAGGCCTGTTCACACAGAAGAATATTATTAGAATCTGAGAACATGGTATAATGTTCCCTAAAAGTCTCACTTCCTAGCTACTGTACATACTTCCTCCCCTGCTGGTGTTGAGGTCAAACCATCTGCCTGAGTCTGTGGAGGAAAAAGAACTGTTAGTTATCTGCTCAAATTAAAGAAATGAGCGTTAGCTGTGACTCCCTGTATCACCTTTGACTCATTGTGGATGTTAAGTGTGGGCACTGCATCTGGAAGGAGGTTGATTTTCTCTCTGCTGCTTTCGTAGCACTTCTCTGTAAAATGGGCTGAACATATGGAAGACCAGAGCCGAGGATGCCAATTCCCACGGCCACAAGCTTTCAGCCACTGAGACAGCAGGGGCATATTATGAAGAGGAAATCTGGATGTACAGTGGATGATAAAAGATTAATCTGTTTACATTTTAGTTCCATCTGTCACATCAACAGACATATAAGAAAATACAAATAAAAAACTAAGGTACTAATAGTCATATTGGGGAAACTGTTCCGCAATCTTCGAATAACAAAGATTCAGAGGTACACATTTCAACCAAATTAAATTAAGCGAAGCCCAGGTGACTCATTTTTACAATATTCACCTGAGTCATTATTGGTCAAAATCTGTTTTCATAGATCTGCAATGGTTTTGTTAATTCATATAGAGAAATTCACTAAATGCTTCACAGACTTTTACAAGGAATTAAAGACAATGACTTAAAAAGAAACACGAATAACTACTTTGCACTGGAGGATCAATATTAGAAAAGCACAATGTGGCTACCCAAAATGATTATCAGAGAATTTTAAACCATAAGATTGTCCCAAGAAAACAACAAAAAAAGATTTTCGTTGTGGTTTGAACTCATACCTATGGAAAATAAGTCCGAGTTTTCTCTCAACTGGACCACAACGGTTGGTGCACTTGGAGACACTACAGCGAATCATCTTCCTTTTAGATCTGTTGACACATGTTTGGCAGCTAGAGATCCAGCTGGCTAGGTCTCGACTCAGGTTACCCCAATAGTAGTGCTTTGAGATTTGTCTCTGGCATATTCCCTGCCCATAGTGGCCCTGGTTGTCATGGAACTGTTGCAGGATGGAATTTACCTGGAAGACATGGCAGCTTTGTTACTGATAACCAAAATCCTTTATCCTTTTAAGCCTTGTTCATGTCACATCTCTTTGTAAAGAAAATGTTGAACTTGAGGTTTGTTTCTGTATAATTGTCATGTGTCTGCATTTGCAAGATCATTTCTAACATATATAGTATTTAGCAGTCTGGTGCTTCACAGCTCTGTGCCTATTTTCCATCATACTAATGCAATGTCATATCTATACAGCCTAAGTGTGTAATATGAAGGTAACTACTGGTGGAAATGTGATGTAATACTGACAAATTTGTTAGTAGTTTTACCTCCTCTCTGCTGCGTGGCACTCTGAGAGGAGGAGAGACTCTAGTGTACATCAGCACTCCATCTGAAACAGAAATTTTAATCCTTTTAAAAAAAAAATATTTTTAATTACAAATCAGTGATAAACGAAGCAGGTTATTCTCTCCACTTACCTATTAGACTAAAACGCTTTGCCATTCTTTTTAAAGCCGATCTGCTTCTCTTGCCCTGCATAGGTAAGACCCTGGTACTTAAGTACCTGCAGTACAGAAAAAAAAACAGGGTAAACTGAAAATTGAATTGTTCCCATTATTATCCAGTTATTATACCTGGCAATATGGTTGTAAGTAATAAAGCCTGGCTCGACAGCTGTCCTCCTCCTGTGTTCATTCATTATCTTGGCAGCCCTGGAGTCCGGTGCGGGACCTGGCAGACAGTACTGATGTTCTTGCAGCTGCGAAGCTGTTTTGGAGAGACTGAAGGAATGAGCGCTGTGATCCACAACTCCAGAAGCAGCTACAGCAGCTCCATTAAGTTTGTCTTTCCATGTGTTGGAATAACTGAAATTTTCATCTGACTGGTCAAGCACCTGAAAATCAAGGAGAATTACCTGATGTGGTTTTACCAAGTATTTTAAGCCCAAATTGTAATCTAGGTCTTGTTTTTATCAATCTGTATTCCATGTAAACGAGATAGGGAAAAACAATGCTGCAATCTTACTCCCCATAAATTGTAGCAATCATTGATTTTGTCCTTAAATGACTTGTCCAGCCAATGCAAAGTACATCATTACACTGTGCCAGCAGTATTGTATCACCTCATTCCCTTTGACTGTAACAGGTAGAATTGTTGGTACAGCATCTGGGGACAGCACCAGCTGACCCTCTTCAGTAAGTTTAAAGCATGACATTTCAAAGTGTCTGGAGCAGATGTAGGAGTTTGTGCGTAGTGAGCCTTCATCCCTCTGAGCTGTCTGCAACCATTTCATGCGCTGCTCGTCACCTTTAGGAAATCTACGGGCATAAAGGAGAACCTCCATGTGAAAGATCTAAAATATTTTACTTAATTACAAAAAAACAACACCACACAACTGCATGTATAGGGTTCAGGGTTCTCTTGTTGATTTTTCGGTCATAATACAAATGACCAATTCCAAGATTAATTTGATGATAGAGAACTTCCAATATTTTATGACTGAGGAGATGTAACACCAAGGTAAAGGATTTTGTGACTTATATTTTTTAATGTCTGACCTGTGGAAGCTGAGCTCAGGAAAAGCATAACTGGAAGCATCGCAGCCATAAACCAGACAGAACAGAACAGCTGGTTGGGAAGGAAAAGGAGGAGCACGGCTACGACAAGCTGAGCAAGCTTTAACCCAGTTCTTCACGGCCTCAGTCACTCCAACCCAGTAGTACATCAGCTGGAAAGACACGAATAGAAGATCTGCTTTTAACGACAGTTCAACAGTTTTACATAAATCACAAATAATCTGCACTCACCATAATTTGTCTTACTACTCGTTCTCGGCCAGCATGGTTGTTCTCATCATGGTAGCGTGTTAGAATCTCCCGAATTTCTTTGTCACTTCTGACAACACGAAGGAGCCGCCCTCGATAGGGTCGCCACAAAAGGCCATCTGGAGGATAAATTGTTTTACTGCTTCAGCCAGAGCAATTTGAATGATTTAATTTACTTTTTGTAGTGTGTACAGCCCTATATCAACTTTAATTTTTCATTTATTATGTCTTAATTTAGGTTCATAAAAGCGGAACCTTTACCAGTTTGTTGCTTTGGAGAATGGCTTAGGAATGGAATGGAATGCTGTGTTAATTCCTAGCAACTTAAAAGGTCATGTTGTTGAAGGTCACTTTGAGGAAAAGCATACACAAGTATACATTCACTTTTAGACAAATTGTCTCTATTTCCCAAATATTTGCACCATGTGAGGGAGGTCTTGGGCCAATATCAGAGCAGCAACTGAACTGCATATAGGGATGTGTAACTGGGATCAGTTGATCCAGACCCAGCTCTGCTTGACAAGACCACACCATCTGTAATGACACTTTACAGATGTAAAGGCTAGAGCATTAGAAAAAAATGTATGTCAAAGATTGATAGCATTATCAAATGGTATGATCCACATTCTGTTTTATGCCTTCCTGGCTTGCAGGAAAAGATTACACCATCTAATCATCCCATTTAATATTAAAGGCAAATGCATAGGGCAGGCTTAGTGGGCACCGCTGACATCAAAAGCGTGCAGACAATTGCATAAATAAAATTACACCAGTATTGCTAAGGATTTCTCTACATCCAGGAAGATCATCACTTCTGGAACCTTATAAGATGTTAAGGTTTTAAAGCACATTATAAAGGTCTCCAATACTGAAAAAAATGTGTTCTGAAATAAAGCCAATTTCATCTGAAGAAAACACAATCTATGACACACCTTAAATGCAGAGCTAGAACCTTAGCAAAAACCATGTAAAAGATTATTAGCAATATCAAACAGTATGATCTACATTCTGTTTTATGCCAGCATGGTTCTGTTAATGTAGGAGGCAGAACCCAATACTGATTATTGGTGATCTATGCTGAGTTAAGAAGTTTCTCTAGCTCACGCTTCCGTGGTTCATTCACAGTTGAAGTACAGCATACAACAACTTTCAGTGTCTAACACAACAGGGAGGGTAAGGCACCATCAGTTCTGATAGAAAACAAAGCTTTAATTGAAACTTAAATAAGCTCACACAATCTTTTGTCTGCAAGTTAAGCTAGGTCAAGTGTTCATAAGGCCTTCTCCTAGTGGTTGAGTTTAAAAAACGTGTATTACCACTGACAAAACATCAAATATTGTAGTTCAGTAAGATTGGGTTGACATGTAGGTGCATTGTGAAAAACATTCTGGGATGAAAAAAGGTCTACACAGCTAATCTGTTCAGTCAATCAAACATTTTAAAGCAAACCCTTCATGAATTTAATTTGAGGCAGTATGTGAATATTTTGATAAATTTGCAAAAATAATTGAAGGCAATGCTTCATTAGTGACTTTATTGATTCAGGTTTTTTTTTTGTCAAGATTAATAGTTCCACTTCATTAATTGGCTTACCTTTGTAGATGAAGCGTTTGCAAGCAGCTCTGATTCCTTTTTTTAAACTTTTCGATAAATTTTCTCCAAACTTTCCAGTCCGAAAAAAATTTTCCAATTTATCCAGAAACCCAAATGAAGGCATCTATATGGGGAGAGAAACAAATTGTGCTAAGATAAGCGTGTTATAATATAATAATTATAAGGCATATATTCTATTGCCATGATGTATTTGTCCTATTTGTTAAAAAAACATTAATCTAACCCTATTTCGAAAAGAAACTTCACTATATGTTTAACATACTGAGCGAGCTAAAAGGAAAATAACCTAAACATTGTCCCGAAATGGTACCGATGTAAAACATTCATACTAGCTAGTGTTTACCTTTGGATCTGTGTGCAATGCGCTTTTATATTTACATGCACAAGTTTCCAACTGATAATCATTCCCACCTTAGAACGTCTTTCGACCGCTGTTCCGGTCAACAACAATCTTCAAAACACCGAAACCAACTTTAGGCCAAACCCCAGCACGTATTGCATCAATTTTACCCAGATCTTTCTTATATAGCGCGGTTTTCGTTACGTTAATCGAAAAATGCATTTGATTTTTCCAAAGCAGCACGTTTGTACAATGCAGTAGATCATTTTGGCTTTTGGTTCAGTGTAGACTTTAGGTAGCAACGGTTAGCTGGTCATTTCCGGTCGGAGAGATTTCAAAAGAAAAGTCTTAATGCTAGTGCTCGTATTTTCATTTATTTTAAATTTCTTTTATTTCACTATTGTAATTGTATTCGTTTTCGTATTTTTTCTCGTATATGACATAACACATGCTTCTTAGATTGGATGGATTGAATGTTTGAATGCATTCCTATTTTTTGTTTTACGTTTTTTTATAAACAAAACTTTATTGAATACGACAAATGTACAGATAGCACTAAGGCCTTGTACACATGTAGCAGGTTATTTAAAAAACGGATATCTCCCCTAGATCGTTTTTAAAAATAATATCGTGCACACGTGAGATTTTTCAGAAATGTTTTCATCCAAACCAACCCGCAGAAATACGCCACTGAGCGCTGTTTTAAATACTCCGGGCGCATAGGTAGCTATATAGTGCAAAAATGAAACCTATAACCAATCAGAATCCTTCAAAACAATCACGAATTACCGTTAGGTTAGGTATAAAACAGGGCGCCTGGACGTTCGTTTGTGTGGACAGAAAACGAAGCTGAACTTCTTTTAAACACAGTTTTAGAATATAAAGCTGATAAAACACAAGATAGTGTTGATTGGTGTCGAGGTAGGAAAACTTTACTGGCCGTCCGTTAACTCTTACATTACTCCTCACCTCTTGTCGAGTCTTTTTATTTGGCACCCCAAAGGACAATCCTCAGTCAGAGATCAGTTGTACGTTTCCATAAGTTTATTAAAACCAATCGGAATTCAGAGACGAGACATCACATTTACACTGGTACCTGGAAACGTCTGCATGTTGTCTGACTGGGGTTGCGTTCCATTACATTTTATACCCCACGCTGCTATGCAGTACACATACACAATCATTCTGTCTGTGGATGTCTCCCCAGCAACAGTATCAAAGAAATAGAGATACATTTCATCATTTAATTAAAGAATTGTTTCCCACACGTCTTCAGGAATCTTCAGGGAGAGGAGTACCATGCCTCCTCACGATACAGACAGAAAACACCTACAAGCTTTAACCTTGAATAATAAACACTCATTGTGTAAAAACTGGACTCTATAATACTAGGGGCTACTGTTATGCTGTTTCTAACTATCATAACTAAAAACTCCTAATAGAAATCAATCTATAAACAGCAGAGTCCCAAATATATCTACTAATAATAATGCATTTATATTTCCACACTACTAATAATAAGGCATTTATATTTCCACAATTCCCCCTTTTGATCTCTACAAAGAGATCACCCCACATAGGGTGCAGCCAGCTCCAGCCCCTGAAGTCTGTCCGTCAAAGCACACATCTGATAAGTAGGAGGTTTAGATTCAGCACTCCCCTTCTCAATTGTGGCAGTGATGAAGCGAACCATCAGAGCCCTGATGCATGGTACACAGCAACAACCAGTAGCGTGCACAGACATTTTGGGGGGCAGGTGCTCAAGTGGAAAAAAAGGGCACCTTGTGCGGCACATGGAGCTGTCGGTTGCCTTTGTAGTGTGAGATTTAGTCAATGCCAGTGACTGTCCACTGTCACTACATGCTCATCCAGGAGGTGTGACTGCCACAAGTCACTGACTGGATGCAATCTGCTGGGTTTCCTTTTTATCCAATTTGAATAAATAACTGAACTGACTGTACTGTTCAATGGTTAGTTATTAATTGGAATGCATGTGCCTGACTTGAAATCTATATGACTCAACTGAATGAACTTAGCCCATTTTAAAGTTACCCACCTTTCAAACAATGCAACAGGAAACAACACTCTCCAATTATTTTTACCTCTGCACTTCCTTGCTCCCTGTTGGATGGAGTAAGGAATATTCAGGCATAGCCTAAACCGGCTTAGTTATGGTTGAGGTGCAAACACACCCTCCATTTCTGCACAAAGCCCATTCTAAAATGGCCAAACTCTAACACTCAGTTTAATCTAACCTCCCCAACAACCCTATACCATTCCAAGCCCTTTGTGAAGTGCCTTGCGACGACATGTGTTGTGAATTGGCGCTGTATAAATAAATAAACTGAACTGAACAGATAAATGTCAAAATATATTATGTCAAAATACAGAGATTAGGTATAATTATTAATAGCAAAAACAAAACAAACAAACATGAATTGGGCAGTTGACAAGAAATATTTCCAGTAGACAAAGAATCTATATACAGAATCTACAGTAAAGTTTTGTATTGATTCACTTTAAATTTATTGGCTTTGTCTCACAAATAATCAGATAATACATTTTAGCCAAGGACTTTCACTGAAAGATATTAACCAAGATGGCTATAGTTGTTTTTACTGTTTCAAAGACAACACTGGAGGCTCCACTTTTTTTCTAGTTACAAAAAGTGTCCTTATTTAGAAAGTAACTGCCTTTGTCCTTTTGAATTTTACAGGACATTCTGTCTGGTATAGTGATGCCACATTTCCATTTTGAAAAGAATTGGGTTCCAATCACTGATGACGATAAACAACTTGACAAATTTATGAAGTACCTGTCAGACCTGCTTGACAGCTACAAAAACATGTCAGCTGAAGTCATGAACATGATCTCTTCAGACAGGATCAAGTACATGCTGAATGTGATGCTGTCTGAGGTAAGTTACTAGAATAGCTTTGTACATAACTTTAACATTAATATGTAATTACTCAATAATTACATATTCTAACAAAAAATGTTTTCGATTTAAAGATTTCTGTATTCAGAAAACCTACATGTTGTAAGTCTAATTGTGAACCCTATTAAATGAACTAAATCAACAGTAAAAATGAATCTATTAATTATTTAATTCAATTCAAATCGCGCTTTTATAGCACCAAAGAAAAAATTTAGTCTGGAGGCATTTTACAGAAATCATTTCAGTTCAATCATACATACATTCCAACTGATCCTAGTTATAGAACAGTACAGTAAGCTCAGTTAATTAGCTCAGTTAGTAGTTTAAAAAGTTTCTTTCTAAGGAAACCCAGCAGAGTATAGGGTCATTGACTTGCAGCATTCACTCCTCCTGGATGAGCAGGTAGTGACAGCAGAAAATGGCATTCTGGGACAATAAAAGAGAGCAAAGTCATTAATAATATTCAGAAAGGTAGCTTGCTGGTGCACCATAGGAGAATTCTACAGTCATTGATGCAGCTATCTGGGGTTCTGATCCCTTTTCCTGCATGCCATCGCCTTCAGTTTCACCTGTTTTGGAGCTGGACCAGTTCTAGTGTGATATAGGTACTAAAAAAGTGCTTAAATTGCCCTTTCTTGAAGTTTCACAAATCAGAGAAAAGTTTCACAAATCACAAACTTGGTTTTAATTATTCTGCTATCAGTTTAGAATAATCTAGTCCAGTTTTCAACTGTCTAGGTGTTGTAGTTTTTTAACTAGAGTAGATCAAAAATGCTGAAGGTAGCGAAAAATTAAGTGGAATCGCCCTTTAGCCGTTTCCCGAATTGGAAGCTAGAATCGGAAACCAACTTCAGCTTCGTTATGAAAGCTTTGGAGTGGCACAGCCAGAGTGCTGACTTGAATCTGATATAATCTGTAGAGGGAGCCAAAGATTAGGGTGAGGTTAAAGAGGCCTTCCAACCTTACAGACTTTGCATCACCAAATATAAATCGGCAAAACACCTGAGATTATTGAGAAGAGTATGGATAATTTGGGAATATATTTTGTTTGATTTTTCTTTATTAAACAATAAATATAAACTGGTAAATATAATTAGCATGTAATTCTAAATTGAATTAGAATGACTCTAAAACTTTTGATAGATTCCAGTGTCATTAAATCAGAAACAAACATCTTTGAATAAAAATTATTTTAAACTAAAACCTGACAGGGATATTAATAATTTTGGTGCTAACTGTAGAAGACAGGCAGATTGCCCAAACCACCAATCCAGACTAGGGCTAGCACTGCCCAAACCCTGAATGACACAGCCCAAACCCCTCCCTTCAGGGGCACACCCTCAAAAGAGAGATCCACCCCCAAAAAGGAGATGAAGACACATCCACACAGCGCAAGCCCAGCTCAAAGCCACCACTAGTCCAGGGAGAACCACCATGCTCAGCTCCACCGTCACTACCCGGCAAATTCAAAAGCCATCACGCCCAAAGCTGAAAAGGAACGCAACCCCCAACCCTCCTCACCGACACCCCTGTCCCCCAGATGTGAAGGCAAGGGGAGCAGCACACTGCCCGGCTGACCCCATACATCACTTAAAATGTCGACTTTTGTCTGTCAGCTGGTGTAAAGGATGGGCCACTTCAGCAATTTCATTTATTAGACGGCAGTAATAGGAGTCAGGTCTGAGAGAACTGATCACTTCTGTTTGTTTCTTTTTTCAGATCAACTCTCACCTCTTCCCCACCGTAATTATATGACCAAGATCCTTTAGAAAACAAGTTGCATTTTGGAGGCATAACCTTCAAATTTCTCACTAAAACTACAGGTGCTGCCAACGGGCTACAAGACTGTATAATAATACCACACAATTGCATTTGTTTCATCGCACTCATCATGGGTGGAGCAGCATCACTATGGTGTCCTACCTAAGTCTATTTTTCCTCCGCTGTCCTACCTAAGTCTGTCTTTCCTTTGCTAGCCTGTTCTTCTGAAGGATCCAACTCCTTTTTTATCCAACCCTAGCTGTCTTTTGTGGGTGTTTAAAGAACACTGGAGCTGCTGTCATAAATTCTGTAGACCTTTGTTGTCTATGTGGCAGAATCATTACATTTTGTAAAGAACAGGCAGACAAAACCCAACAGAAACTTATGTTCTTGTAGGCCTTAATCTCAGCACTTTGTTTATTAAATGCATTAAATGCCCTGCAGGAAGGATTAATGATGAGAATAATTATCATAATAATAAGTAACGTCCAGATCTTGTATTTTTAACTAGTTTATCAGGAAGCTCAGGGTGTAGAGTCCTTCATAAACGCTAGGTCTATAAAGGAGAGGGAGTAAAAGACATTTTTTACAAAGAGATCTTAGAACAGAACAGAGAAAGAACAGAAATTATTGAAGGTATGCCTGTACGAGGTGATCAGTGCAGAGTCATAAACTACAAATTACATATTCTATCAATTAATTTCATTTTATGAGTTTCATTCATTCATTCATAGTACAAGCGGAGCAGGAGTTTGGTCCGCATTGCCGGCACTACAGTGCCTTGCGAAAGTACTCGGCCCCCTTGAACCTTTCAACTTTTTGCCACATTTCAGGCTTCAAACATAAAGATATAAAATTCTAATTTTTGGTGAAGAATCAACAACAAATGGGGCACAATCGTGAAGTGGAATGAAATTTATTGGATGTGTCAAACGTTTTTAACAAATAAAAAACGGAAAAGTGGGGCGTGCAATATTATTCGGACCCTTTACTTTCAATGCTCAAACTCACTCCAGAAGTTTGGTGAGGATCTCTGAATGATCCAATGTTGTCCCAAATGACTGATGATGATAAATAGAATCCACCTGTGTGTTATCAAGTCTCCGTATAAATGTACCTGCTCTGTGATAGTCTCAGGGTTCTGTTCAAAGCGCAGAGAGCATCATGAAGACCAAGGAACACACCAGGCAGGTCTGATATACTGTTGTGGGGAAGTTTAAAGCCGGATTTGGATACAAAAAGATTCCCCAAGCTTTAAACATCCCAAGGAGCACTGTGCAAGCAATCATATTGAAATGGAAGGAGTATCAGACCACTGCAAATCTACCAAGACCCGGCCATCCCTCTAAACTTTCATCTCGAACAAGGAGAAGACTGATCAGAGATGCAGCCAAGAGGCCCATGATCACTCTGGATGAACTGCAGAGATCTACAGCTGAGGTGGGAGAGTTTGTCCATAGGACAACAATCAGTCGTACACTGCACAAATCTGGCCTTTATGGAAGAGTGACAAGAAGAAAGCCATTTCTCAAAGATATCCATAAAAAGTCTTGTTTAAAGTTTGCCACAAGCCACCTGGGAGACACACCAGATGAAACCAAAATCAGAATGTTTGGCCACAATGCAAAACGATATGTTTGGTGGAAAGGCAACACAGCTCATCACCCTGAACACACCACCCCCACAAGTCAAAGTCCAGACCTGAATCCAATCGTGCATCTATGGAAAGAGTTGAAGACTGCTGTTCACGAACGCTCTCCATCCAACCTCACTGAGCTCGAGCTGTTTTGCAAGGAAGAATGGGCGAGAATTTCAGTCTCTCGATGTGCAAAACTTATAGAGACACACCCCAACCGACTTGCAACTGTAATTGCAGCAAAGGGTGGCGCTACAAAGTATTAAGGCAAGGGGGCCAAATAATATTGCACGCCCCACTTTTCAGTTTTTTATTTGTTAAAAAAGTTGGACACATCCAATAAATTTCATTCCACTTCACGATTGTGTCCCACTTGTTGTAGATTTTTCACAAAAAATTAGAATTTTATATCGATATGTTTGAAGCCTGAAATGTGGCAAGAGGTTGATCAGTTCAAGGGGGCCGAGTACTTTCGCAAGGCACTGTAAGTTGGACCTGTTCCCGGTGCATGTTGGACTCCGGCAGGGCTGCCCTTTGTCACCGGCCCTGTTCATAACTTTTATGGACAGGATTTCTAGGCGCAGCCAAGGGCCAGAGCGGGTCTGGTTTAGGGACCAGTGGATTTTGTCTCTACTTTTTGCAGATGACATAGTCCTGCTGGCCCCCTCTAGCCAAGACCTACAGCATGCACTGGGGCGGTTCGCAGCCGAGTGTAAAGCGGCTAGGATGAAGATCAGCTGCTCCAAGTCCGAGGCATGGTTCTCGACTGGAGAAGGGCGGCTTGTCCTCTTTAGGTTGGAGGGGAGTTCCTGCCTCAAGTGGAGGAGTTCGAGTAACTCAGGGTCTTGTTCACGAGTGAGGGAAGAATGGAGTGGGAGATCGACAGACGGATTGGTGCGTCTGCCACAGTAATGGGGTTGTTGTGCTGGCCCGTTGTGGTGAAGAGAGAGCTGAGCCAAAAACTGAAGCTCTCGATTTACCGGTCGGTCTACGTTCCTACCCTCATCTATGGCCATGAACTTTGGGTCATGACCGAAAGAACGAGATCCTGGATACAAGCGTCTGAAATGAGCTTCCTCCATAGAGTGGCCGGACACTCCCTTAGCGATGGGGTGAGGAGCTCGGCCATCCAGGAGGGGCTCGGAGTAGTGTGTGCCTGTTCTTTGTGTCAGGTTAGGTCTTAGACTGCTCCCTCTCCTGGATCAGTTTAGGCCCCCCATCATATGTGGGGCCTATTTCCTCCCCGCCACACTACCTGCCGTTGGTTGGTGTCTCTGCTTGCTGGTGTATCTGTGGTTCTCGGTGTCCGGGGCTGGGTGCTTTGGTGTGTGCCGGCTCACTCCCGGTGGCTGCTTGCCGAGGCCTGGACCCCTGGGCTCTGTCGGGCCTCTGCTTGGGGACTGATATGTCCCGGGGTCCCGGGTCTCTGGATCCACGGCTAGACACCGCATGAAAAGCGGGATTTTTGGCCCCCTAAACCGCCATGAATCCCGCTACTTCACGGCTTTTTACAGCCGTCTTCGGCAGGCGAAGCTCGCATCGTCTAAGCCAAAGACAGCCAAAAGCGTACACGGGAGGGAGGTGGGAGGGCGTCGGGGGAGGCGGAGCGGGACGGTTAGGTGTTGACGACTCTACTTAACATATGAAAAGCGGCCAGCAACAGCAGTATCCCCACGTGGCTACTCAGTCTTTGGATGAATCAGCTGACATCATCAATCACTAATTACATGTGATTGGCTGTCATACCATAGGTAGATCTGTCCCTATTGGACACCGAGCCATTTTACAGGACTCGGTTAACCCCTCCCTTATGAATTATAATAACCCTGTATCAAAAATACAGCCCTTACTCAAAACTAATTTTATATAATATAACTCATGTTGTTTCATTCATGCTGGGCTAATGATCTAACCAATTGGTTCTCAATCCTGCTCATCAAGTACCCCTGTCCTGCTCTTTTTAGGTGTCCCCTTGCTGCCAAACATCTGTCTAATATGAATAGGGCGTCTGCAGCACTGCAATCATTTGTATGCTGAAACAGAGACACCTACATGCAGGGCAGGGGTATTTAAAGCCCTGAATATACAGGTCCTTCTCAAAATATTAGCATATTGTGATAAAGTTCATTATTTTCCATAATGTCATGATGAAAATTTAACATTCATATATTTTAGATTCATTGCACACTAACTAAAATATTTCAGGTATTTTATTGTCTTAATACGGATGATTTTGGCATACAGCTCATGAAAACCCAAAATTCCTATCTCACAAAATTAGCATATCATTAAAAGGGTCTCTAAACGAGCTATGAACCTAATCATCTGAATCAACGAGTTAACTCTAAACACCTGCAAAAGATTCCCGAGGCCTTTAAAACTCCCAGCCTGGTTCATCACTCAAAACCCCAATCATGGAGGCAGTCTTACGACTGCCGACCTGACTGCTGTCCAGAAGGCCACTATTGACACCCTCAAGCAAGAGGGTAAGACACAGAAAGAAATTTCTGAACAAATAGGGTGTTCCCAGAGTGCTGTATCAAGGCACCTCAGTGGGAAGTCTGTGGGAAGGAAAAAGTGTGGCAGAAAACGCTGCACAACGAGAAGAGGTGACCGGACCCTGAGGAAGATTGTGGAGAAGGGCCGATTCCAGACCTTGGGGGACCTGCGGAAGCAGTGGACTGAGTCTGGAGTAGAAACATCCAGAGCCACCGTGCACAGGCGTGTGCAGGAAATGGGCTACAGGTGCCGCATTCCCCAGGTCAAGCCACTTTTGAACCAGAAACAGCGGCAGAAGCGCCTGACCTGGGCTACAGACAAGCAGCACTGGACTGTTGCTCAGTAGTCCAAAGTACCTTTTTCGGATGAAAGCAAATTCTGCATGTCATTCGGAAATCAAGGTGCCAGAGTCTGGTGGAAGACTGGGGAGAAGGAAATGCCAAAATGCCAGAAGTCCAGTGTCAAGTACCCACAGTCAGTGATGGTCTGGGGTGCTATGTGAGCTGCTGGTGTTGGTCCACTGTGTTTTATCAAGGGCAGGGTCAATGCAGCTAGCTATCAGAAGATTTTGGAGCACTTCATGCTTCCATCTGCTGAAAAGCTTTATGGAGATGAAGATTTCATTTTTCAGCACGACCTGGCACCTGCTCACAGTGCCAAAACCACTGGTAAATGGTTTACTGACCATGGTATCACTGTGCTCAATTGGCTTGCCAACTCTCCTGACCTGAACCCCATAGAGAATCTGTGGAATATTGTGAAGAGAACGTTGAGAGACTCAAGACCCAACACTCTGGATGAGCTAAAGGCCGCTATCGAAGCATCCTGGGCCTCCATAAGACCTCAGCAGTGCCACAGGCTGATTGCCTCCATGCCACGCCGCATCGAAGCAGTCATTTCTGCCAAAGGATTCCCGACCAAGTATTGAGTGCATAACTGTACATGATTATTTGAAGGTTGACGTTTGTTGTATTAAAAACACTTTTCTTTTATTGGTCGGATGAAATATGCTAATTTTGTGAGATAGGAATTTTGGGTTTTCTTGAGCTGTATGCCACAATCATCCGTATTAAGACAAAAAAAGACCTGAAATATTTCAGTTAGTGCACAATGAATCTAAAATATATGAATGTTAAATTTTCATCATGACATTATGGACAATAATTAACTTTATCACAATATGCTAATATTTTGAGAAGGACCTGTAGATAACTGGTAACACTGCACTGATTACCATTTCAATTCAATTCAAATTCAATTCAAAAATTCTTTGTTAATCCCAAAGGGAAATGAAACGTTGTTGTAGCTCATTATGAGGGTTTCCTCAAAGAGCCATTGTAGATGCTCATGGCTGTGGGCAGGAAGAATCTCCTGTAGCGCTCCGTCTTACAGCAGATCTGAAGAAGCCTCTGACTGAAGACACTGTTGTTGTAGGACAGTCTCATGAAGAGGATGCTCAGGGTTCTCCATAATGTTCTTCATTTTATGAAGAATTCGTCTTTCCACAATGATCTCCAGAGGTTCCAGAGGAGTCCCCAGAACAGAACAAGCCTTTTTTATCAGCTTGTTGAGCTTTTTTAAGTCCCAGGCTCTGATGCTGCTTCCCCAGCAGATGATGGCAGAAGAGATCACACTCTCCACAACAGACTTATAGAAGATATGCAGCATCTTGCTGCAAACACCAAAGGACCTAAGCTTCCTCAAGAAGTACAGTCTCCTCTGTCCCTTCTTGTAGATGGTTTCACAGTTGCATCTCCACTCCAGTCTGTTGTCCAGGTGAACACCGAGGTATTTATACTCCTCCACCACCTCCACTTCTTCTCCCATGATAGAAAGTTTTTGACTTATTCCTGTTTCTCTTAAAATCTACAATCATCTCCTTTGTTTTAGTCACGTTCAAAATGAGATGATTGTTTCCACACCATACCACAAAGCGGTCCACCACCTTCCTGTACTCAGCTTCTTGTCCATCTCTGATCCACCCCACGACTGCAGAATCATCCGAGTATTTCTGCAGATGACTGGAGTCTGTCTTGTACTGGAAGTCTGAGGTGTACACAGTGAAAAGGAATGGTGAGAGTACAGTCCCCTGTGGTGCTCCTGTGCTGCTGACTACCTGGTTAGACTCACAACCCTTCAGTCTCACAAACTGTGGTCTGTTTGTCAGCAAACTTTTTGTTGATATACAAATTTTTTAGTGAGGCCCTTCAGTCTCCAAGTTTTAAATGATATATCCAATAATGATGAGGGAAAAGCATGGTTACAGTAGACTGGGGGATGAACTGAGGTCTCCGGTAAGTTACAGTGTAACTTAATTTGTTTACATATTTTCAAACAATTTAAAACAATCAAATTATTTAATCCGCTATTTGTAGGTGAAATTGGTGCTGAGAAAAGAAGTGGCGGAAGAGAACTGTTTATAACACTACTTCTTTCAGTAGCCACCCAAGGAGGGGAATTTGCACAGTTCTTGTGCATCACCTTCCTGCCAGTATACCAAGGCCCTAGCATTCGCTGCCCAATAATAGTGTTGAAAGCAGGGTAATCCTAATCCCCCCATGTCTCTTGATTTATGTGTTTTTGATATTCTATGGGCTTTAAAGCCCCAGACAAAAGGCAAAATTATTGAATCCAACAATTTAAAAAAGGCCTTTGTTAAAAAGATAGGCTGACCCTGAAAAAGATATAAACATTTAGGAAAGGAGACCATTTTAATAGCATTTTTGTAGCCCATCATTGAGAGTGGGAGTATTCTCCAATTATCAACATCTTTCCTGAGATTATCCACTTTTTCTAAAAGGTTCAGTTTGAAAATTTGTTTAGGGTCTTTTGGCAAAATAACTCCAAGATATTTCAGATTGTCAGTTATCGTGAATAATAGGTTATCTAAAAATTCAGAAGTAAGGCTTGCACCAAATGGCATAAATTCACTCTTCTCCCAATTAATAGTATAACCTGAAATCTCACCGAATGACTGAATAAGGTCTAGGAGAATTGGCACTGACTGCTCAGGATGCGATACAAAAACAACATCAGCATACAATGAAATGTGATGGTCAATGTTTCCCAATTGAATTGGTTTGATTAGTGAGTGTTTTCCAATACTAATGGTGAGGGGCTCCATAGCAACCACAAAAAGCAGAGGACTAAGGGGGCAACCCTGAAGGGCTCCCTGCTGTAGTAGAAACGGCTCTGACCTGTCCTGGTTTGTAAGTACAGAGGCAGATGGTTGAGCATACATTGTTTTAACCCAAGACACAAATTTACTACCAAACCCAAATTCCTCAAGTACAGTCAAGATATAAGGCCACTCCAATTGGTCAAATGCCTTTTCAGCATCCAGGCAAAGAACAGCTCCCTTAAACTTACTGTCGTACTTATGATACATAATGTTCATTAACCGTCTGATATTAAAAAATTAAAACCTTTTAGGAACAAAGCCTGTTTGGTCCAGATGGACAACAGAAGAAATATGTTTATATAGCTTATTTGCCAGTACTTTAGCAAATATTTTAATGTCAGAATTCAATAATGAAATAGGACGATGTGAAGAAAGCTCCGTCTCCTCCCTGCCTTCTTTATGTAGTAATGTTACATTAGCTTCATACATAGTAGGGGGACATTTACCTGAATCAAGAGTGAGCGAACATCCTCCGGACGAGAGGAGCAATCCTCTTAGCAAATCTTTTATAGAGCTCAGTTCCAAAACCATCTGGTCCTGGAGCTTTGGGATTGGGATGTGATTTAATTACATCTAGGATCTCTTCCACAGTGATGTCTGTGTTGAGAGCCTCTCGCGCAACTTCACCCATCTTCGGGAGATTTAGATCTTTGAGCCAGTTTGATATATTTCCTTTTGCTTTAGACATGTATAGTTGTTCATAATATTTTTTAAAGGAGTCATTTATGCTTCTTGGTTCAGTTACAATTTTTCCTGCCCTTGACTCAATTTTATGTATTGCCCTGTTTGCCTGTAAAACCTGCAGCTGACGAGCCAATAATTCATGGGGCTTATCACTCAGCTCAAAGTGCCTCTGCTTAATTTTAAACAGCTGATCAAGCACCTGCCTGGACAGAATAGTGTTATATTCATATTTTAGTACCAGAATGTTTTGTAAAATCGAAGGATTAGAAGAAGACTTGTAGATAGATTCTAAGCGTGCTAATTGAGTCTCAATTCCTACGAGGCTTTTCCACCTTTTGTTTTTCAGGTACTTTTCAAAAGAAATAATATGGCCCCTGATCACTACTTTATAAGTTTCCCATAAAGTAGAATCTGTAACATCTTTTGTATCGTTAGTGTCTAAAAATTCAGAAATTTTGTTGTCTAAGAATTTACAGAATGTCTCCTCTGATAGCAGGGAATGGTGAAAGCACCAAAAATATTGTTGTTTCTTATGGTTAAAAACGAGAGTCAGTGAAACTGGAGAGTGGGCCGAGATTAAAAGCGTATGGTATTTGGAAGATATTACATTAGATATTAATTTGGAATCAAGTAGAAAATAATCTATTTTTGAATAGGATTTATGCATATATGAAAAAAAGGAACAATCCCTCTCCACCGGTTGCTGCAATCTCCAAACATCAACCAGATTTGTTGAGGTCATGAGGGTGTTCAAAACCGCAGAGGAGGAGGAGGGTGACTGTCTTGTTTGAGCTGACCTATCCAGGTAGGTGTCAAGCACAGAGTTAAAATCCCCACCCAAAATTAGATGTGTATCAGCCAAGTCAGGAAGCAAATTAAATATTTTCTAAAGAAACCTGGGTCTTCAAAATGAGGACCATATGCATTAAGAAGTGTAACATGAAAGGAATATAAATAACCCGTTACCAATTTAAATCTGCCATTTCGGTCAGTCACCGTAGAGGTATGTCTAAATGGAACTGTTCTGGTGCAAACTGGTGTTTGCAGCAAGATGCTGCATATCTCCTATAAGTCTGTTTTGGAGAGTGTGATCTCTTCTGCCATCATCTGCTGGGGAAGCAGCATCAGAGCCAGGGACTTAAAAAAGCTCAACAAGCTGATAAAAAAGGCTGGTTCTGTTCTGGGGACTCCTCTGGAACCTCTGGAGATCATTGTGGAAAGATGGATTCTTCATAAAATGAAGAACATTATGGAGAACCCTGAGCATCCTCTTCATGAGACTGTCCTACAACAACAGAGTGTCTTCAGTCAGAGGCTTCTTCAGATCTGCTGTAAGACGGAGCGCTACAGGAGATCCTTCCTGCCCACAGTCATCAGCATTTACAACGGCTCTTTGAAGAAACCTTCATAATGAGCTACAACAACATTTAATTTCCCTTTGGGATTAATAAAGTATTTTTGAATTGAATTCTACGAATCAGAATTGCCACCCCTCGAGCTTTGCCCGAAAAGGTGGACTGAAAGATTTGGTTGTCCAACTGCATCTCAATAACCCCTCCCTGCCTGGTCTTATGTGTGTTTCTTGAAGATATACAAATGTCCACAGATAAGAACTTTATGTGAGAAAATACTTTAGCCCTTTTTAGGACATGCCCCAAACCCTTAACATTCCAACTAGTAAAAGTTATGCCACTGCCTTGAAATGATGTGTTATAACACACAAAAATTTTTCAACAGGATGGCGTCAGTGCATTCATGTGTAAGCCTGACAGTGTATTGAAACACGTAAAATATTTTTAACAAAAAGAACCAACAAAAAAAAGAAAGTATATATAATATTACCACCCTCCCCCCATCCCACTTTCCCAAACAAAGCGGGAATAAAAACCCTACATAGCCAGATGGAGGAAGCCAGGCCGTATGGGCCATACAAATACCGAGCCAACTCAACAAAAAGGCTCCTTTACCGACTCAAATTTAACAAACTTAGATTATGGTAAAGACATCAAGCTGTTATAAAAGCAATTCCGGTCCCCAAGGACCCTAAGCATAAAGCACATACCACAGTGTCTCAAACTTCCAGATGCTCAGTGACTCTGTAAAGTTTCTGCAAAGACCTCTGCATCCCGCGGAGAGTAGAACATCTTATCCGTAGAGCCGATGATGACACGTAAACGCGCCGGATACAGGACACCGCACCTCGCTCCAGCATCCGCTTCTTCACACTGTCAAAAGCCTGCCGCTGCCTCATCACTTCCACCGGGTAATCAGGGAAGCTGTTGATGGGCTTATCCTTGTGACGGACGGGTGACTGCTGACGGGCCAGTCGCTGAATCGTCTCCTTCAGATGAAAATAGCCAATTTGTGCTATCATTACTCGCGGCCCGGCATCGTCACCAGACAGCCTGCTTCCCAGCCGGTGTGCCTGGTCCACCTCCATTTATGTGTGAAAATGATCCACACCAAGGAGAATGAATGGTAAATGGACTGAACTTATATAGCACTTTTCCAGTCATACAGACCGCTTAAAGCACTTTACACTAGCACCACATTCACTCAATTGCACTCATTAATGCTCACACATTCATACACAACTTGAGGTTAAGTGCCTTGCCCAGGGCCACATCGACATATGGCAGGAGGAAGCTGGAATCAAACCCACAACCTTCTGATTGCAAGACAACTATTCTTCCTACTGAGCCACAGTCACCTCTGATGAACTTCATCAAAAACTGTCTTGGATGTCCACCCCCGATCTTTTCCGGCAACCCGATGATTTTAATATTCTGCCGCCTGGAACGGGCCTCAAAATCGATCATTTTCACGCGACGAGCTTTGCTCTCCGCCTGCATCCTGGCACAGGTCTCCTCCAGTTTGGAAAGGCGGCCCTCGTGATTGGATGTAGCATCTTCCACTTCCTTAATCCGGTTGACGAGATTTAATAAAGATGCCTGCACAGTGGCGCAGTTGGTAGCACTGTTGCCTTGCAGCAAGAAGGTCCTGGGTTCAATTCCCAGCCTGGGGTCTTTCTGCATGGAGTTTGCATGTTCTCCCTGTGTTCTCTGGCTTCCTCCCACAGTCCAAAGACATGCCTGTTAGGTTAATTGGTAACTCTAAATTTCCCTTAGGTTTATGAATGAGTGTGTGCATGGTTGTATGTGTGTTGCCCTGCGATGGACTGGCGACCTGTCCAGGGTGTACCCTGCCTCTTGCCCATAGACTGCTGGAGATAGGCACCAGCTCCCCTGTGACCCACTATGGAATAAGTGGTAGAAAATGACTGACTGCCTGGGTTGAAGTGAGGGTTGCTTCAAGATTGTTAAATCTATCATTCATTGACTTGTCCATGTTATTTATTGCAGCAAGGATGGTAGAGGATCCCATATCATGCTTACATACTGGTTCAGCTTCTGTTGTGGTTGACGCTTGCTTAGCTAGCTCTAACACGTGCAGCCCAGTCGTCTCTTCTGAAGCCTTATCTTGCTTCTTGCCTTTATCCGCCTTGGGTTTAGTCATCCTCAATGTCAAAGCAGTTGGTCAGAGCACGGGGAGACCGAAATATGCGTGAAATATCAATGTAAATAAGAAATTACTTTTAAGTGGTGAGGAGGCAACAAAAAAAAAAAAAAAAAAATACGTCTACTCCATACGGTGCTCACTAGCGACCCATAGGTGTTTTATTTTGTGATACTTTAATTCTGTAAAGCTACTTGACGTATTTCATGGACTTTTTATTTTTCAACTCTGTTATTATTTTAGGCTCTTTTTATTTAACGCCTTTATATTGAAATGAGGGGACCAAATGAGTGGGATTCTGTGGTAGTTGGCCAGTGGCGACAGTACCACAGAATCCGGAAGTCACGTGGGGCATGCAGCTTTTTTTTTAAAGATATTTTTTTGGCACTAGTGGCCTTTTTATTTTTTGACAATAGGCAGACAGGAAAGAGGGGGAGACATTTGACAAATGTCACCGGGTTTGGGACTTGAACCCAAGACAGCCGCTTCGAGGACTTTGGCCTCTGCATATGGTTGCACGCTTAACCCCTACACCAGCAGTTCCACCATTGAAGCAGTTCATTGTCGCTGTTTTGGTATTTTCTCCAGTGAGTTTATGAAATTAAATAGTTTTGCATTGTGAAGTGTTAGCTGACTGCTCCGTACCACAATACATCGACAGTGATATTTCTTGAAGCCCGTTTTAGTTAACTGCAGCTAGCCAATGGTGAGCATGACGGGTTTTGTAAATGTTCAACACAGTTTGAAATATCAATATTCTTAATTCTTTGGTGATTTCTGAGCAGATGTTTGTGTGTGGAGTGGAGGCTCCAAACTGACAGAGGCAGAAGACAAAAAAATTCTTTATAAGAAATGTTTTTACTTGTTACTGTGTCCACAATCTTTAACTGATTTTAATTCTAGTTACCAAACTATCTCAACTAGAGAACATGTTTAGCTTTTGTTCTGTGTGTTTAGTTTGAGTTATAGATCCTTTGACAGACAATGCATCAGAGACGGCAGCCTAAATGGGGATATTATCAGTAAAGATTGTGATTCTGAAGATGAGTAATTAATATTTTTCAGTTAAACCACAAGAGACTGACTTCAATGAACTGCTGAAGTATGTCACATACACAGAATCACCAAGGTAACAAGATGTAATTTTCTGTGTCCTGCAAAATAAGAGCTGAATCAAGATGTTTGAACATAACTTATACTTTAATACTATAACCTTCACAAAGTTGGCATTTACCGCAGGACTGTCAATTTGCATTTGTTTTATATAATTAAATTAGCATTTGTAATCATGCAGTCGAGTTGAGATTAGAATCTGTATTTCCAGACAGAAAAAGAAATTAAGAATTATTAACAATACTATATCAGCATCAATAAATAACATTAGAACAGTAACTAAAAAACTATTATTAAACTATTACAGGTAACAGTGCTGCCATTGCATTTACAGGTCCTTCTCAAAATATTAGCATATTGTGATAAAGTTCATTATTTTCCATAATGTCATGATGAAAATTTAACATTCATATATTTTAGATTCATTGCACACTAACTGAAATATTTCAGGTCTTTTATTGTCTTAATACGGATGATTTTGGCATACAGCTCATGAAAACCCAAAATTCCTATCTCACAAAATTAGCATATCATTAAAAGGGTCTCTAAACGAGCTATGAACCTAATCATCTGAATCAACGAGTTAACTCTAAACACCTGCAAAAGATTCCTGAGGCCCTTAAAACTCCCAGCCTGGTTCATCACTCAAAACCCCAATCATGGGTAAGACTGCCGACCTGACTGCTGTCCAGAAGGCCACTATTGACACCCTCAAGCAAGAGGGTAAGACACAGAAAGACATTTCTGAACAAATAGGCTGTTCCCAGAGTGCTGTATCAAGGCACCTCAGTAGGAAGTCTGTGGGAAGGAAAAAGTGTGGCAGAAAACGCTGCACAACGAGAAGAGGTGACCGGACCCTGAGGAAGATTGTGGAGAAGGGCCGATTCCAGACCTTGGGGGACCTGCTGAAGCAGTGGACTGAGTCTGGAGTAGAAACACCGTGCCACCGTGCACAGGCGTGTGCAGGAAATGGGCTACAGGTGCCGCATTCCCCAGGTCAAGCCACTTTTGAACCAGAAACAGTGGCAGAAGCGCCTGACCTGGGCTACAGAGAAGCAGCACTGGACTGTTGCTCAGTGGTCCAAAGTACTTTTTTTTGGATGAAAGCAAATTCTGCATGTCATTCGGAAATCAAGGTGCCAGAGTCTGGAGGAAGACTGGGGAGAAGGAAATGCCAAAATGCCAGAAGTCCAGTGTCAAGTACCCACAGTCAGTGATGGTCTGGGGTGCCGTGTCAGCTACTGGTGTTGGTCCACTGTGTTTTATCAAGGGCAGGGTCAATGCAGCTAGCTATCAGGAGATTTTGGAGCACTTCATGCTTCCATCTGCTGAAAAGCTTTATGGAGATGAAGATTCCATTTTTCAGCACGACCTGGCACCTGCTCACAGTGCCAAAACCACCGGTAAATGGTTTACTGACCATGGTATCACTGTGCTCAATTGGCCTGCCAACTCTCCTGACCTGAACCCCATAGAGAATCTGTGGGATATTGTGAAGAGAACGTTGAGAGACTCAAGACCCAACACTCTGGATGAGCTAAAGGCCGCTATCGAAGCATCCTGGGCCTCCAGAAGACCTCAGCAGTGCCACAGGCTGATTGCCTCCATGCCACGCCGCATTGAAGCAGTCATTTCTGCCAAAGGATTCCCGACCAAGTATTGAGTGCATATCTGTACATGATTATTTGAAGGTTGACGTTTTTTGTATTAAAAACACTTTTCTGTTATTGGTCGGATGAAATATGCTAATTTTGTGAGATAGGAATTTTGGGTTTCCATCAGCTGTATGCCACAATCATCCGTATTAAGACAATAAAGACCTGAAATATTTCAGTTAGTGTGCAATGAATCTAAAATATATGAATGTTAAATTTTCATCATTACATTATGGAAAATAATGAACTTTATCACAATATGCTAATATTTTGAGAAGGACCTGTATGTCCATCTTCATGTTTTCAGAGGGACAGATGAGTGGTGAGCTGAGACATGACCAGGTTGGTGAACCTTGCCATAATGGTAAGTGATGGAGTGATGCTGGTAAGTGGAATGGAGGAGTGCTGGAGTTGGCTGGGTGATGGGGAGGCTGCCAGTATAAAACTTAAAGTGATCAGAAAGTAATTTATCATGTACCAAACCTAATGCAAGCATTGCAACAACCGTTTTTGAAATTCCCTGAAGATACCAAGACTATGTATGAATATAACTTATGTAGAATCAGTAAAATTAAAATGAAATGTAAGGGACTTAAAAATCCCTCCAAATGTACCATCCATATGTACTGGTGTAGAAGCTGCTCAGCATTGGACAGTTTTTTTTTCTTTTGTCAAATATGTTTTGCTGCTTTTCTTAGTCTCAGCCTGATGAATCTGCTGGTTATTCTTCCTTGCAAATCATGACAAAGACATGCTTTCTAATAAACCTGCTTAGTCTAGAGTATCCATGACATTTGAGAGCTCCATGAAAGATGCAACAAACCTTGTTTGGAAAAGCTCCTCAATTTTCTGGACCAGACTCAAGGCCTCATGTGATGTCTGATACAACACTCCTGGTTTGAATATTCTCAGTGTCAACAGGGTATTGTGCTCACCTTCCAGACAGTCATCATTTTTGCTTAATTGAACTAGAGCATCCATCACAGTTGTTGGAATGTTTGATAACATTATTTACAGATGTAAGATGGTACAGAATACAGGTTTCGCTGTTGGAGAGATCAGGAGTACCTGTGTTTCCAATCAGCCGGTACACACTCAAGCCAAAACTGGGAAATGTTTCCTTAATGTCCAGGAACCAGAAGATTGCTGTCATCCTCCTGATTTGACTAACGTAAGAAACTGCCCAACTGAGATTGATCTCAGTGCCTGGTGAAAACTCTACTGGTGTTGGGACAGGATTTATTTGCCTTAAGCAGCTGAACAAGTTTTTAAGACAGACTGCAGTACTTCTCACTGGAGGATCCTCTCCTCCTGGGTGATGAACAGAAGAGTTACAACTGCATCAGCCCTCAGTCTCACTTGGCCTCTCTTTGTTTTTGTAAACTGCCTTCCCTTAAAATGTGCCTGCAGAGTGATTTATTTCTGCAGAGCACATTTCCTTCCACATTTTACAATTTCATTGGGCCCCTGTGTATTTGGCAGTAAAAATTGTTGATCCCTGATTGAAAATGTTTGAGTGTGCAGATTACACTTTCAGCACACAGTGTTTTGTTATAATCTCTGGTGATGTTGCTCCTGCTGATGTGAGCCAACCATTTTCTTCTTCTCTCAGTGTCTTTGGGGAAGTCATGTATTCTGATCCCTTTCTCAGACCAATTGGTGCATCCAAATGCAGTACAGCCAACCATGGTACCCCTCAATATCTTAAGTATTTTTAATTTTTTTCCAATTACTTCTTTCAAGCAACAGTTTACCACTTTTTTCAGTATGACCTTGCAGTTCTTACAAAGATTATTGCTTAGGCATCTTAACTGTTGCTCTATTTTGTTATTATTATTATTTTTAGAGAGGTCAGCAGATGCAGTGTTCAATGTCATGATACATTTACTCAGTTCACATGAAAAACAAAATGAAATAAAGAATATAGAAATAAATTAAATATAGAATAATTGTTTTATACAAAAAAGAACAATCTGATTGCCCACCAAATCTCGAACAAAGGGTCATAAAACACTGAGGCGGGAACTCAGTGGAAAAACTTCAGTAATAAAACTGGGACAAAAGAGTGGTCAGACCACGAGACTCAGACCGCAGCTGCTTTGAATGAAAAACTTCTAACTCCTGGCAGATTTGGGATCAGCTGGACAAAACACACACACCTTGCTAAACGCATCTGTGGTGCGCTATTCAGCACACTTGCACAGCAAATCAAACACTCAACATAAAACACTTCAATCAGTATTGCATGCAACAAGTTGATACCGTCGAAATCAACTTAAACTATGCCTTACCCTGCCCAGACTTCTAAATACAACTATCGAATTTAATAAAATGAACGAAATTACTTAGACATATTTTGACCGTCCAAAACAGGAAAAATCTGAAGAACCATTGCAGTGGACTGCAAGGGGTATCCTTGGAAATAAAACCGTTGTGGGTTTTCACCTACGCTGGAGTGTCGGCGTAATTCCAGCTTTCATGCATGGTCTAGTGGAACATTATGTGAAAACATTGAAGCACCATCTCAAGACATCAGCACAATATTTTCTTTAAAATGGCAAAGGATCTAGATCATAATGACAAATTAGTTATTAAGTGGCTCAATGACAAAAACGTCTCCGCTTTGGAGCGGTCATTACAAAGCCCTGATCTTTGTGTAAAAGAACAGTTGTGATAGTAACTGAAATGGTGTGTGTGAGCAAGTCGCCTACAATCCTGATTCAGTTACATACATTTAGGCAAAAAGGATTGGTTAAAAATTCCAGTTGTGTAAGAAGACTCAAAACGTCTGACCCAGGCCACACAGTTTCAATGCAATACATCCTCATATAAGAAAATTTATGTCAACAACCTTATCTGAAGAAAGCAATAAAAAAAAAAAGTCTCTAGAAAGATTCCTACTCTTTATTCTGGTATGTGTCTTTTTATTTAATTTATGTAAACATCTGGTTACAAAACTATTCAATTCAACTCAATTCAGTTTTAGTTATATTGCGCCAATTCACAACACATGTCGTTTCAAGGCACTTCGCTATGTCAGGTACATACATTCCAATTAATCCTAACCATTGAACAGTGCAGTCAGATTCAGTTATTTATTCAAATTGGATAAAAAGTTTTTCTATCTAAGGAAACCCAGGAGATGGCATCATGTCAGAGACTTGTAGCAGTCACTCCTCCTGGATATAGTATATGGTTGAAAACACCTAGATGAAGTATCACCAGCCCAGGGCTGTCTGTAGTAATGATAAATTATATCAAACCCATATCAAGAATGGGTTAAGACATCTAACATCACAAGGAAAGTAAAATACATCTAATTGGAACACGGGCTTATAAATGAGAGATTTGCTTTTTATCTGACAAATCTAAGCTACTGTGTTTAACCAGAGAAAGATGAATGCTTCATGCTTTCTGCATTGCATAGAGAAAAGTTAAAAATAATGAATGCACCATAATAATCTAATGCCTTTATAAAATGCCATATTTCTTCATTCATTAGTCTGAAACTATGTTTTCCTTGTGGGATCCATTTTTACAATGCATACTTTGTTCAAAGAAATCAAACACAGCTCAAAGTTCTGAAATGGGATTCTGCCTACAGATGGTGCAATTTTGGCCTCTCAGCAAAGCTCTCCATGTCAGCAGGTGCCAAACAACTTTTTTTTAGTTCATCAATGTAAAGGACCACACAAAATGAATATTTACACGTATCAACCCTAAACCTAACTGATTAAAACTATGTCCAGATCCTCAATTATCAGTCTTTTTGGCTTTGCTTGTAAAAACAGAATATCAAAAGTCAATCAGATGGGTGTAGGGTCCATTTGTGTCTAGCATTAGCACTTGTCTGTTTCCATATGTTCCATGTTTGACAGTCACCTCAGCTTCTCTCCCGGTCACCCCAATGGCAGCCATCAGTTCTTTCTCACACAGCGAGACAAAGGTGCTGTAGAGCTGCAGCCCATCCTCTTTGCCTATGTTTTTGTGGTACTGCATGGCTTTGCCTTTGGCTTTTCCACCCAGTGTGGCCTGAGGGATAATAAGCACACTACCAGGAAGCTCCAACACAGAAGTCATTTTTCCAGAAGGCAGCTCACACAGCTGCAGGTTTAGCAGTGTGGACACTTGACAGGGGGAGAAAGAAGATTGAGTGTATACCCGATACAGAGATGTTTACATTTCTAAAGGGTTCAAATTTAGTAATAAAAAATGTATAAATAAAAGACTAACCCATCTTAGGTAAGATCTCCTCTGTGGCCCCCTTGAAGAAGCAGACGTAGATCACCATTCCTCTGTTGATCTGAAAATTAGGTAGAGTAATTTTATGTGCATACAAGACATAACATTTGGTATGAGAAGTGATCTCCTGCTGTAACATAACATTTTACCTTGGGGGATTAATAAAGAGTACCTACTGTGGGGGAGAACAAGTATTTGATAGACCTTTTTTGCAGGTTTTTCCACTTGCAAAGCATGAAGAAGTCAAATTTTTATCATATCATAGGTACTCTTAAACTGTGAGTGACAGAATCTAAAACCTAAATCCAAAACATTACGTGTGTTTAATTTTATTAGCATTTTGTGTGAACGACTCCACCTGCATGTGGATCGCTGACTTCCTGTCTGAAAGGAAGCAGCGCGTGAGGCTGGGGAAGCACGTCTCTGACTCCCTGACCATCAACACCGGTCCCCCCCAAGGCTGTGTTCTCTCTCCTCTGCTCTTCTCCCTGTACACCAACAGCTACACCTCCAGTCACCAGTCTGTCAAGCTTCTGAAGTTTGTGGACGACACCACCCTGATCGGACTCATCTCTGATGGTGACGAGTCTGTGTACAGATGGGAGGTGGACCATCTGTTGGACTGGTGCAGCCAGAACAACCTTGAGCTCAACGCTCTAAAGACAGTGGAGATGGTTATGGACTTCAGGCAGAACCCAGCCCCACCTGCCCCCATCACCCTCTGTGACTCCACAATTGACAATGTGGAATCTTTCCGCTTCCTGGGAACCATCATCTCCCAGGACCTCAAGCCTCTGGACACTCTGTGATTTCACTACATTGGAACTGTCAATGTTTTCTATATTTATTAAGGTTCTTTTGTTCTTTTTAAACTAGGGGTTAAACTCTTTGTTCCCATTTATGTTTGCTGTGCAATTCCTATTACTACTAAATACTAAAACCACACTGGTCCAACTAGATGCCCGCCACTACTAGCGTCTTACACTGCAAAATCCAAAATGTAATGCGCTACTATCATTATTGAAATCTGATATGAGGTATTGCAAAGGTGGGTCATATATAATGGGAACTGTGTTCTGTTAGTATTTGTGACCTCTAAGGGCTCAGTTATAGTCGCACTTCAGGGTGTTGCAGAGGACTCCACTGATGCCCCATGAGCCTCAACAAGCGCTGTAGGCGTTCTTACTTGATGCTGACGTTGCTGCAGTATTCTCCAAAAACACAGAGGGCAGTATGCTAGATAGCCAGTGAAAATGTAGTGAAAGAGAGAAGAAGCGCTTCACATAACAAAATGGCTGCGTGCAACATCAAATACATTTATCAACGTAATTCTGTTTCTTGCAGAGTTTCAGATTAATAAGAGTAAAATAATGAAGACGAAAAAGCTCTTTGAACTTGTAAAGGATCTAAAAATGTACCAAGAGACAATTTCGGACTCTTAATAAAAAAAGCTATAAAAACTTTAAACACTGAATGCATACAATCTAACTTAGCAACTCACATTTCTCTTACTTTTTTTTGTTGTGTATCACGACCAGGTGATATTTGTTTATACCTGGACAAACTGAGCCTTCAAGTGTTCATCCCCTTCTCGGACCTGCAGTCTGGCATGCAAACACTGCTGCAGCATCGTCCGAGCCAGCGGTGCTCTGCCTTTTTCTGCCATTTTCCAACTTACTTCACTTATCTGATCTTGTTGCAGAAGATAGCTGACACACACACATGAAATCTAATAAATAAATTCTTTCTTTTAAGCCACCACGAAGTGTTCAGTTTACCAAGTTATCTCCTTCCGCATTAACCCTCTTCTTCTTTTTTGCGGCAGACTATACGCCACTTGGCGCATTGCTGCCTTTCACTGGCGGAGACGGCATACTTCTTTATTCAAATCAGTGCCTTAAATTAAGTCTTGTACCAAAGGTATGGAGGACAGATCATGCCATTATTAAGACTAAATACATAAATAAATACTTTATTAATCCCAAAAAGAAGCTAGAGATATAAATTAATGTGCCATTAATATATGCAGCCCAATAATATATATATATATATATATATATATATATATATATACATATATATATATATATATATATATATATATATATATCTCCACTATTGTTATTTAAACCACTAATTTCAAATCATATTTTTTCCTTGAACTTTATATTTTCTTATGTTTAATACAAGTACTTGCTGTTTTTCTTATAGGACAGAAATCCTCCTTGATGACAGTTTACTTTAAAAAGGTTAATATATTGAATAATATTGGCCATATTTACTAGGATTTATTGTTGAAAAAGGTATATCTTATTATTCAGAAAGAATCATTGTAAATGTTTAAAGATGCTAATTTAACGTTGAAGTTCTTGTAGTATGTTTTCCCAAGTTTGTGAAAAGTCCGTCATTGAGTGATGCTTTTATTTTAAAGGCACGTCTGATGCGACTTCCTCTTACTACTTTGGCAAAGTATTCTCTCATGGTGCGTTCACACCGAACGCTATTTCTGCAAATTTCTCGCCTCATTTGTGTGCTTTTGCCCGCTTCACATTCCGCGGGAACTCCACGTTGGCATTCGGCAACAAGCGGCAACGCTTAGCCGCGTCATCAAATAGGAGGAGTTTCCATCTGCTGCTTGCTGGTTTCAACTGAACATGGCGGACATGGATTTCACGGATAATCACGGTGTTTTACCTGTGGAGAGCCGAAAAACGCCACCGACGTCAACGTCCCTGGGTTCACCAGATTTACCAAATTACTATCTAAAATACACAGGACACTGCCTAAAATAGATGAATCAATATCCCTTCCTATTATGAAATGGGAGGTGGCTTTATCGGTGAACTTTGACCAAAGTGGACCAAAGCTACACGTTTAAGAACTTTTAAAATGACTCTTTACCCCAGTTATGATAAATGCAATATAAAATCCTTCATAGAGTTGTGGAAATATAAATGCCTTATCATTAGTATAAATGCCTTATCATTAGTAGCTAAAGCTAAGATATATTTGGGATTTGCTGCTTATAGATTGATTATTATTAGGAGTTTTTAGTTATGCTTTTGAGAGTTAGAAAAATCCTTAAACAGTAGCTTCTAGTGTGGTCACACAATGAGTGTTTATTATTCAAGACGACCTTGACACAGAGATGCAGCTGCCTGAGAACAGAGATAACACTTCTGCACAAAAGGCAGAAGCCTGTCTCTGCGGAGAGATGGGGATTGTAACTCTACCCTGCATGTGTCAGGCTCAAGGTCCGCGGGCCAAAACTGGACCCCAGAAGTTTAGTGATTCTCTAGAAGTAGAGCCTTTGATATGGTGGTTGTGTGCTTGAATGTTATCTTGTCAATCAATAAGCAGTTTTGTCTACATTCTGCCACAATCTGCCTTTTGAAAATGTTTTGAATCTTGCTCTTTATGGAAAAAAAAAAAAAAAAAAGAGGAATTGGCTAAGTCTGCAGACACAAAATTAACCTCGATTGAAGCTCTAACTATGTTTATTTAATCTGAGATCCTCTCCAAATGCAACAGTATATGTCAGTCTACATGAGATACTAACAACTTCACCTACTGATATAATATAAAGATCTGATTGAATATGTGAAACAAACAATGATGAAAGTTTTTCAACAGGTGATGCTCATCCAGGAGGAAGACAGTGTTCCTAGGAAATGCAGCTCATTCATTAACAATCAATTTTTCTCCTATAGGTGGAAGTTTTGCTGACTAATCATAGGCTGGATCTATGAAACATTATGTGCACAGACCAAATGACCAAGGTTCTGACTGACTTATGAACCTCACTGACCTGACAATGATAACATGACACCCAACAGACAACACCTTTAAGGTGGACCCCACTAAGACCACCTTATTGATTCTTGGTGAATAAAAAAGAATTGAAGCGTTCAAAACAGACCTAGCGGAAACAAAAGGGGTTATGAGGAAACGATGTGCATTTTAAGAATAATAGAAGTCAAATTATGTTCAAATGTTTGTAAATAAAATTACTCTGACGGAGAAATAAGTAAGTAGTGTGTGAATGTGTGTGAATGGGAATGACTAATTTCATTGTAATGCATCTTTGAGGGACTTTAAAAGCGCTAACAGAGGTCTGATGTTCAGATGATCATTGCCAAACTTATATCTTAATAAGGTTTCCAGAATCTTTTCCGAAAAATCATATAAAGATAGCAAAGGTTCTACCTGTATTGAAAATACTGATAACCATAAGAAAGTTCATAGACCCATCTTCAATTTTTCACAATTATTTTACAAACAGGGTATTTAAACTTTCATGTGGCCAAATGTCAGTGTTTGACTTTCTGTTTTTGTTAAATAAATGTCTGTTTCATGTTATGTAAAAATTAGAGTCCTCAACAGTACCATAATAATATTAGGTCAGTTCTCTATGGTAAAACAAAAAGATTTTAACAGACGTTTAGACTTTTTCCAGTCAGGTTCAAAATGATTGAATTACACTCAAACTTAACACAAGATTAAATTAACCTTAACAGAATTACTGGACTGGACTGAAATAGAGAAAACTTGAGTTAATTGAAACAAACTTTAGTTACTTGAATTAAATACAAAGCTGACTGAAACTGTATGTTGTATCTATAAAACTGGGTAAGACAAACTAAAATTATAAAATATAATATGCCCTTCATTTTTTGTGTTCATCAGTGAGTGAGTTTTTATTTTTTATTTTTAATAAGAACTAAACCAAGCATTATTTAAATTAATAGCAACTACCAAAAATAGTGATCTCATTTTTAAATGTAATGAGGACAGCGGCTACAGTGACACATTGGGAAGACCCATGTGTCAAGGGGGGTATATATATGTTACATCTGGTAAAGCATTAATCCTACACTATAAATTTTTCTGACTATGCAAAGAATTTTTGCAGGTCATGCATAATTTATTGCAAACACGGGGGAAAACATATTGCCTAGTGGTAATAGATTAACCTAGTTACACATTTCTTCCCCACATATGGTATCCCACAGATTATAAGGTCAGATAATGGAACTCATTTTGTAAATAAACTAATAGAACTAAGTTCTAATGCATTAGGGGTTCAGTTAAAGATTAAGGAAAACAGTAGAAGAAACAGGGAGGCCATGGCCCGAATGCCTATCCCTGGTTAATTATGGATGAGAATAACTCCAAATCAAACTGGTCTTACTCCATTTGCCACCTACTGTACATCATTGTATAACTCCACCCACTATATTCTGAGTCTGAGATCACGTGACACCAAGTGGCTGATGTAAATTCGTATTCTCAAAGAAATAGTACATGTCAGACCGTTTTCTCTGCCCTCTGACATGAATGAAATAGAGAAAGCACAACAGGAATGGGACAGCTGTTTAAAAAGCCATATTAACAGGAGTTCCTGTTGACATGTGTCAAAAGATGAAAAATAATCCTGATTTGCAGGGAACAGACTTCACAAAGAGGGAAAAACATTTAATTCACCTTTTACATACAGCTGTCTCAGCTCAGGAGGCAGAGAAAAAGAAAAGAGGAGAAAGAGCAGCTACAGAATCAGCTCCTTAAATTGCAGCTGCAAGAGGCCAAAGAGAAAAGTAAATAAGAGAAAAATAATATAACTGAAAAAATGTTCCTCCAGCAGCACACACCCCTATGTCTATGACTGATCAGTGGCAAGGAGGGGGGTACTCCCTCCTGCACCCTATTTATTTTAATAATTACAGGTACAGTGTCCCTGGTCGTGGAGGCGGATGGCATGTTGGTGGTCGGCTGGTCGTGGTGTATGGTGTGGAGCACCCAGAGGAAGGGGTGGAGCTAGCAGGGCACTGGAAGATGTGTGCTACAACTGTGCAGCGTGGGCACAGCAGATCCCATGTTGGCTGCAAAGGTGGGAGAGAAATGTCTGAATTTTTTTGTGGACACTGGAGCTACTTATTCCACCATAACACAGCAACCTCCTAAACCACTGCTCTCTACCAAGACTGTTTCTGTGATGGGCTTCTCAGGGGCTGCACAAATGGAGACTGGAGACTGTTGACCGAACCTCCAAGCAGTATCTTCTCGGTGTATCAGCTGTGGAAACCCTGGATTCAAAGTCTCTGCCCCTACACCTCTCCGCCTGACCCGCCCCATGTCACTCTGTTCTACGACCGTTGTCACACAGAATGGTACCAGATTTGTTTAATGAAACAGTAGAAGGTAGGACATGGTTTATTTCATCCAAAAATATTTATGTGACTCCTGAGGGTGTGGCTGCAGCAGTTGATTTAACACCCGACCAAGCAGAATGGTATTTACTGTCAGATGAAGCTGTTCCTCATGTTTCTCTTTCTTTGCATCCTGAGCATCAAGCTAAGGAATTGGGAAGAGTGGTAAAGCGCCCTCTGGCAGCTGGGGACTGGCAGGACACCTCAGTCACCAACTTAAGGTATTCTAAGAACACAGACACATACTGTATAAATATACAGCTACTGATAAAGTTCTGTTGAAGCATGAGATGCACATACATCATCCTGGAATAAAAAAAAAAAATAGATCATCCCAAAGCTGCAGCTCTTTTGCAGAGCCTATCTTATCAGCGCCCCAGTTTCTTTTCAGGTTGCATCGCCCTCGCTTATTTGGGTTCCACAGTATCCGCCCAAAAAATAAGTTCAGGAAGGCATCAGACATCTGCATAAACATGGATTCAAGGTCAGTAAAAATAAACTACAAATAGCAAGGAAGCAAGTTTCCTTCCTGGGCGGGGTTATTACCGCAGGAAACATGAGCATGTCAGGTTCACATAAGCAACGTATTTTAACACACCCTAAACCTCTTAGGTTGAAAGACATGCTGTCATTTTTGGGCCTTACAGGCTACAGCAGGATCTACATCCCAGGTAACACTGATCTCACACAGCCCCTCAGAGACCTAGTCAGAGAACAGGGCATGCGAAATCTTAACAATGTCCTTAATTGGACACAGGAAGCGGAGGAAGCCTTTATTGTGTTAAAACAGCTTCTCTCCAACGCGGCAGAACTTACGCTCCCAGACTACACCACACCATTTTATTTGGATGTTTCTGTAACAAAACTGGCAGTAAATGGAGTTTTGTTTCAGAAAAAAGGGGGAGAGAGGAGAGTGCTGATGTACATTTCAGTAATGATTGATAACATGGAAAAACGCCACCCACAATACACACAACATGCAGCAGGGCTGGCAAAATTAATTCAAAAAACAGCTCACTTAGTGATGGGACACCCTCTGAATGTTTTAACAACTCACAGTGTGGTGGCATATGTGAACTCTCAAAGTTTCACCATGACAGCTCTGAGACAACACAGGCTCAGCAAAATCTTGGAGGCACCAACATAACCTACACTCACGAGGGAATCAACATGGCGGATGGAATAACACAGGAGGAACCACATCAATGTGAAGAGCTGGTTAGCAGGACAGAAAGAATAAGACCAGATTTAAAAGCCAGCCCCTTTGAGGGACCTCAGGTGAGACAGCTGTTCACAGATGGTTGTTGTTTTAGGCATGATGCAGAAGGACGTAAGGCAGCATACCGGTGGTGGAAGACACAGGGACAGATTTTATCACAGTACAGGCAGAGGAACTGACAGATGCACAATCAGCGCAGACAGCAGACGTTTTGGCAGTAATAGCTGCTCTGGAAATAGGAGCAGGACAGAAGGTTAATATCTACACAAATTCCGCATACGCTACAGGAGCGGAGTTCTATAAATCAGAAACATGGTTTAACTCCACATGAGCTGCAAACAGGGAGGCCATTTCCAGGCCCCCAAACGAGGTTATCGTTTCTCACTGAGTGTGAACAATCTATGACTCATCGTGATTATTACAGATTTCTCCACAGTCTTTTTACATCTTTCTCCAAGCAGATCCCAGCAGAAAACAGAGACCAGGGTCGGAACCACCACCTTGGAAGCCGAGTGGGTCCTCCTGAAAGTCATCAAAAGAAAGTGGTCAGAGTCAAGGTGGACCGGTCCATTTCAGGTCACAGAGAGAACCTCACATGCGGTGAGGGTCAAGGGCAAAGGAGACACGTGGTATCATTGGAGCCAGTGTGCAGTAGCAGAGGCACCACAGAAATCGCTGCCAGAGGTCCAGCAGAACCCGAGGGACAACACCAGCACACCAGAAGACCTTTCTCACCCAATTCAAGGGGCAGAATAATCCCCTAGGGTGAGAAAGCGTTTGTTTACACCTAAAGGTTAGTCTACATTTTAGGTGCACCGTCAGATCAGTGGTCCCACCAATAGGGGCAGAATAATCCCCTGGTGAGACCACTTAGCTCCAGGTCAGTCTACACCTGTGAGTGAAGACCAGGACATCACACAGAAGAGGCGGATGTGATCGAGCTTTCCTCTCTTTCACTGGTGGTTGTAGCTGCTCTCCCACCAAAGAACTGAACTGAACATTCTGAATTAAAAAAAAACCATATTGTTAATCCTTATCTTCCTTTACAGGTACCTTTGAAAAGAATGGGAGATCAAAAGTTAGGACCCAGGCCCCTTAAGGGTTGGGTCATGGGAGGTATAGGTGTTTTATAATTTTTCATTGTCACATTGATTCTAGGTTTGTATTGTGAACTTCCTTTCCAGACATGCTCCAGTCATCCCAAGATCAATAAAAGACAATCCAAACCCCAGGGTCCAGATAAATGTCTCCAGGCGTTTGGGGGAATAGAATTAAATTACACTCTCGGTGCGACCACGACTTTTCAATTTGATCTCTGCGACGTTATCAATTGTAGCACTTACCAAATCTCAGGCAGCACATGGTTGACGAGGCTCCACTATTACCTATGCGCTAATGTTGAACTCTCCACACACTGTGAGTCCACAAGTGCAGACACACCCACCCCTTTGTGCGGTAGGGGGTGGGGAAATACTATATATTACAGCAGACCATGGAATACCAATATTTTTAACCCTGACCCGACACCTAAACTTGAAGCGCTAAACATATCCCTGATACGCGGTAGTTTACCGAATACCGCCTCAAACGAGCAACAGCCATTTCTTTTAACCCTTAAAGCCTTGACACACAACCCCCTAGGAACACACAACGCCCATTTCATGTTTGGTCTTCGACGAGGATGGAACACACAGAATCCGGAAGGCATCATCAAGATAAATTTCAGAAACCACTCCAATCAGGCAGAGTCAGACAAGGGGAGGATAAAGATAGACTACAACACCTTAAAACCCATAGAAACTATCCAGATGGCCACGGGATATACTGAAGATAACCTCTGGCTCCAATGGATAGCTCATACTGCCAAAGAACAAAGTAAATCAGATTGTGTGGCATGCGCGGCGGCAAGACCACATTTAACTACCGACCCTGCTCCTCTGTACCCAGAGGACACTTGGGGTTATAATTGCATGCTTAAGCTGACCACTGAGGCATCTCGAGCTAACTGCACCACCTTAGCCAGCATCTTCCCTCCTATCCCTAACAATACCAAAACAGGACCATTCTCACCCAATAAAGGTAATGGCACGTATACATGTTTTAACTTTACATCAATCTCACCCAAAATTAATGTAGGACAGATCCCGTCAGATTGGTGTAATATTACTACACCAGGTAGTGTTATTGGTCCTTGGGCCAGATCTGGACTCTATTATTACTGTGGTGGACATAGATTACTTACCAACATACCTAAGAATACCATAGGGGTGTGTGTAATGGTGAGATTACAGGCTCCCCTTCTTCTTTTAGGTAAGGACCTTAAACGTCTACCCACTAAACATGCCCAACAAACAGCGCTCACCCGCAGAAGGCGACAGCATATTATGAAACGAAGCACTGCTGGATTTGATTTAAGTCAGGGCTCCCCCACCTATATAGATGCTATAGGTGTCCCTAGGGGAGTACCAAATGAATATAAATTGGCTAACCAAATTTCGGCAGGATTTGAGAATATACCAATTATTGCTGCCCTTTTCCCTGTGACCCCTAACAAGAATGTCGACCGCATCAATTATATTCATTACAATATCCTACGCCCCGCGAACGTAACTCGAGATGCAGTTGAGGGACTCGCTGATCAAACAGGACCTACTTCCCTTATGTCAGTACAAAATAGAATGGTGCTGGATATGCTTCTAGCAGAAAAGGGGGGCGTATGTGCAATGTTTGGTGATATGTGTTGTACTTTCATACCCAATAATACCGTCCCTGATGGTTCCGTCTCAAAAGCTTTAGAAGGGTTAAAAACACTTTCAACCACTATGCATGAGCACTCAGGAATAGACAATCCATTCGAAGACTGGATGACTGGTATGTTTGGACACAGGAAAGGGTTAATTATGTCATTGTTATATATATATATATCCATTGCTGTTTTTGTTGCTATTATGGTGACGTGTGGATGTTGTTGTGTACCATGTATTAGATCTTTGATTGTGCGCTTTATTACTGCAACTATTGAAGGCAAGGCAACCACACCTCCTCATATGATGCCTTTGTTGGCTATCCCTGATGACGACGAGGAGCCTGAAATGGTGTTGAGAATTTGATTCAAGTCCGCTGTGATTAGGCTTCTGGTATAGACGCTTACTTTTTGTATTCTTTTAGTGAAGTCTTAACAGACCTCAAAAGGGGGAATTGTGGAAATATAAATGCCTTATCATTAGTATAAATGCCTTATCATTAGTAGCTAAAGCTAAGATATATTTGGAATTTGCTGCTTATAGATTGATTGTTATTAGGAGTTTTTAGTTATGCTTTTGAGAGTTAGAAAAATCCTTAAACAGTAGCTTCTAGTGTGGTCACACAATGAGGTTAAAGCTTGCAGGTGTTTTCTGTGTGTATCGCGAGAAGCCGACAGTGGATTAGGGAGGCATGGTAACTCCTCTCCCTGAAGATTCCTGAAGACATGTGGGAAACTGACCTTCAGCAAAAGAATGTGTGAGAAAACTGAGAAGGGCTGTACAACAAATGTAAAATGTATATTTCTTGTAGTATGTGTGTGTTCAATAAAAGAACGGTGCAGGGGAGAGAAAAACAGATGTGTTCCTGACTACGCAGATGCAGCACCTTTCTTCCCCGGCCGGGTGAATCAGCTTCAACCTCTTGTCCGTGTTTTGTTTTCTTAGACATTTAAGTTTAGTTTTTCTCGTGCAGAATTAAGATGCTTTGACCAAATAAACGAACACGCAGGAGTTTAGAAGGACAACTCCAACACAGTACACTGGTAAATGGATGTTCAGAATGGGTTTTGTACTGTCTAGTACTTGCTTACAGTGCACAGGCAATATACCGGACAATTACTTGTGAGCTTTCTGCCTTTTGTGTGCCTCTGTGTGGGTTTTTTCGTGGTGCTGCTTCTGGCTGGTACAACCTCTTGCCACATTTCAGGATTCAAACATATTGATATAAAATTCTAATTTTTTGTGAAGAATCTACAAGAAGTGGTACACAATCGTGAAGTGGAATGAAATTTATTGGATGTGTCCAACTCTTTTAACAAATAAAAAAGTGAAAAGTGGGGCGTGCAATATTATTTGGTCCCCTTGCGTTAATACTTTGTAGCGCCACCCTTTGCTGCAATTACAGCTGCAAGTCGCTTGGGGTATGTCTCTATCACTTTTGCACATCGAGGGACTGAAATTCTTGCCCATTCTTCCTTGCAAAACAGCTCGAGCTCAGTGAGGTTGGATGGAGAGCGTTCGTGAACAGCAGTCTTCAGCTATTTCCTCAGATTCTCGATTGGATTCAGGTCTGGACTTTGACTTGGCCGTTCCAACACCTGGTTACGTTTATTTGTGAACCATTCCATTGTAAATTTGGCGTTATGTTTTGGATCATTGTCTTGTTGGAAGATAAATCTTCGTCCCAGTCTCAGGTCTCTTGCAGACTCCAACAGGTTTTCTTCCAGAATGGTCCTGTATTGGGCCCCATCCATCTTCCCATCAATTGTGACCATCTTCCCTGTCCCTGCTGACGAAAAGCAGGCCCAAACCATGATGCTGCCACCACCATGTTTGACAGTGGGGATGGTGTGTTCAGGGTGATGAGCTGTGTTGCTTTTACAGTTCAATTTTGGTTTCATCTGACCAGAGCACCTTCTTCCACATGTTTGGTCTGTCTCCCAGGTGGCTTGTGGCAAACTTTAAAAGAGACATTTTATGGATATCTTTGAGAAATGGCTTTCTTCTTGCCACTCTTCCATAAAGGCCAGATGTGTGCAGTGTACGACTGACTGTTGTCCTATGGACAGACTATCCCATCTCAGCTGTAGATCTCTGCAGTTCATCCAGAGTGACCATGGGCCTCTTGGCTGCATCTCTGATCAGTCTTCTCCTTGTTCGAGATGAAAGTTTAGAGGGACGGCCGGGTCTGGGTAGATTTGCAGTGGTCTGATACTCCTTCCATTTCAAAATGATTGCTTGCACAGTGCTCCTTGGGATGTTTAAAGCTTGGGAAATCTTTTTGTATCCAAATCAGGCTTTAAACTTCTCCACAACAGTATATCGGACCTGCCTGGTGTGTTCCTTGGTCTTCATGATGCTCTCTGCGCTTTGAACAGAACCCTGAGACTATCACAGAGCAGGTACATTTATACGGAGACTTGATTACACACAGGTGGGTTCTATTTATCATCAGTCATTTGGGACAACATTGGATCATTCAGAGATCCTCACTAAACTTCTGGAGTGAGTTTGCTGCACAGAGAGTAAAGGGGCCGAATAATATTACACGCCCCTGTTTTCAGTTTTTTATTTGTTAAAAAAGTTTGACACATCCATTAAATTTCATTCCACTTCATGATTGTGTCCCACTTGTTGTTGATTCTTCACAAAAAATTTGAATTTTATATCTTTATGTTTGAAGCCTGAAATGTGGCAAGAAGTTGAAAAGTTCAAGGGGGGAGAGTACTTTCGCAAGGCACTGTATTTGGATGTCAGGCATGATCTCTTGGGTTTGGATCCTCTGAGTTTTCTTTTTGTGAGGGTACACTTTTGTGGGGGGGCTTTGTGCACAGCTTTTGTTTTGGGTGCTCTTTGCTGCGTTCTGTCCTCCGCTGTATGCCGTGTGGTGGTGGTGGTGAGGTGGTAGTTCTGTATGGTGTGGCTCTGGCCGTTGTGTGTGGGTGTTGCGGCGCGGACGTTGCTGGGCTTCTCAGCCTTGCATTGAGCTTTTCTGCTGGGTGGTTCCTGGTGGGTGGTGTGTGCTTGGTGGTTTTTACCATGTCCATATGGACATGTGGAAGGATGTGTGGTGTCGCTGTTGCTGTGGTGTTGGGGGGAGCTGTTGCTTGGCATGGCTCTGTTGTTTTTGCTTGGCTGGCCAGGATGTTGGTGGTTTTGTGCCTCGAAGGGGAAGCAACGAGGAAAAAAAAGGCTCTTTGTGGTGTGGCCAGTGGCCCGTCTGTGGCGCCTCTCTGTTTGCTAGGTTGGTGTCTGTTGTGATTATGAATCTGAGAATATTATTTAATATTTAATATTAATATTTTAATATTTTATCAAATAATATTTAGGTCTGTTAAGGGTTGTCCTGCGAATACCAGCCCAGTAAGGCAATGGTATTAGGACAAAATAGAAAAGTGTGAGACGAGCTCTGACATTATTAAACAGCATACACTCTGCACACACATGGAATGAATTCACACAATTTCTTAAAATACAAGAGTTTATTAACAAAAATAAGTCAACTCAAAGTCAAACATATTTCAATCAACAAACTCTTTACTATGCTAAAACAATCCAACTAAACTACCAAGCAGAATTAAAGAATAGGGAAGATTAGTGGGCTATGTACAATATAAACAAGTTGATTAAAGATAATTGGAAATTATGACCAAAAGAGTGATGCAACATTACCATGCAATGTTTATGTTTGAGAACCAAGGATTATCTTGAAGAATCTGGAAATGAAGTTAAGTTAGTCTTGGAACCAACTTAGGAAATAATCAGCAACATTTAGACAACCCTTCACTATGCAAGATCAGATAAGGGAGTGGTGGCCTAGTGGTTAGAACAGGAGGTTTGTGTTCCAGAGGGGACACAAGGGGCCAGGTTTGTATCCCACAGATTGCCACTCTGGGTCCCTGAGCAAGACCCATAGCCCCAGAATGCTCCCCGGGTGCCGCACAATGGCAGCCCACTGCTCCCTGTAAGGGATGGGTTAAATGCAGAGGACAAATTTTGTTGTAATATACATGTACAATGACCAATAAAGATTTAAATAAAATATTATTTTAATGAAATAATATTTTAAAGAATGATCTGCTAAATAAAACCAACATTCTGGATGTCAAATAATATTTGAAGAAATATTATTTAGGGAATATTTTGGAAACGAGCCAAATCTTTCTGGAGAAATGGGTTTAATGGTGTTTACTTAGTTATCAAATCTAGTAAATTGATGTTCAGGGACTAGGGTTAGCTTGAAAACTAACAACCTTCCTGTTAAATACTCTTTAGTAGCAAGCACATGTTCTTAACGGTTAGCAGTTGAGCTAACAAAGAAGCGGATAGCTTAGCACCAGAAACAAACACATACCTTTAAAATATCTCTATAAGGGTTAAAATGCATAAGCACGGACGGCGCGTTATGATCAATGCTCTGTTTAAAAATCACCCTTTAAATAAAGTTTGTCTTAACCTTAAAAACATACAAAGAACACAAACCGGCACGTGTGCTGCAGATAGCCTGCTAGCACTAAGATAGCAGAGTTTCACAAAAACAAAACCAAACTTCTTAAATGAAAACGTTCAGATCATTTCAATCTAAACCACTTCTATATTATTCTGCCCAAACACTTAACTTCATGAACCGTGGTGAGGAAACGTTGTCCAAGGGCGAAGTTTAAAGAAGGTATCCACAGTCAACAAGCGGTTAGCTCGGTAGCTTCGCTGGGGGTTGAAGGTGCGTTCGCTCTGTGAACAAAAGGGTTAGCTCCGGAGCTGTAGCTGGGCGGCCTGTCCTGTCCGCTGCGGTCTCTGCTGTCTTCCTTCCAGACTGGGAGACCGCGTCTTTGCAGGGGGTTTCTCTCGAACACCGTTGCTCCTACAGGGCTCGGAGAGACAGTCAAGCAATGCTTGTAGCTTAATTACCCCCGTTCATGAATGAAAATACCGGATACACAGACAGTATTTCATTCGTACGTAATTTTGCATACGATCGATGATCGTATGACATCCTTGGATCCAGTTGAAGAGTTTATGTCTGTTTGCCAGCAAAGAGACATCAGCGCACTTTCCTCCCCTATCTGGTCCCTCTGGAAGGCCGTGTGGAAGAGGGCGGATGTAGCAACAGCTGTGCTTTTATTTGGGTAGTGGCATCACAGGAAGTCCGCAGTTATCCCATTTCCTGGCTGTGCCGAAAGAAGGTCAATGCACTTTATTTTGAAAGTTCCAGAAAGGTCCGTACCAGAGTTTAATGTTGAAATCCATGGCTGTGGGTCCCAACATGTCTTTATCTTGGGCATGGTGGTGGGCATGGTGGTGCATCTCTGCTTGAATTCCTGGTTGTTGCTGGTGGTTTTGGAGGGGTGTATGTGCCTGGCTCGGGGGCGTAGGGGACTGGGCGCTCCATTGGATCTGCACCGTGGGTTTGGAGGTGTTGGGCATGTTGGTCGTGTGTCCTTTGTGTGGTGTAATCTTGTTGTGGTGGGTCAGCTGGTCTTCTCTTTTTTTTGGAGTGGGGCTACGCTGTGTGTTTTTGGCTGGCTCCTCTTCATTGGGGGTCGGTGGCTTTTTGGATTGGAGAACTGGATGTCGGGTGCCTGTCCTTAGCCTTGGACTCAGTGGATGTGCCAATGCCTCTCCCTCCTTTGTTGAACTTGACAAACGGGGGTCCTTATTGGGGTCAGCCTGGGAGGTGGCTCCTTGGGAGAGCATTTTGCCCTCCAGTCCTTCCCTCCACATCCCTAGAAACTTCTCTTCGCCTGCTCCATCACACTACTACTTATGGCTACTACAACTACTTAGGGTCTTGTGGTGCAGGTGCATCACTGGAGTGCAGGGAGGGTTTTCCATCTCCGCTGTCCCATGGCAGCCTCTGCCCCAGACACTCTCACTTATAACATTTTCTTGGCATGCATATGTAGGGCCTTGGGGGTGGGCATGCTTAATGGCATCCAGAGGGGAGTCTGTTTAATTAACCTCACCTCTGGTGCCTACCTCTAAATGTTAAAATACCCACCTGTTTTTCTTTTTAAAAGCATTATACAACAACACGCATCAACACCACATTTGAGTGGAGAGGAGGTAGGCTTTGTAAAAAACTTGGTATTCCCTTCTGGACCACCAAGTGGAAGAGAGTGCCACAGTGAAAACTTGTCACAGGGTTCCTCATGGTCCCCAAGGCATGTGCTGGCTGTGCTACTCTCTTCCACTCGGTGTCCCTCATGATCCCTGACATTTCAAGTAAAATAATTCTAAGTACTCACTGTGAGCCTCTGTACCATGTGTTGGCCATTGTCTTTCCTTATTGGGCCACAAAGCAGAAGGAAGGGCCACCAAGGAAGGCCACCAAGGGCAACAGATGAACACGGTCGACACCTTGTACTGATTTTCAGGATCAGGAGCAAATGAACTAATTAAACCTGTTTTCAGTGTGTAAATGCATTGGATCTCTGCGGTGATTTTTTCCTATGGGGTAAAAAATTTCCCTTGCATCGAGGGTGGCCCTCTCAGGCACCCAGCGTACTACAGGATAGCTTCGCCTGCTGGTCAGTGGGCAAAACTACGGAACTTTCGCTGGGAAGAGCCCCAGGGGACGGCACAGGTCATGCTGGAGGGACTGTGTTTTTTAGCTGGCCAGGGATTGCTCCCCCTGGAGGAGCTGACGGAACTGTCTGGAGAGAGGGAAGTCTGGGGGTCTTTACTGAGTCTGTTGCCCCCATGACCCAGTCCTAGATGAAGCAGAAGGCAACAAGTATGAGCAGTAAGACCTTTGAACTGTTATAATTTTAAATCTTTTACAAGTTGGTTATCAGTCCTTTTGATATATTCTGTTTAGATTTTACAAGCACTTAACCAAATTAACAATGATAATAATAATCGATTTATGCTGATTGAGGATTTCACCGTGTCTGGAAATAAGTTAGGTTCTTTTAGGATCCCAGTGCTGAGACTCCGAAAACATTGAGTCAGAAGGACTCCTTCCTTTTAACTGTAATCAGGGTTCACTGTGAGTGAAAGCAAGGTCTGAAGATAAATCTGCAGAAGGCTCATGTCTCTACCTCGAACGGTTTACGAGAGGCGGCGATTCGAAAACATGTGTGTTAGAGGAGGAAGCTGTAAAAGCCATTATCAGAAGTTTAATAGTTAAGGGCATTTGTTAGGGTGATGCCTCAGGGAGAGTAGATGGTTGTTCCTAGGTAACCTAGTCACCTCTGAACCCGAGAAGGGTCTGGGGTCGTAAAACACAGACTCTTTGAAGTTGAGATAACACTGTCATGTTCTGGTATAAATACTGTGTGTAAATGAAGAAGAAGTCTGGACCCACTGAGATGGACAAAGATCCATGCTGTTTGCAAAAGCCAGAAGAGCGATACACTGGATTTATATTGAAAGCATCTTGTGCGGGCAGAAGAGAAACCGGAGCAAAGTTTCTTCTTTCTCCCTCCTGGAGAAGTTAAAGTGGACAAAGAATGAGTGAATGTCTCACCAACAGACCGGGGAAGGGCCTGGTTGTTTTTTGGATTGATAGTGGACTGTGTGCCATGACAGTCTGACTCTGGAGCGATTTAGAAACTGATGGGGGTAACGTACAAACACACACACATTTGCATAAATCCTTTCCTATTTTCTGCAATGAAGAACGCTTATTAACCGCTGCTCATGTGACGCTTGCTTGACATTGACAGATATAGCGGGTTAAAATATTATTTTAGGGTTAGAAAAGTATCTTTAAAAGGGTGATAACTTAACTCATTTGATACTTTCCGGTTAATTCTTTCAGATAAGCAAGTTCTCTTTCGTCGTGGAATATTCAGGGTCAATTATTATAGTTATTAAAAGTTATGAAAATGCAGAGGAAGTTACAACATCTCCAAAACTCAGCAGTAACCATGTGTTTCTATGTTATTCTCAGGACAGATCTCATGAAGGAGTATTTTTAAAACCCAGCGAATGCGTAAAACCTGATGAGTTTCTCCTTCAGGTATAATTTTCTGTTGTCAGATTTTGTATTCCATAAATCTAATGGGTAGAGACCTCATTAAAACAGGCTTAGTTCTACTGCAGATGGTCTTCATACAGTCTCTGACACAGTACTTAAAGTTTGGTGCAGTTTTTGTCCGCAAGTGTTAACTGACGCTTATGGAAAGTACAAATTCATTGTTTTTCACAGCAGCTGCTGGGAAGAGGTTATATTAAGTTTTTCTTCCCTCTTCTGATTCATGCAGCGTGTTGATTTACACTGTACCTTATATCAGGTCCTGACAAAAAACTATGAAAGGTTTGGTTCTGCAGGTTCTTTTTTCTCCCTTTGGAGAAGGAAAGGACACCTGATCAGTTCTGTGTTGCATAGAAATATTAAAAGCCTTGTTGTTTTCTAAGATATCACCAGCTAAAAACTTTTAAAACTTTTGAGAGTAATTGGTTTTGTTAAACACATTTCCCTTGGTAAAACAAACCTTTAAAATGAGTATGAAAAATTGGGTTATTTAGAAAGAATCTGATTGGACAGTGGTACCACACAAAAATTAAACTAATCTCATTCTTCCTAAAAGACTCTGCATGAAAAGGCCTTCAGAACCTTGGAGTTATTTTCCACCACAGTAACAAGTTTTTTTAAGCATGCTTTTTCTTTATTTTAAAACAGATCTGTTTTTTTGTTTTCTTTTTGGTTTTTTAGCATAATGTTTGTCTGAAGCTTCTTATGAACTGGGTTAGAAGCAAATATGATCTGAAGTAAATTAGGAGCTGTGAACTAATAATTTTAAATCTGATTATGGTCCAAGCAGAAACAATATATTTAGCCAATCCTTCAATCTCTGCAGAAAGTTAACACCATTGTTCAATGCAGTAGTACTCAACTTGTGGTTCCTGGACTCCTGAAGCCTGTAAGCCATAGATTTTGGGTCCATAAAATTATAATACTTAATTAAAGGTAGGCTGATTACTTATTAAAATAGATCTAAGCCAATGATGAGTTCCAGTCATTTGGTGGCTTTGAAATGCAATAATACTCTACTCTGGGGAACACAGATTGGGGTTGAAGAGTTTAGTTTTGGAACCAAGGTTAGGATTTTTATAACAGAATCAAGACAAGTAAAATCCTTCATTTTAGGAAAAGAAAAGAAATAAAGGCCCTCTTAACAGTAAGAGGATGGTCGGCTCAAACTCCAGTCTCCTTGTTTGATTTCTTAGGGTTTAAAGATTAAAGGAATACATATGAGTACAAAGGTATACAAGGTGATTTCAGATTACTAAGAGATAAAATATTGGAACATTTATCAGCATTTGGATTGTAAAAGAGGGGTTCTAGTAATAGGTTTTCCCCAACTCTCAAAATTTAAATAGCCCAAATTAAAGAAAATGATGTTTGTTCTTTTTGAAACACTATGTGGGAAAAAGTCCAGTTTGGAGACAAGCTTCTTATCGTACTTTCTGATTAAGTCAAACACTGCAGTTTTGTTTAGTTTGGGTATACCATAAAAATGTCAATGCCGACTTTTCTAATTTCCCCTCGGGGATTAATAAAGTATCTTTGAATTTGAATTGAATTAAATTAAAAATACTTCTTTGCATTTAACCTGAAATTCTGCAATGCAGCTGCGATCAAATTGAGCCAAACAAAAAGTGAACTATAACAATAACTCTCAGGATTGTAGTTATTATTATAGAGTTACAGTACAAAGAATTAGCAAAAGGTTTCAGCATCAGTAAATTTGGATTCATTTAAGAGTGAACTGTTGCTGTGCTTCTAAATAGTTTGAGATCTCTTTGGATTATGTGCACTAATTTTTTAAAAAGGATCCTGACGATTGTCATAACAAAATTGATCAATTATAGCATTAAAAGATATGGTTGAGAAAACATATTCTGAAAAGAGATTGTTAAAAATGTATTTGAATTCTTGAAGCTTCAAATTTGGCCATTTGTCTGTCTTTGATGTTTTGTCTTTGTGTTTGTTGGAATGAATGTATGTTTATATGTGGCATGAAACAATAATCCATGTTTAGAATAATGTTTCTAAATCCCAGACTGATTAAAACTTTGAGTTTTCAGGAGAGTTAAGAAGCAGCTTGTTTCTGAGGTAGGTGCATGTTAACAGTTTTGCAGTTTAAGGATCACTAAAGATGGGTTGGAATAAAGAAACTGTGGGTCCCGCCCAAAGGCCGTCAATCAGAGGTTCATTCTGCCTGACTCCGCCCACCTACCAGGTTGGTTCACGCCTTTGTTTTCATGGTAACGCTCAGCACCTCCCTTCCTGAGTTTTAACACTGTTTAAGAGACAATAGAATCAAAATGCTTGTAGTGATTGTTGCCTTGAAAACATGTTTTTATATAATAATTAACAATGTAGCATGACTTTTAGATTTATGTGTTTTACTATTAAAAGGTCAATGAAATAGTTTAAACCAGTTTGAAGAATTAGTTTTGCATGCAGAATCATTGGTGATTTATTAGATTGAAAGTTTCCCTGGTACCATTAAACTAGCTGACAGTTCAAGATATGCAAAAGTAAGGAATATATTTTTGATAAAGAATCTGAGTCATGACTTTATACTTGGTGGGAATTATTTATTAGATCCGAATTTGTAGGGTTTATGCATCTGAATTACATTAGATGTCCATTAATCTAATACTCATCTTTGTACAAGACAAATATGGATGATATGTGACTAATTTCTAAGTGAGACATTGATGAACTGAATAACTAAAGTTTGTGTTCTGTTGTAAATGAAACTGTATTGCAGTTAAAAACATCTGGATTTTCTTTATGTTGCTTTCATTATCATTATCATTATTATCATTATCATTTTGCTTCCCCCTTCCACCTGTGTGTCTCAAGAAGTCAGGTGAAGAGACAACTGGAGAGACTGAATCGGAATAAGGCTGCAGGTCCAGATCATGTCAGCCCTAGAGTCCTGAAGGCCTGTGCAGAGCAGCTCTGTGGGATTCTGCAGCACCTCTTCAACCTTAGCCTGGCTCAGAAGAAAGTTCCGGTGTTGTGGAAGACCTCCTGTCTTGTTCCGGTACCAAAGAAAACTCACCCATCAGTCCTCAATGACTATAGACCTGTTGCCCTGACATCTCACATCATGAAGGTCCTAGAGAGACTCCTGTTGGCCCACCTGAGTAAGCAAACAGTAAACCATCAGGACCCCCTTCAGTTTGCTTATCGCTGTGGAGTTGGAGTTGAAGATGCCATCATACACCTGCTTCAACAAACCCACTGTCATCTGGACAAAGCCAGCAGCACTGTGAGGATCATGTTCTTTGATTTCTCAAGTGCATTTAATACAATCCAACCTGATTTGCTTTGTCAGAAACTCCAGAAGACTCAGGTGGAGGCCTCAACAATCTCCTGGATCAAAGACTACCTGACAAACAAACCACAGTTTGTGAGACTGGAGGGTTGTGAGTCTAACCAGGTAGTCAGCAGTACTCTCACCATTCCTTTTCACTCTGTACACCTCAGACTTCCAGTACAAGACAGACTCTTGTCATCTGCAGAAATACTCGGATGATTCTGCAGTCGTGGGGTGGATCAGAGATGGACAAGAAGCTGAGTACAGGAAGGTGGTGGACCGTTTTGTGGCATGGTGTGGAAACAATCATCTAATTTTGAACGTGACTAAAACAAAGGAGATGATTGTAGATTTTAAGAGAAACAGGAATAAGTCAAAAACTATTTCTATCATGGGAGAAGAAGTGGAGGTGGTGGAGGAGTATAAATATCTCGGTGTTCACCTGGACAACAGACTAGAGTGGAGATGCAACTGTGAAGCCATCTACAAGAAGGGACAGAGCAGAGTGTACTTCTTGAGGAAGCTTAGGTCCTTTGGTGTTTGCAGCAAGATGCTGCATATCTTCTATAAGTCTGTTGTGGAAAGTGTGATCTTTTCTACCATTATGTGCTGGGGAAGCTGCATCAGAGCCAGGGACTTAAAAAAACTCAACAAGCTGATAAAAAAGGCTGGCTCTGTTCTGGGGACTCCTCTGGAACCTCTGGAGATCATTGTGGAAAGAAGGATTCTTCATAAAATGAAGAACATTATGGAGAACCCTGAGCATCCTCTTCCTGAGACTGTCCTACAACAACAGAGTGTCTTCAGTCAGAGGCTTCTTCAGATCTGCTGTAAGACGGAGCGCTACAGGTGATCCTTCCTGCCCACAGCCATCAGCATCTACAACGGCTCTTTGAGGAAACCTTCATAATATGAGCTATAACAACGTTTAATTTCCCTTTGGGATGAATAAAGTATTTTTGAATTGAATTTGAATTGAATTAAATTCATAGTGACACGTGGTTATGTCAGAATTCATTTCTTTGGTTCTAGGTTATGTGATCTTGGTTACTAGAACATTTTTGTACAAACTTTTTGCTGGATTGTCGCATGGGTTGGACCCTGCGCCAGAAGAGGGGAATGTCAGAATAAAGTAACATGGGGTTCCAAAAGTTTTAGCACTCATGGGAAAAAGGGTAGCTCAGACCTCCAATGAGGACTTAGAGACAATGCAAAAGAGACATACTTTGTTTATAAATGGTGCATAGCTCCCTAAGACCACATTCTGAAAACCTCTCTGAAATTATGGTGTTGATTCTTTTGTGAAATTTTACATCTCCACAGATTAGACCATTTTTGAAATTCTTTTTGGGTATTCTGAAACTATGAAATGTTGACCTGTAATCAGACCTTCCACAAACATCATGTCACATTTTTGATATTCAGAATATTTAGCTGATGGTCACTGCTAGTATATCAGGTGAAGTCTGAAGATCAATTCTTTTGATTTTGTTGGATGTTTTGATGAAGTTCATGTAGTTAAGCACTTAGGTTTGAGAATGGGACTTTGAATTGAAAATTAGCCAAGTGTTGTGAAGGCCCTGTTCTCACTTATATAAGATTGAGACAAAGGACATAGGCAAATCTCAGTCCTTTTGAAGTGCTGTGTGGCAGGTCTCCTAATTTGGACATGGGGATATTGCCAAGATAATTTTCTTCCACATCTTTGTGTGAAGATAGGATGTTGTTTTACTGTCAAAACCTGTCCGCTGTGTTTTCTCAAGTTTCACAGACGGTGAAGGCTGCATTACCAGAAACAATCACTTCCACCCGCCAGCCCTTTATTCCTGGCGACTGGATTCTGGTCAGAGAATTTAGGAGAAAACACAGGAAGTCCAGGGCTGGAATGGCCCATATTAGATCCTACTAGTCACCCAGGAAAGCTGCAGGAAAGCTCTAGCTCCTCCAGCTTCATCTGGCTTCCAGGACAAGTCATCTTCCAACTGGATCATCCACGGCTTGAAAGGTTTGAGGACAGTGGACTACCACAAAACAAAAAACTGTAAGCTGATCACTGGCGAGTGATTGAACAGGTGGTTGAAGAACACTGTTCTTACAAGGGCACAAAAATCCCTTGGGCAGTGCAACGTTATTTCAGAATCTACTTAAGGCCATCGCATTGCCTGAAAGTTAGAAATCATAAGGTCATTTGCCTCACTGCACACACACCACAGTGAGAGATTCTTTCCTCCCACTTTGACAGCGAGACTGACTCTGAGGAGGAAATCTCGGATGCTTTTATCTAACTTTCATGGTTATTGCTTGATATCTATCATTATGGTATTATTACAAATTTGAATGTGTTCATTTCCACCGTTGTTTAGTTGGACTATGGAAGCCTAACTTCCAGCAGGTTAGAGTTCCTGTTTCTATACATATTTCTAGAGGAGCTTCCTACGACCGCCCACGTGTACCAGACTGGTAACAGGGCAGCTTGAAGCCACTCAGGAGAGACAGCAGAATTATTTTTTTTTTGAGTCGTGTTTGTAATTTGCTTTCTTTGAAAAAAAACTGTTTGCTTTCAGTACCAGAAGAAAGGACATTCCACTTCAAGGTCACGATGCAACTATATGGAAGATGGTTTGTTCTGATGCTAATGATTGGTATTGTAAGTATTTTTTATAATTCTTGTGTTCATTTTGGGAAAGGTACAACAAAGACAAAGTGTGGTTAATCTGACTAATAATACTCATCAGCGGATTCGAAGAGAGATTCGTCACTTTTCTGACTACTATGATCATGCTGATAATGTTTGGTGGCAACTGATGCATCAAACTTTCAGGAAGATAAGAAATGACAGTTGCTATGTTTGTTTGATTCCACGTGTTATTAATGATCAACCATTTTTAGTACCTGTTCTTATTAATACTACTTTCTTTCCAGATAGGCAACATACCCAGCTGGTGGAGGTCATTTGTCCTTGGGTGAGGAATTATAGTGTAAGAGAAAGCAGAAATGCTAGTAGATTTTCTTGTGAGATTAATTTAACATGTGCGTCTAAGGAAACTCTTTATAGAATTCGGGGTAATAGAAATCCAATTATAGATCCAGATATTTGTATCTCACAGGTGGAAAGTAGACCTTATTTCCTTGGGAAGACATTAGGTTGCGAAGCTATTATATCTGTTTTATGTGCTTTAATCAACAGACATAAATTTGAGTCATGTCCTATCAGAACTGATCCTTATACTATTTCAGAATCTTTGGCTCCAGATCCCTTTGTGTTAACTCTTAATCTTACAGCCTTACCGGATGGAGGTAAGTTGTATGGCCAGGCAGGTAAATTAACCAGGGTTTTTGTTACTTTTCCTTTATGAGATGGGTACTCATGTCCTCAGAACATGGGTTGGATGTGTGGAAATATATCATATCTGTATCTGCCTGCTAATTGGTCTGGAGTATGTTGTCTAGCTCGCTTACTACCTACAGTCACAACTTATACTTCAATCAGCCTAAGCTATTAGAACGATGAGTTTGCAAACTAGAATGGCTTTGGATTATCTGTTAGCTGAGAGGGGTGATTGTTTTTAAGAATTTTCCTTTAGTTGTGATTATCTTGTAATCAGAAGAAGGGAGTGTGATGGAAATTCTTGCAGTAGGCATTCCACAGTGTATGACCTTTGGTTTACCTCACTCCAGTGAACATCTGTGTTAGGGAGTAAGCTGTAAAAGCCATTAACAGAAGTTTAATGGTTAAAACCCACAGTTAGGATGATGTGTTGGGAAGGACAGATGGGTTCCCAGATAACTTTGTCACCTCTGAACCCGAGAAGGGTCTGGGGTCGTAAAACACAGACTCTTTGAAGTTGAGATAACACTGTCATGTTCTGATATAAATACTGTGTGTAAATGTTGATCGGGGTTCTATTTCAACTGACTTGCTCGGTGACAGAGTCATTCAAACGCTGAATGCCTTTGAATAAAACTTATAAAGACAAAGTCCGGATTTTCTCTTGTTATGAGTCAACTTCTACCCACTTTGATAAGAAAATTCCACAACACTACAAAGGGGTTGTAACTGTTTAGAGGTACTTCGTCTCAACGTCAGTGAAGAAACCAACGATCCCTCCTAGCACTTAAGGGAGGTAAGTGATTGATTGATAACACCTGAAGATTAAAAAAAAAAAAAAGGGAAAAAGAAGATTTTAAAAATGTTCCTGAAACAATTAATCATAGCTGTTTTGTACCTTAGCATAAATTTTGTTTGATGAACAAAGTCTGAGGTTAACGGTTGCAGGACCCAGTACTGAGGGACTGCCTCCACTAAACACAGAAAAACAAAAACCCTTAAGGCACCAGACACAGTGAGACAATCTGAACTAAGGAATCACAGCACACAAAGGAAGAAGACACCAACACCACCACCGGGCATGAACAGCTGCAAAAGAAACAATTAACAAATGTCATAAACACCCCAATATAATGAAAGAAAACAAAGTAATTTACAAAATAAAGCAAAATAAACCCAGTAACTTCTCCCAAACTAAGTTAACAGAGGATTGGGACGAATGCGGCCCACTAGCCACGCCGCAGCGGGAGGTGAGCTGGGCGCTCTGATGTCACACCCCAAACAATTCAACCACACCTACCACCTACCACAAAGAAATCAAAGCCGCATATACCACACTTTGCGATCTGTCACTCGTTTGCAGCCAAGTCCAACAGGATGCGAGCCACTCAGTGGAAGCGCACAGGAGACATGCGTCTCAGAGGCGTGGGGCGGCTCTGAGACCTGAGTCAATCGGAAGTTCTTTCCGGAACTTAGTTGTACAGAAATAAACATCTCTATACCACTACACTAAAAAAATGTCTCTGATTGTTATGTGTGCTCCAGACTTCCTTTTTCTTCCAGCCAACCTAGACTAACAGCCAGACCAGTGCTGACACCAGAGGATGTGTGTTTCATAAGGCAGAGCCTTGAAGGAAACAGTGAGAATTTTTGTTTGGTACTGGGAGTAAACTTTACTAAATTTCACACCTGTAATTTCACAATTTTTAAGAAGTTAAATGTCACTGCTCCCGTTCCTAATTATGTTGATATTATTATATGTGTGGCCATGCATTGTACATACAGCTACCTTATAACTGGAGTGGTATTTGTGCACCTGTGTATGTAAATGACCATTTTTTTAGTATCACCTGAGAATTTTCCACTCTGAATAGAATTAAGAGAGCCCTTAGTGAAGTTCTTCAAGTGAAACCATATGATAGTTGGCCAGGAACAGATGTCCCTGACGAGTTTAAACATAGATCAACAAGAAACCATAGATTATAGGTTAGGCAAAAACACAAAGGTTTGAATGCTGTGTTTTATTTGAGTTCTGTCTCAATAAAACCAGATTACAGATGTGGTAAACTTTAAAACACATAGTCAAAAGTCCCGTGAAGCTATGAGCAGGCTGAATAAGTCTGTGAGATCAGTAACAGTTAGAGTGTGAATGTGAGTTATATATATAATAGTGAGGATAGAACAGATTAAGAGGAACTATGAGCTGAATAGGATAATTCAGCTAGAATAAAACAGAAACGGGAGCATATTTAGTACACTCCAATAATAGATCAAAAGTGCATAAACACACAAACACATAAAACCGATGAGCTGTTCAGAATCAGAATCAGAAACGCTTTATTGCCAAGTACGTTTTTGGACATACAAGGAATTTGTTTTGGCGTAGTCGGTGCAATACAATACAAATTAAACAGTATAAACATATCTACAATATAATATAAATATATGTGCACAGTTTTAAGTGAGTGAGAGTAGGGATTATCCCTTCACAGAAGGGATAATCTGTGAAACAGACTTGTTAGGGGACTGTGTGTGAAAATACGGTCTGAGTGGGGAGAAGCGCAGCGGTTCGCCAGACTCATTGCTGTTGTGGGAATGCAGTTATTCTGTGTGGAAAACCTGGCGGTGTTAACAAGGACAGAGAACTGATTGCTGTTTTGATGTATGAGTGAGAAGCATTGGAGCGAGTTAATTTTAATTGTGCGAAAGATGGACGGAGAGTTTCAAAAGGAGATTGATGACTCAGGTTTGGGTGTAGAGGCACCAGTGTGGAAAACATTTAAGGAACAAGTGTATGTTGTAAGACAGCTGGTGCAGCAGACTCAGGAGGAAAAACAGGCTGAAAAGTTGATTAAGAAAATGAACCAGAAAATACAAGAGGAAGTGGAGAAAGATGGTATAGATGAAAAAACCAGAAAGAGTGTTGGCAGATGGTTTTGGCTGAACATGAAGAAAGCTAAAAAAGAAAAGGAGTTGGCAGAAGAGAAAAGCAAAGACAGTGGTTGGTTTAAAGGCAAGTTTAAAGAGACAAGGGACAAGGCAGCAAAAAATTAGACATTCTGGTCTCAGATGGTTTTAATATGGCAGGGAGGAAAATATGCAATGTTTGATAAACCTGACACCACACATACAGAACCACACACTGACAGGAATAAGGAAACAGCTGACAAACCACCACCCTATGCACCTCCCCCGCCGTCTGCTAAGCCTCCTCCCCCTCCTACATCTCCTCCCACAGGGCTGTACCCTGTACTTGAAGTCAAAGAAGGGCATGTAACTGTTCATGGGTGGTCCAGCCCACAGGCTGCTCTCACCTCTTGTCCCGCCCCTACAGCTCCACAAAAAAAACAAAAGGACTTAATTTCTTTCTTATCTGAATCACAAGACTCTCTGTCTGTAACTGACCCAGCTTGCTCTGAAGCACTCTCTGTTGGCTCTCATACTCCAGTAAAACAAGATGAGTTTAAGCTAAGAAGATTGCGAGAAATCTTGGATGGTGTAACAATTCCCATCCCAACTTTAACTCCATCTCAGCACCATCCCTCACCCCGTTCACCCTGCAGAGATTATTCACCCCAAAGCATGACCATGGCAACACCTACCCCATCAAAGCAAGTAGGCTCAGTGACTGTTGCTGTGTGTGGTGATTGGCGGCCTGATGCCACACTTCCTCATAGATTACTTCCACCACAGACATCTACTCCTTGGGCTTCACCCACCCCTAGTGTAGAATGTGAGGCCCAGGAAAATGATGAAGCCGTCTCAAACCTACATGAACCACCAGAAGACACACCTGAGCGCAGTGCCCCCCAACCAGAAACTCAAATCATGCAACCACGCCTCCTCCGCAAGGTGGCATCAAGAGGGGAGCCTGGGTTCTATAAAAACCAGATGCCCGTGTACCATCAGGCTGGAACCGGGGGCCAGTGCAAATACAAGCCTTTTTCCCTGGGGGATCTTACCACACTCTGCGACAAGCTCCCACCTATAACTGAGGGGGCTTCTATTTGGTTACAAACTTTAGATTCCCTGACGGCAGGCAGCACTTTGGCTCTAGGTGACAACCGCGCGATTGCAGCACGTTGCATGAAACCACACACCTGTAGAGAGGTTGAAACTACAGCTCACACCACCTTTGCCCTAGATTCAGACCCTTTCACTCGATATTCCCAATGGATAGGGGACGCGCTAAGGGACCTATACCATGTAACCAGGGGGCGCACTATCCCTAAATTTAAATGGAATCCAAACACCAATCCAAGAGAATATTTGGATCAATGCAAATCCATGTGGCAAACACAAACAGGAAATAATCCAGCCAATGAGGGCTCACAGAGGGATTGGTTCAGAGACGCTGTGCTGAGAGGCTTACCCACACAGGTTAAAACCAACATGGAAGACAATCCTGATTTGCCAGGGGCTGATAGTGGAACGTGGGATCGCCATTTAATTCACCATTTATCTAAAATAAGAGAGGAACATAAGAAGGATGAGAAAGAACTTAAAGCGTTGCAGACTCAATTACTAAAAATGCAGTTAGCTGAAGCAAAAGAAAAAGCAGGGGAAAAAAAAAAGAGAATAAAACCACCAAAATAATGTATGAAGGTGCTGTGTCCCAACCACCACAAGTTCCTCCATTTCCTGGCCACCAGGACGCGTTTGCACAGGGGCCTATGACCTCTGGTCCTCATCAGGAACATGCTGGTCATTTCAGAGGACGAGGTGGGCCCAGGGGAAGGGGATTCCAGCGAGGACCACCACGGAGGTGGTGGAATGCTGATGTGTGCTATTACTGCGAAGAGCCTGGTCATTGGAGCAGGGATTGTCCCTACAAACGCGGTCCACATGTGGAATATGGATGGCATGGACCTAGGGGAGGGCCTGCGAGACGCCCACAAAGGGGAAGAGGTGGTCCACCACGTGGAGGCCAACAGCAGCAGCCTTCACTCCAATTGCCAGCCTGGGATGAGCCCAGTCTCTGGCCAGACCACCACTGAGGGTCCCCACAGAACCCCCCGGACAGAGGGATTGAGGACCCCTTACTGTCCGTGACGGTGTATGGACAAAGTCTTCCTTTTCTAGTGGACACTGGGGCTACATCCTCAACCATCAAACAAGCCCCTCCCAACACTCTCTCCACAAGGACTACCACTGTCATGGGGTTTTCTGGGGCTAAACAGGTCCTACCTTACACCAAGCCCCTAAGAACTGAAATAGGAGGGCAAACTTTGAACCACAGTTACTTAGTGTCCGCAGACACACCAGTAAATTTACTGGGCAGAGACATGTTGATCAAAATGGGCGCAACCATTCTGTGTGGTTCAGACGGACTACAGGTGCATCTTCCTAATGTCACCCAACTTTCATGTGGCAGCAACACACTCTTTTCACATGGACAGTATTTAATCCAGCCCTTACCCGATCCTATGGCTGACATTTACTGGGTCTTGCTACACCCAGAAACCACAGCGTGCAGAGGTGTTCTCTCTTCCTTCCTTCGGTGGAAATCCTGGATCTCCACTCTGGCACCCTATATTCCTCCCTCTGACCTGCCGCATGTCACCCTGTTTTATGACAGAAATAACTGTGAATGCTACCAGGAAAGCTTTGCTGATGAGCTGGAGGGTAAGACGTGGGACATTGTCACCACTGATATTTATGTAGCTCCAGAAGGCGTAGTCGCCTCTGTCAGGTTGACCAAAGAACAGGATGTTTGGTTTAAAATGTGGTCTGATAGCATTCCGCATGTTTCTTTAGCCCTCCATCCAGGACATGAAGCACGTGGGTTAGGGGGTGTGTTAAAACGCTCCCTCTCCCTACAGGATTGGCATCTCTCTTCCACTCCTAACCTCTCCTATTCATCTTCAGGGAACACTTATCGCATTCTTAATCATTCCACAGATGTATGCACCCTGGAACATGTACAGTTAGACAGACATCATGGTAGAAAAAAAATCCGATCACCCACTGGCAGCTGCAGTTGTACAAAGCATGCCCTCCACACTTTGGGCAGAAGGTCCCACGGGCGTCGGCCTCATACACTGTACTCCCATTACTTTTCAGCTTACTTCTGATCAACCAATCTGGAGGTCCCAATACCCTCATAAACCCGCTGCTGAACTGGGCATTAAGGACACAATTGAGGGTCTGTGGAATGCCGGTGTATTAGAGTCGGCTGACTCCTCCCCGTGGAATACACCTATTTTACCAGTTGAGAAAAAAGGAACAGGGAAATGGAGAATGGCACACGATTTGAGGGCCGTTAATGCAGCACTGTCCACACCTACTGTCCCTGTTCCAAATCCTTATGTTGCTCTCACTAATCTTACTCCTGAACATGCATGGTTTACATGCATTGACATGGCCAATGCTTTCTTTTGCCTGCCTTTAGCTGAAGAATGCAGGGACATTTTTGCTTTCACTTATAGATCACATAGGTACCGATACACTCGTTTGCCACAGGGTTTTGCTCTCTCCCCAGGAATCTTTAACGAAGTTCTTAAAGACTCCTTACAGGACTGCCCACTCCCACCACATACTACACTCATCCAGTATGTTGATGACATTCTCTTGGCCACACCCACGGTCACTGAATGTTTGGAGGCTACTGCTGTAGTTCTTTCACATCTGGCCAAGACAGGCTACAAAGTCAGTAAGGCCAAACTTCAAATCTGCAGAAGACAGGTGGACTTCTTGGGCAGGGTGATCTCCCAGCCAGGGACCGGTATGTCCCCTGCACATCAATCTGCAGTACTTTCTCATCCAAAACCACTCTTTGTGAAAGACATGTTGTCATTTCTGGGCCTTACAGGATACAGTAGATCATTTGTCCCCGGCTACACTGATCTCACAGCTCCCCTTAGAGACTTAGTGAAAAAACAGGGCATGAGAAATCTCACTGCCCCTTTGGAATGGACCACAGAAGCTGAAGAAGCTTTTATCACTCTTAAAACAAACTTATCTCAAGCTGCGCACTTGGCACACCCTGACTACACGCTGCCATTCTATTTGGATGTTTCTGTAACAGCACACACAGCAAATGGGGTGCTGTTCCAGAAAAAAGGGGGTACTAGAACTGTCCTTATGTACATAAGTGTTATACATGACAACATGGAACAAAGGCATCACGAATGCACCAGACATGCAGCAGGGATGGCCAAAATAATCCAGAAAACAGCCCATGTTGTTATGGGACACTCTCTCCGCATTCTCACATCACATGGAGTAGTGGCTTTTGTGAACTCAAAGACATTTACACTTTCACCACTGAGACAACAGAGACTGAGCAGGGTGCTGGAAGCTCCTAACATCACATACACACATGAGGGCATAAATATGGCAGACAGAATGACGTCAGGAGAACCACATGTCTGTGCAGAAAAAGTGGAGTTTAATGAAAAAATCAGACCAGACCTACAAAGCACATCTCTGACAGATGCTAGAAATCTGTATACAGATGGTTGCTGTTTCAGACATGACACACAAAGACTTAAAGCAGCGTATGCAGTGGTGGAGGACTCAGGGTCGGACTTTGTAACAGTGAATGAAGGAAAAGCTGACAGACACACAATCAGCACAGGGAGCAGACGTTTTGGCAGTGATAGCGGCCCTAGAATTAGGAGAAGGACAGAAAATAAACATTTACACAGACTCAGCATATGCCACAGGTGCACTGCATGTTGAACTAAAGCAATGGTTGAGAACAGGGTTTAGGACAGCAGGACAGAAACCCATTAAGCATGAACAGGAAATGAGAAGGTTGGCTGAAGCGTTGCTATTACCACAGGAGGTGGCAGTTATCAAGTGCAAAGGACATGACAGCAGCAATACCAGAGTAGCACTGGGAAATCAGGCGGCAGATCAAGCAGCGAAGCAGTGTGCTGGGTATCAACCAAAAAATATATTGTTGTGTTCAGAGGTAGGGTGGACACCAGAGCCCACTCTGGAGGAAGTAGTGAAACTACAAAAGGGGGCCTCACCAGAAGAAAAGTCGATGTGGAAGGTGAGAGGAGGCAGTGAGGACCAAAATGGACTTTGGTGGAGTCCAGACGGACGTCCAATCCTGCTACCAGGGCTCACTACAGCAGCCCTGGAAGAAGCCCATGGCATGGGGCATGTAGGATCCACACAGATGATAAAACCTCTCGAACACTGGTGGCATCCTTATTTAAAACCAATGGCAGTGCATTGGATAAACTCATGTGAAATTTGCAGACAGTTCAATGCCAAACTTACCTTGAAGCCAGCGCCAGGGAAATTCCCAGTGGATCCTATTGCAGGGAAAGAAATCATCATTGACTATACAGATATGACTGAGAGAATGAATGGGTTCAGATATCTGCTAGTGTGTGTGGATGCTTTCACAGGTTGGCCAGAAGCCTGGGCCACAAAGAAAGAAGACAGCAAGTCTGTGATAAAGTGTTTAATAAATCATTACATTCCCAGACATGGTTTTCCAGCCAAAATAAGATCAGACAATGGCACCCACTTCAAAAACGAGGAGCTCAGATAAGTGGAGAAATGTTTGGGACTTAAACATTCCTTTGGGACAGTGTACCATCCACAGTCCCAGGGAAAGGTGGAAAGAATGAATCAGACCCTCAAAACCAAATTGGCTAAAATCTGTGCACAGACCAAAATGAATTGGGTCACAACCTTGCCGTTAGCCTTCATGTCTGTAAGAAGCTCCGTGAATCAGAGGCATGGTCTGACTCAACATGAACTGCAGACAGGGAGACCATTTCCAGGTCCCCAAACCAGGCTACCTTTTCTAAATGAATGTGAACAGTCTATGTCTCACCGTGATTATTACAGATCTCTCCACAGTCTTGTTGCAGCGTTCTCTAAACAGGTCCCAGCAGAACCAGAGACCAGAAACGGCACCACCACCTCGGAAGCTCAGTGGGTCCTGCTGAAGGTGATCAAAAGGAAGTGGTCAGAACCCAGGTGGACCGGTCCATTCCAGATCACAGAAAGAACCTCACATGCGGTGGGACTCAAGGGTAAAGGCGACACCTGGTACCACTGGAGACAGTGTACAGCGACAGACGCTCCGCAGAGATCCCTCGCTGAGGTTCAGGAAAACTTAAGAGGAAACACCGGGAAGGAAGATCAAATTTCTCACCCCACACAAGGGGCAGAATAATCCCCAGAGAACGCAAGGCTCCAGGTCAGTCTACACCTCGGAGCTGAAGAGAAGAAAGAACATCAGGAGAAGAGGCGGCAGTGATTGAGTTTCCCTCTCACTGAAAGTGGTAGTTTTCCCTCCCACTTGTAAAATACTGAATTGAAAAAAACTGAACTAAAACTTTTGTATCTCTATTAATTTCTTTTTTACAGGTATCAAAGATTATATTGCTCACAAGTATTACCAGGAATAATCATGGGGAGCCAAAGGGTAGGACCAAAACCCTCTAAGGGTTGGGTCATGGGATGTTTGTGTGTCATATCGTTTTGCATTATTACAGTGATTTTGGGTTTGTTTTGTGAACTTCCATTCCAGACATGCTCTGACAGCCACCAAACTAAGCAAATGTTCAAACGCGCAACCAATAAGGGAAAAGCGGACTGGTGTATGGCTAAAATCGAGGGGGTAGAGCTCAATTATGTTTGTGGGGCCACCACCACCTTTTCATTTGACCTCTGTCTGGTAGTGAATTGCGGGAATGGCGGCGCCGGGTGGGAAGGTGTTGGATGGGTGCAAAAACTTGTTATCACTCATGTAAAAACTTTGTGTTGCAAGGCACCTGCACTATGCCTTCCTCCCTGTGTGTGTGAGATCATTGTTATCTCTGTGTGAACCAGCCTCCTTTCTGTCTCACACACATACACCCTGTCTGAACTGTCTGTTGAACTGTGCATATAAATAAAGAGATAGGATGTCAAAAACTTTGTAGTTTCACTGCAAAGTGGGCTACCCTTGCTGCAAGTAACTCTGACTGTATCGTTCTTACCTCTGAGTTGACTAAATAATACCTAACATTTATTGGTCCTTCGTAGCCAGATTAATTCAATAACCTTATTTCTCTTTGCTTTAACAGTGACTCTGGGATCCGTGGGGGAAGCCTGACGTCGAGCGAAGCACCGCTGCACAGCCTCCATTAGCCGGAGTGGCTGAAAGTCCCGGTGTGTGTGAATTCACACCTGGCCAGTGGGTTATCGCCTTCCTCGGCGCGGGGTGACTCTCACAGGGTCCAGAGAGTCACCAAGAAGTCAACTCCGAGGTGAGACAGTTTTAAAATACAGTTCATAGGAAAAGTACTTAACAGTCGTTGGTAGTGCGTCGCCGGTAAGGACGCTGCATTCGGATGGTTTTATTCCACCGTGAAAGGAATAGTGACAAATTTGGTACAATCCCGCCGTGAAGGGGATTAAAGAAAACGACTGAGGATTATTCCCCTGCGAGGGAATAGAGTAAGCGCTATATAAATAAAAAGAATGGAGTAAATTGAGCTCATAAAATAACACCAAGTTAACTTAGACAAATTACAAGGTACCTGAAACTAACTGTGTGACTGTGTTGTGTGTGTATGGAGGACTAAGCATTTTAATAGAATCATAGCAGGATTCTGCTAGTCCTGTGTTTTCTTTTGCCCAGATTAAAACTACGTACTGGTGACTTTGGAGATTCAGGTCGGATTTCATTCCAGAAAATTAACACCGCTGCGAATTAGTCGCAGTAGAAGGGCGTGTTAATGTCCTCTCCTTAAAGTCTCATGCCAGTGACCTTTTATCTGGGACATTTATACTACAATTAAACTAACATAAAACATAATGGGGAAGAAACAAAGTAAACTAATTGACTTAGAAGGGGAGGTAAAGTTTATGGAAAACTATGTAAAAGGAGCAGGTATGATCTGTCATAGATGGAATACAAAATAAAAAACATGGGTTTTTGGGCAAATTAGATACAAAGGATGTCTTAAAATTACAAGGGGATCTAAAATTAGAAATAATGAAAACTAAAAAGAGAAAAATAACAAAGAACAATGGGGAAGGGACAGAGAAAAAGCTCTGATTTAACAGAAATATGTACACGATGGCATAAAAATACGGATTTTCAGGTAACTTAATTATCACTGAAATCCTAAAACTACACGGGGATCTTAAACTGGAGATTATGCATTCAAAAGATTCAAGAGACAATAAAAAACCTTGCCAGATTATAATTTCAAAGGGGACTTTTCAGTCCCTGAGTGCACACAGTTGATAAACAGATTAAAACAAAAAGATGAATAAAAAAAACAAACAATAAGAGCAGCCTTTAACTGACATAGCCATGATACTGAGGCCTTAAGAAAAGCACAGAAAAAAAACGTTCAGCTTAACTGAAAACAAATAAAGGGGGGGGGCGGACCGCCACCCATCCCAGGTTAGAATACCAAGGTAGCCCCAAATTATAAAGACTAAGATATGGTTTTAGAGGACGTGGTAAAAGAAGTTAAAAGAGGAGGTGACAATGTGGACAACATGGAAACTGTCCAACTGGACAACCCAGTGAACAATGACTAGAGTTGTTAAAGAAGTAATCTGAGAGTAAAAGATTTTGTAGGCAAGCATTAGTGAGAAACAGGTGCTTTAAAAATCATTCTATGGTGTTATACTACCAACAATATCATGATAAAATGCAAAAGATTCATTTTACAGGGAAATAATTCCATATTTGGCTCAGATTGTGTGCATTCTTGATTTTTCCTCTTTGAGAGAAGTTAAATTTCAGCTCTGTGAAACGACCTTGACAAAGAGATGCAGCTGCCTGAAAACAAAGATAAAACTTTTGCAAACAGCAGAAGCCTGTCTCTGCTGAAAGGTCTGAAAATAATTGTAACTCTACCCTGCATGTGTCAAACTCAAGGTCCGCGGGCCAAAACCGGACCTCAGGAGTTTAGTGATTCTCTAGAAGTAGAGCCTTTTAATATGGTGATTGTGTGCTTGAATGTTATTTTGTCAATCAATAAGCAGTTTTGTCTACATTCTGCCACAATCTGCCTTTTGAAAATGTTTTGAATCTTGCTCTTTATGTGTAAAAAAAAAAAAAAGAAAAGAAAAATTGGCTAAAGTCTGCAGACACAAAATGAACCTGGATTGAAGCTCTAACTAAATTTATTTAATCTGAGATCCTCTCCAAATGCAACAGTATATGTCAGTCTACATGAGATACTAACAACTTCACCTACTGATATAATATAAAGATCTGATTGAATATGTGAAACAAACAATGATGAAAGTTTTTCAACAGGTGATGCTCATCCAGGAGGAAGACAGTGTTCCTAGGAAATGCAGCTCATTCATTAACAATCAATTTTTCTCCTATAGGTGGAAGTTTCGCTGACTAATCATAGGCTGGATCTATGAAACATTATGTGCACAGACCAAATGACCAAGGTTCTGACTGACTTATGAACCTCACTGACCTGACAATGATAACATGACACCCAACAGATAACACCTTTAAGGTGGACCCACTAAGACCACCTTATTGATTCTTGGTGAATAAAAAAAAAGAATTGAAGCGTTCAAAACAGACCTTGTGGAAACAAAAGGGGTTATGAGGAAACAATGTGCATTTTAAGAATAATAGAAGTCAAATTATGCTCAAATTTTTGCAAACAAAAATTACTCTGACAGAGAAATAAGTAAGTAGTGTGTGAATGTGTGTGAATGGGAATGACTGATTTCATTGTAATGCATCTTTGAGGGACCTTAAAAGCGCTAATAAAGGTCTGATGTTCTGATGATCTTTGCCAAATTTATATCTTAATAAGGTTTCCAGAATCTTTTTCGAAAAATCATATAAAGATGGCAAAGGTTCTACCTCTATTGAAAATACTGATAACCATAAGAAAGTTCATAGACCCGTCTTCAATTTTTCATAATTCTTTTACAAACAGGGAATTTAAACTTTCATGTGGCCAAATGTCTGTGTTTGACTTTCTGTTACTGTGAAATAAATGTCTGTTTCATGTCATGTAAAAATTAGAGTCCTCAACATTACCATAATAATATTAGGTCAGTTCTCTATGGTAAAACAAAAAGATTTTAACAGACGTTTAGACGTTTTCCAGTCAGGTTCAAAATGATTGAATTAGACTCAAACTTAACATAAGATGAAATGAACCTTAACAGAATTACTGGACTGGACTGAAATAGAGAAAACTTGAGTTAATTGAAACAAACTTTAGTTACTTGAACTAAATACAAAGCTGACTGAAACTGTATGTTGTATCTATAAAACTGGGTAAAACAAACTAAGATTATAAGATATAATATGCCCTTCATTTTTTGTGTTCATCAGTGAGTGAGTTTTTATTTTTATTTTTAATAAGAACTAAACCAAGCATTATTTATAATAATAGCAACTACCAAAAATATTGATCTCATTTTTAAATGTAATAAGGACTTACTTTATAAAATATGATAAAAAAGAATAATAAGAATTTGGAAAAACAGAGGCTTTAAACCTCTGCAGGAACAGCACTGACACTGTCAAAGGTAGATCCTAATACAGGAATCTGGAAGCTCATTCTGGCGTGGACAGTCAAAGTCCATCCAAGGACACATTTAGATGAGGCAGAGGGACAAATACAGGGCTTAGCTGAGAGCAAAGAGAGCAACATGTATCCTGCCCTAGCTGCTGTCCCACCTGAACTGTGGTCCCAATCATCAACTGATGTAGGACTTATAAAGGGCTTCCCACCATACAAGGTTAAACTAATATCTGAAAAAAGGCCATTAGTCCGTCAATACCCCTTAAAGCCAGAAGCTGAAGAAGGTACTAAGCCAGTAATACAAGATATGTTGAAGTCAGGAATATTAAGAGAAGCACCTGACGCTACATGCAAGGCATATCACACTGACATCGCTATTATTATCACAGCCAAACATAACTCTAAAAAGATGTCCCCTTTAAATCCAAGTACTCTAATACCTACTGCAGAAGATGGAAAACCACATTCTTATAAAGCAAAAGTTGAAGAAGACACAAAACCCAGACAAGACATTTCTCAAACCCTTATACGAGATTCATGTGTTGTGTTTGTAGATGGCTCAGCATCTAAAGATGAATATGGAAAGAATAGAGTTGGTTATGCAGTAACAACCATCGACAGAATAATAGAAGCTAAATCTCTACCCAATACATGCTCAGCCCAAACAGCAGAATTATATGCTGTAGTAAGAGCATGTGAATTACATGAGGGACAAATACTTACTATATACACAGACAGCCAATACGTTTTCGGATCAGTACATCACCATGCTAAGATTTGGCAAAATAGAGGTTTTAAAACATCATCAGGGACAGAACTAACTCATTTCAACCTATTAAAGAGAAAATGTCAGATCTGCTATTTATAGACACAGACGTGCTGAAAGACGCCCAACAGTCAGCACCCAAGACAGAAATAAAGGCCTGGCTAAAGAGAGCAGCCCAAAAAAAAAAGATGACATCTATCAGATAGAAGATAAACCAATCCTCCCAAAAAATGTATACAACACAGCAGCTACAGTGACACATTGGGAAGACCCACGTGTCAAGGGGGGAATATGTCACATCTGGTAAAGCATTAATGCTACACTATAAATTTTTCTGCTATTCAAAGAATTTTTGCAGATCATGCAGAATTTGTTGCAAACACGGGGGAAGAAATATTGCCTAGTTGTAATAGATGAACCTAGTGACACATTTCTTCCCCACATATGGTATCCCACAGATTATAAGGTCAGATAATGGAACTCATTTTGTAAATAAATTAATAGAACTAAGTTCTAATGCATTAGGGTTTCAGTTAAAGATTAAGGAAAACAATGGAAGAAACAGGGAGGCCATGGCCCGAATGCCTATCCCTATCCCTAGTTAAATTATGGATGAGAATAACTCCAAATCAAACCGGTCTTACTCCATTTGCCACCTACTGTACATCATTGTATGGCTCCACCCACTGTGTTCTGAGCCTGAGATCACGTGACACCAAGTTGCTGATGTGAATTTGTATTCTCAAAGAAATAGTACATGGCAGACCGTTTTCTCTGCCTTCTGACATGAATGAAATAGAGAAAGCACAACAGGAAACTTCATTAGCTGAGTGGATGAATAAAATGTTGCAGACAAAAGAAACACAAATGTCCAGTGGTCTGCCGATAATCTCTGCTCCTATCCCACAGAATGACCTGAGGCCTGGAGACCTGGTCCTGATTAAGACACTCCACAGGAAGGATTGGAGCACTCCTCAGTGGAAAGGGCCGTTTCAAATACTCCTGACAACGCCCACAGCTCTGAAAATAGCAGAGAGGCCTTCCTGGATCCATAAAAGCCATTGTAAGCCAGTTTTGCCGATACAGGAGCCAAACCAACCGACGGGGTAGCAGAGGAAGTCCGGGTTCAAAGGAGTTTGAGGACCCCTATGGCCCAGCGTCTCAAACCGGTGAAGAAAACAGCTGATCTGCGCCCAATTATAAAATGGCTCTCTGTAACATGTGGACAGGACTGATAAGCCTGAGCTTAATTCTGGTAGCAGGACTCTTTCTCTATCTAAAGCAGGATCCACAGGAGGTGATACCGAACCAGAAGAGATGGACATCAGACGGGACCCATCTCAGAACACTGACGGAAGAACATGACGCACATCCATTCCTACAGAATTTCTGGTATTGTTCATGGTGGCATATGCAACACTGAACTAGATAGAAATGCACGAAAATGAAGGGGACGATTATGATGACATGTTGTAAATAAATCACATCAAAAGCCTGAGTTTACTCATACATTGTATTTCATAAAATGACCTTATAGCAGAAAATCGGAAGAAGTTGTTGCTTAAGTGAAATGAGAAAAAGTACAATGATGACATAAACAGGGCAGATTTTTTAATTCTTTTATTTTTATGATTTCAAGTATTATTCTTTTATTTTTATGATTTCATTAAGTATTATTATTTTATTTTTATGATTTCAAGTATTATTCTTTTATTTTTATGATTTCAAGTATTATTCTTTTATTTTTATGATTTCAAGTATCATTCTTTTATTTTTATGATTTCAAGTATTAATCAACATTTAACTTTTAATGGTCGCCGAGGGCGGCGGGGCCGTATGAGTATTTCCCACAAAATATAATCTGTTTACCGTCCGTGGGTTTTCGCTCATACAAAGTATTTTTCTTACTCGTTTTTATATTAAATGTTTTTACTTGTGATAAAAGGAGGGACTGTTGGATGGGTGCAAAAACTTGTTATCACTCATGTAAAAACTTTGTGTTGCAAGGCACCTGCACTATGCCTTCCTCCCTGTGTGTGTGAGATCATTGTTATCTCTGTGTGAACCAGCCTCCTTTCTGTCTCACACACAAACACCCTGTCTGAACTGTCTGTTGAACTGTGCATATAAATAAAGAGATAGGGTGTCAAAAACTTTGTAGTTTCACTGCAAAGTGGGCTACCCTTGCTGCAAGTAACTCTGACTGTATCGTTCTTACCTCTGAGTTGACTAAATAATACCTAACAGAAGGTTATGCCATTTATTTATGCATGGACGAAAAATGATCTAAGTACTGTAAACAACGGAGGTGCTCCTTGCCCAGGCCCCCACCATGTGGCTCTTGGAGTGGGGTGACTAGTTGGACGGGCTCTGGATGGACTCCCGATAAAAAGGCAGTACCCGGTAATTTGACAAATATCAGCATCCAGCGCGGCATGCTAGGTGGAGCCATTACCAACGGACGTAACCCCCTTATGCTCTCCATGCACGTTGACTGCACTCAACCCTCTGTAGAGTATTTTACTCTTGCAGTACGGCAGTAAGGAACAGACACATGGCGACCAATAAAAGTTAATTTTCAAACACCGTCTGTGCACCAGGACAACACAATTACCGTCCCACCGACAGTTAGGCCAAAAAATAAACCCCACGTGATGGAACTTGATTATTCCACATTGAAACCTATAGAGGTAATCCAAATGGCCACAGGATATACCGAAGATAACCTTTGGCTTCAGTGGATAACACAAACAGCAAAAGAACAAAGCAAAGCTGAGTGTGTGGCCTGTGCCTCGGCCCGACCACATCTTCCCACCAATCCCGCCCCTCTGTATCCAGTGGACACGTGGGGTTACAGTTGTATGATACAACTAACTAAGGAGGCCACACCAGCTAACTGCACCACACTAGCCAGCATTTTTCCTCCCATCCCCAATAACACCAAAACAGGACCATTTACCCCCCCCCCCCAAAAAAGAATGGCACTTATACTTGTTTTAATTTTACTGCTCAAAACCCTAAAATCAATGTGGGACAGATCCCCTTAGATTGGTGTAATAGGACCGCTTCAGGCGGGGGCATTGGACGTTGGGCAAGGTCAGGACTCTACTATTATTGCGGAGACCATAGACTGCTCACTAATATCCCACAAAAGACAGTAGGATTGTGTACAGGCACCACTGGTCCTGATAGGACCTAATCTAACATCTGCTACGACCACTCATGATAAGACCAGGGCGTTAACACGTAGAAGAAGAAGGCACGTCATGAAAAGGAGCGCAGGAACCTTTGACCTGAGTCAGGGCTCCCCCACTTACATTGATGCCATAGGAGTACCTCGGGGAGTGCCAAATGAATATAAAATCGCAGATCAAGTCTCAGCAGGTTTTGAAAATATCCCCATAATTGCAGCCTTTTTCCCGGTGACCCCAAAAAAGAATGTTGACCGCATCAACTACATCCATTATAATGTTTTACGTCTAGCTAACCTAACAAGGGACGCAGTAGAAGGCCTGTCTGAACAATTGGCACCAACCTCCCTCATGGCTGTGCAAAACCGAATGGCATTAGATATATTGTTAGCAGAGAAAGGGGGTGCGCGATGTTTGGAGATATGTGTTGCACTTTTATTCCTAACAACACTGCACCGGATGGTTCAGGGTCAAAGGCTTTAGAGGGACTTAAGACCCTCTCCGCAACCATGCATGGACATTCTGGAATTGATAATCCCTTTGAAGATTGGATGACAGGCATGTTTGGACACTGGAAGGGTTTGATAATGTCTTTGTTCATTTCTATTGCTGTGTTTGTAGCTATTATGGTGACGTGTGGGTGTTGCTGCGTGCCATGTATCCGATCTCTGGTTGTAAGATTTATCACCTCCTCTATTGAAGGGAAGGCTTCTCAGCATCCCACCATGATGCCACTGTTAGAAGTAGACGGTGATGATGAGGAGCAGGAAGGCATGCTGAAGATTTAAAGTTGCTTCCAATATAATCTGTGGGCATTTTAAGGTGAAGTCTTATTGACTTCAAAAGGAGGAAATGTTGGAAAATATTTAAAATACTTAATAGGGTCTGCATTGCTATGCTCAAGTTAGGTTTAATAATGTGTGAAATGAAATGTACTGTGTAACTTAGTGGATTGCTCAAAACAGGTGTGTGTGTGTCTGACTTGGCTGTGGTCAGCCCGGCACCAGTGAAGATATTTCTGTACATGTCTCAGATAACAGCCAAAAGTAGAATAACAGGAATGTTGTGAAGGTCTGAACAGACAGCTGAATGTCAGGTGTAAGAGTTCAACTGACACTCAGCTAAAAATTTGTTTTTTCTTTGTAAATGTACACGCCTTGCTTTTGAATAAAAACCCTGTCTTTGGGGAGGAAAAGTCAGAAGTGCTCTGGTGACTCAGCTGACACGTCTCCCCGGCCGTGCGAATGAAACTGTTTCCATTTATTTAGTTTTACTAAAACAGTATAGCATAGGACTTAGCTTTACCAAAACAAACGAGCATGCAGGAGTTTCTGGGAACAACTCCATCAGTATGCAGCAGGATGCACACCCGGGACAGGGAGTGCCTGTTCTCATGGCTTTCCTCTGGACCGTGGTGGCAACTGCTATTGAAAATCATGACTCCTTTGCTTATAATATTGGTGTTATTTTGCCTTTTCACCATGTGTCATTCCTTGTATCAGAGTAATGATTTCCAAGATGGATGCAGGCATAGTTGGAGTAATGCTGTCCCAGGATTACCAGCTGTTTGAGAGGATCCAGATCCTAATGATGACATGGAAATAGTTTAGTAGTAAATGGAGTGTGTGTATAAAGCCGAACGGAAGTGTAGACATGGATAACTTGTATTAAACTAATCAATAATAAACAGGAGGGAATTGTTGGAATATTTGTACATAAATTATAATTGCTTAGTTTAAAAAGGTTCTTTATCCTAAATGATTTATCATTAAAATACATTTTCATTTATTTAGTTTGGTGAACTTTGATAGAAGTGGTTTGAATACGTTTCATATTTATCTTGAGTGTTTTATGAACTATTAACAGAATTGTCAGAATCAGAATCAGAAAAGCTTTATTGCCAAGTACGTTTTTGGACATACAAGGAATTTGTTTTGGCGTAGTCGGTGCAATACAGTACAAATTAAACAGTATAAACATATCTACAATATAATATAAATATATGTGCACAGTTTTAAGTGAGTGAGAGTAAATATAGAGCAGTATAAGATGCAAGAGCAATACAACAGTGCAGGTGATCATTGTGCAAGTATGGCAGTGCAAGTAAAGCAGGAGTCCATGCTGAGCGTTAATGTAACGCATAGAGTTACAGGTTACAAGTGTCCTGTCAGCAAAAAAAAGGGGGGGGGGGGGGGGGGGGGGGGGGAGAGGGCTTTGTTAACCAGGCTGGTGGCAGATGGGAAAAAACTGTTCTTGTGGCGTGAGGTTTTCTTCCGGATGGACCGCAGCCTCCTGTCAGAGGGGAGAGTCTCAAAGAGTCTGTGACCGGGGTGGGAGGGATCAGCCAGAATCTTCCCTGCCCGCTTCAGGGTCCTGGAGGTGTACAGTTCCTGGAGCGACAGTAGACTGCAGCCAATCACCTTCTCAGCAGACCGAATGACACGCTGCAGCCTGCCCTTATCCTTGGCTGTAGCAGCGGCGTACCAGATGGTGATGGAGGAGGTGAGGATGGACTCAATGATGGCTGTGTAGAAGTGCACCATCATAGTCTTTGGCAGGTTGAATTTCTTCAGCTGCCGCAGGAAGAACATCCTCTGCTGGGCTTTCTTGATGAGGGAGCTGATGTTTGGCTCCCACTTGAGATCCTGGGAGATGATGTTTCCCAGGACGCGGAAAGATTCCACAGTGTCAATTGTGGAGTCACAGAGGGTGATGGGGGCAGGTGGGGCTGGGTTCTGCCTGAAGTCCACAACCATCTCTACTGTCTTTAGAGCGTTGAGCTCAAGGTTGTTCTGGCTGCACCAGTCCAACAGATGGTCCACCTCCCATCTGTACGCAGACTCGTCACCATCAGAGATGAGTCCGATCAGGGTGGTGTTGTCCGCAAACTTCAGAAGCTTGACAGACGGGTGACTGGAGGTGCAGCTGTTGGTGTACAGGGAGAAGAGCAGAGGAGAGAGAACACAGCCTTGGGGGGAACCGGTGCTGATGGTCAGGGAGTCAGAGACGTGCTTCCCCAGCCTCACGCGCTGCTTCCTGTCAGACAGGAAGTCAGTGATCCACCTGCAGGTGGAGTCGGGCACACTCAGCTGGGAGAGCTTCTCCTGTAGCGGAACTGGGACGATGGTGTTGAAGGCAGAGCTGAAATCCACAAACAGTTTTTGTTGTGTGACCCCCTGCAAACTGCAGGGGGTCCAGGAGGGGGTCGGTGATGTCTTTTAGGTGTGAGAGCACAAGACGCTCAAAGGACTTCATCACCACAGAGGTCAAGGCGACGGGTCTGTGGTCCTTGGCTTCTTGGGAACAGGGACGATGGTGGAGGACTTGAAGCAGGCTGGCACATGACATGTCTCCAGTGAGGTGTTAAAAATGTCTGTGAAGACTGGAGACAGCTGATCAGCGCAGTGCTTCAGGCTGGCAGGTGAGACAGAATCCGGACCAGCAGCTTTCCGGGGGTTCTGTCTCCTGAAGAGTTTGACGTCCCTCTCCTGGATGGAAAGAGCCGTCCTCGGCGTGGGTAGGGGGCTGGTGGGGGGGAACTTCAGGGTGGGGGTTGGATGTGCCAAGGCCCCTCTTGAGGTTGGGGAGGTGGATTGTGGCTGCAGCTGTTGGGGGGCGTCGTGGGGGATGGTTGCAGGACTGTCCCTTTGTCTTTCAAAGCGGCAGTAGAACTCGTTCAGGTCGTTGGCAAGGCGTCGGTCGTTGATGGAGTGGGGGGCTTTCGGCTTGTAGTTGGTGATTTGCTTGAGCCCTTTCCAGACAGACGCAGAGTCGTTGGCTGAGAACTGGTTTTGGAGCTTCTCAGAGTACAGTCGTTTGGCCTCTTTCACTGCCTTGCCAAACTTGTACTTAGCCTCTCTGTATATGTCTTTGTCCCCACTCCTGAAGGCCTCTTCCTTATCCAGTCTTAACCTTCTGAGTTTAGCTGTGAACCAGGGTTTGTCGTCTACTCCAAGCCCCTCCCGGATGGCCGAGCTCCTCACCCTATCTCTAAGGGAGTGCCTGGCCACCCTACGGAGGAGCTCATTTTAGCTGCTTTTATCTGGGATCTCATTCTTTCGGTCATGACCCAAAGTCCATGGCCATAGGTGAGGGTAGGAACATAGATTGACCGGTAAATCGAGAGCTTTGCTTTTCGGCTCATCTCTCTCTTCACCTCAACGGGTTGGCACAGTGTCCGCATTACTGCAGCAGCCGCACCGATCCGTCTGTCGATCTCCCGCTCCATTCTTCCTTCACTCGTGAACAAGACCCCGAGATACTTAAACTCCTCCACTTGAGGCAGGAACTCCCCTCCAACCTGAAGAGGACAAACCACCCTTTTCCGGTCAAGAACCATGCCCACGGACGTGGAGGAGCTGATCTTCATCCCAGCCACTTCACACTCGGCTGCGTACTGCCCCAGCGCATGCTGTAGGTCTTGGCTAGAGGGGGCCAGCAGGACCACGTCATCTGCAAAAAGAAGAGATGAAATCCACTGGCAGTTACTACGGAAAACTCCGAACACTTCGGAGCACGTTTCAAATTAAGTGAGGTCTTGATAAATCAAGCAGATATTTAACGTCTACGTAGTTATAGTCCTGCAATAAAAACATTGTAGATGTTCATTTGTGTCACAGAAAGTGTAAATTTTCACAATTAATCATAGCTTTTGCCGCTGTGGCTGCCCGCTTGACCAATCCGCTTCGACCCGCAATGAATCATGGGAAATGATTGACCGCGAAGAATACTCACGACCCATCCTTCAGATGGGGCAAAAGAAGGACACATTTGTCGGCCGCATTTTTTTTTTTTTTGTCGGGCGTATTTGAAGGAGTCTCGGAAGGATTCATGAATTGGGACAGCCTTCGTCGTCGCGCTGTTAAGTAATCGGCCTACAAATACGGCCTTCAAAGGATTCAGCCCCTGTATTGTATCTGCATCTGTATTGAGACACAGCCAGAATAGCCCTGATATAATTACTACTCTGGTCCAAATACTCCAGTAATAAAACTGGAACAAAGGAGTGGTCAGGCAACAAGGCCCAGACCGCAGCTGCTCTGAATGAAAAACTTTAAAAATCCAACTTCAAACTCCTGGCTGATTTGGGATCAGCCAGACAAAACACACGCACCTTACTGATCGCATCCACGCTGAGCGATTCAGCACACTTGCAAAGCAAATCAAACTCAGCATAAAACACTTCAATCAGTATTGCATGCAACAAGTGGATAACTTGGATTAACTACTGGTGATTCTAAATCACCTTAAACTATGCCTTACCCAGCCCAGACCTCTAAATGCACCTATCCAATTTAATTTTAAATATAGAACGTAATTACTTTGACATTGATTTCTTCTCTTCACCGGCTGAGGATGGGTAGGTCGGGGGGTGGGGGCTCCGTGATCAACTCAAAAACAGTAAACTTCTCATCTGTCCAAAACGGGAAAAATATGAAGGAAACTTATCTCCTTGGAAACAAACTTCTGTGGGTTTTCACCTGCGCCGGAGTCTCGGTGTGGTCCTCGATCGGTATATGAATCTTCAGACCTTCTTGTATCACAGAATTCCAGGGAAATTCCAGCAATGGTTGTGTGGAGGAAAAAAGTAACTCGGCTGCGAGTTTCTATCACTCTATAAATGCGCTCCGTAGCGTCGTCCCATGAGACACACTGGAAATGGCAACGGAAGTTTGGTTTCCCCGGATCTTATAGCTCTGATGACATCCATCACAGTAACGAAGACAGAGCTGCGCAAGTTGAACTCTGCAGCCAAGTCAGCCCAAATGGATGACCCCAACACTATGATGGGCTTTAAAACCTGACTGAAACTCTTCAAACACAATATTGCTGTTTAAATGCTCACACATTTAGCAACTACTTTCTCAAGAATTTTAGATAAGAACAGAAGATTGGAAATAGGTCTGTAATTTATTAAGTCATCTTGATCAAGCGAAGGTGTCTTAGGTAAAGGTTTAATTACAGCTAACTTAAAAGCCTGTGGTACATATCGGTTTACTAAGGATAGATTAATCATATCTAAAATGGGAGTGGTAATCAAAGCGAACCTTAAATAATTTTGGTTGGGATTGGGCCTAACATACAAATTGAAGGTCTAGATTAAGCAAATTGTTTTGATAACCCAGGAAGCTCCACTGAATCAAAACAGTTTATAGTTACTTCCAATGTTGTTTCACTTACTGAGGATCAAATGATAATGTTTGGGAGTATGCCAATGATTTTATTTTTAAAGAATCAATTTTATTTAAAAAAAAAATTTTAAATCGCAAACAGGCAATATTGCTGAGAGCCAAGGGAATGGATGGCTCAACAGAGCTATAACCCTTTGTAAGTTTAGCAGCTGTACTAAAAAATATTCTCTTTTTTTGTGAATGTAAAAACATATTGTAGAACTTGAAAGAGGTTACCAAAGCAATCCCTTACCAGGTGATTATTCCTCAACTAATTATGAATGGGAATTATTTATGCAGTATCATCTGATGAAATCACGGATCATTCATGCCTGGCTCAAGCTATCTACTATTTAATTTATGGAGTAACATTCTTTCAATATTCTGTCAGCTCCTTAAATGGGCAGTCATACTACGACATGTAAGGACAAATATGAAAAACAATTTTTAATTGTTTAATGAGGAAACCTTTTTATAATTATTTCTGTAACTTTCATAATTAATAGTCAAATCATGATTGTTGATCATCTATTTAAAAAAGTGAAAAAAGTACATTTTATTAAATCAACTTTTAAGATTTTATTCCATTATGTATTTGCAGTTTTACAATTTCTCTGCTTTTTCTAAAAATTCTAAGTTTTATAGATACAAATTTTATTTAATCAAAAGAAAACAGGTGCACAAAAAAAAATACATTCTCTGATTTAATGTGGTCAAAACTATAGTTGTGGCAAATAATTATGTAAGTTTTGAGAAAGAGAGATGGGGGGAGAGAGAGAGAGAGAGAGAGAGAGAGAAGAAATTGTTTGCATCATTTCTTGTTGAAGTTGTTAAATCATGTTAAGTTCGTTTAGGCTCCGGATCACTGCAGATGCCACCTTCCTGTAAGCCTCAGCCTGGATGTACAGAAACAAAAGAGAAAAAAAAACCCCTTAATATACATAACTGTTCCTCTCAAACCAAAAACAAATATTTAGTAGATAATTTTGGAAATACCTGTTTTTTGGTGTTTATGAACAGACCTATACTGTTATTTTTGGAATATTCTACAGCATGTTTACAAGTAAATTTCCCGTTTCTGTATTTAAAACAAAAAAAGTTGTAAAATAACAGCACTAAAAGAGAAACATTTTGTATGTAGCACCTGTGCAGTGAGATATGAGATCTCGTTATACCGTCATTGGTTTTTGACAGGTGGACAGAAGCTGACAGCTCCAGTAAGAAGTAGTATAAGTCCATGCAGTTTTGTTATTTTCCTTGAACAAAAATCAGCTTGCAGCTAAACATATTTGCAGAGCGCTTTCTAGCAATACCTAATAACTAAAAGTCAATGTGAGACACTGATAAAAGGAAAAAATGTCATGCTTTTTTTCTTTCTTGTTACTTGTCCTCATTGTGTTCCGCTTTATCCGGGACCAGGTTGTGGGGGCAGCAGACTCAGTAGACACTCAGACTTCCCTCTACCCAGAAACCTCCTCCAGGGGGAGCCCAAGGCATTCCAAGGCCAGCCGACAGACATAGTTCCTCCAGCGTGTCCTGGACCGTCCCCTGGGCCTCCTCTCGGAGGGATGTGCCAGGAACACCTCCTGAGGCATCCGGTATAGATGCCCGAGCCACCTCAACTGGCTCCTCTCAATGTGGGGGAGCAGCGGCTCTACTCCGAGCCCCTCCCGGATGGCCGACCTCCTCACCTTATCTCTACGGGAGTGCCCAGCCCCCCTATGGAGGAAGCTCATTTCAGCTGCTTCTATCCGAGGTCTCGTTCTTTCGGTCATGAGCCAAAGTTCATGGCCATAGGTGAGGGTAGGAATGTAGATTGACCAGTAAATCGAGAATTTCGCTTTTCCGCTCAGCTTTCTCTTCACCACAACAGACCAGTACAGCGTCCCCATTACTGCGGCAGCCACACCAATCAGTCTGTCGATCTCCTGCTCCATTACTTTTTGGAGGGTGTGCATCATATTACATCAACCCCCCTCCCTCAAAATAATTGAACTCCTCCACTTGAGGCAGGAACTCCCCTCCAACCTGAAGAGGACAAGCCACCCTTTTCCGGTAGAGAACTGTGGCCTCGGACTTGGAGGAGCTGATCCTCATACGAGCTGCTTCACATACGGCTACGAACCGCCCCATTGCATGCTAGAGGGGGCCAGCTGGACCACGTCATCTGCAAAAAGAAGAGATGAAATCCACTGGCCTCCAAACCAGACCCCCTCCAGCCCTTGGCTGCACCTAGAAATCCTGTCCATAAAAGTTATGAACAGAATTGGTAACAAAGGGCAGCCCTGTCGGAGTCCAACATGCACCAGGAACAGGTCCAACTGGCACTGGGGACCACACTCCCGCTCCACTTGTGCAGGGACTGGATGGCCTCTAATAAAGGGCCCCCGATTCCATACCCCTGGAGCAACGCCACAGGGTACCACGAGAGACACAGTCGAATGCCTTCTCCAGGCCCACAAACATGTTGGGCAAACTCCCTTGAACCCTCGAGTACCCTGTAGAGGGGTAGAGCTGGTCAGGTGTTCCACGGCCGGGACGAAAACCACACTGCTCCTCCTGAAACTGAGGTTCAACTATCGGCTGGACTCTCCAATACCCTGGCATAGGGCTTACCAGGGAGGCTGAGGAGTGTGATCCCCCTATAGTTGGAACGCACCCTCTGGTCGCCCTTCTTATAAAGGGGGACCACCACCTGAGTCTGCCAGTCGTGAGGAACTGTCCCCGGCTGCCACGCAATGTTGAAGGGGCGTGTCAATCATGACAGCTCCACAACATCCACAGACTTGAGGTGCCCAGGGCAAATCCCATCCACTCCTGAAGCCCTGCCACTGTGAAGCTTTTTAACCACCTCGGTGACTTCACCCTGGGTGATGAAAGAGTCCAACCCCGAGTCCCCAGCCTCTGTGTCCACCGGGGAATGCGTGACGGCACGATTGAGGAGATCCTCGAAATACTCCTTCCACTGCCCGATAATGTCCCCAGTCGGGGTCAGCAGCTCCCCAGCCCCACTGTTAACAGTGTTGGCAAAGCACTGCTTCCCCCTCCTGCGGCACCATACGGTTTGCCACAATCGCTTCGAGGCCAACCAACTTCTCCATGGCCTCACCACACTCCTCCCAGGCCTGAGTTTTTGCCTCCTTCCACAGCCCAGCCAGTACCCATCGGCCGCCTCAGAAGTCCCACAAGCCAACCACAGCTGAGAGGACTCCTCCTTCAGCTTTACAGCATCCCTTACTGCCGGTGTCCACCACCGGGTTCGGGGATGGTTGCTCGAAAGGCACCGCAGACCTTACCGCCACAGCTATGGGCGACAGCATCGACAATTGACACAGAGAACATAGTCCACTCGGACTCTGCGTCTCCAGCCTCCCCCGGGATCTGGTCAAAGCTCACCTGGAGGTGGCAGTTGAATACATCCCTGGCCAATGGCTCTACCAGACGTTCCCAGCAGACCCTCACTACGCTTAGGCCTGCCAAGTGTGTCTGGCTTTCTCCTCTTCCAGCGGATCCAACTCACCACCAGATGGTGATCAGTGGACAGCTCAGCCCCTCTCTTCACCAGAGTGTCCAAGACACGCGGCCGAAGGTCTAAAGACAAGACAACAAAGTCGATCATCGACCTCCTGCCTAGGGTGTCCTGGTGCCAAGTGCAACACCCTTATGCTTGAACATGGTGTTCATTATGGACAATCCGTGACTAACAATAAAATCCAATAATAAAACACCACTTGGATTCAGATCGGAGAGGCCATCCCTCCCAATCATGCCCTCGTGGGCATTGAAGTCCCCCATCAGAATAACTTTGCAGCACCTCGACAGGGACCCCAAGAAGGCCGGGGACTCCGCACTACCGCTCGGCCCATAGGCCGAAAGAACAGTCAGAAACCTGTTCCCTACGGCTGAGCTTGGGGGCAACAAGCAAACCCAGCCCGCCGCCTCTACCCGCAAGCCACTCCAGAGTAGAACAAAGTCCAACCTCTTTCAAGGAGGTGAGCCCAACTATTTTTAGTCTATTTCTCTTGACCTCCTGCACGAGCTCCTTCCCCCCCAGGCGAGGTGACTTTCCATGTCCTCAAAGCCAGGCTAAGCATTGGGCTTGGCCCGGCCAGGTCCCGCGAGGAGCAGCCCGGGCACCAGGCACTCTCTGACGAGACACCAGGCCCGGCTCCAAGGTGGGACCCCGGCTCCGCCGTACAGGGCGACGCCATCTGCCCCGATTTATTGGTCCTCATCAAGGCGTCTTGAACCGCTCTTTGTCTGATCTATCATCCATAGCCAGTTTGCCATGGGAGACCCTACCAGGGGCATTTAAGCCCCAGGCCACATAGCCTCTAGAATCATTCGAGCACTCAAACCTTGTCATTAGCATTCAAATAATTCACAGTCAAATCTACTAAATAGGCGGTCTCCCACTTAAAAGGGAATTTTTGAGCCAAATGTGTTGTTAATGTGTTTATGAGTCTTGATCCAGTAATTTTGAACTCCAAAAAATGTGGTAGCGGTTGGCTTTAGTGGTTCCACAGAGTATCCAACAGGCATCTCCAGAGCCCTGATATTGTGTTTGCACTGGAGTCACAAAAGATCTCACATTTTTCCAATTGATCTCTCGCCAGACAGTGACCCAGTCGACATTTACTGCAGTTGACATATTTTTCCCCAGTTTTCCAAGGGTATCTTTATGTTTACCTCTTTTTCCCACTTCTTAATGTATTTTGTGTTTTCTTGCTTAGATAGTTGAATACTATGGTAAATCTTCGTTATTTTAGTGCATGGTTTACCCTCAAACATTGTCAGAAACACTTTCAAGAATTCAAATTGTAGTTTTATTCTCAAATTTAGAAGGCCATAGTTGTGATCTAATATCTTTGTTAATTTCTTTGGTATAATAATTTCAAGATAGTTAACGTGTTCCAGATCCCATTTCCATTGTACACTGTCTTTACCTCTGGTGGGGGATTGTAGTTCATTGCCAACACCTTGGTTTATAAATATTTATTTTATAACCTGATAATGCACCAAAGTCATTCAACATTTCCATTATTTTGGTAATGTTGCAAACATTCCAATTATGTTTGTGTGGAACTTTGACTTTGAAGATTGTCTTTCCTGTACAATATTTGGCAATCGCTTTTTGGGCATCTAAGTTGACTAGAAGCAGGTCCAGTTTTTGTTGTGTGGCTTGTCTTGCAATGTGCAGTATCGATATAGTCCTGGGTCCTTTTTTGTCTAATAAAACCTGACTGGTCCTTGTGATGTAGTCCCAGTAATTAATGTTTTCCAGTCTTAGATAGAATGCTGGTAAACAGTTTCTGGTCAAGATTTTGTACATTAATTGGATGATAATTCCCACATTCCATTCTATACTTCCCCTACTTAGAAATAATGGAAATTAAAGCTGCAAGAAGCATTGGGCGGCCCTCGCAGCTCAGCGACCGCGGGAGCCTGGCTTTGCTGCATCCACGACTCCGAGGCCACCGCTCAGTTCCACACGTTGCCACTGGCTGGCACTGTGAGCAATCTGTCATACGATCTTGGGTCATGCCGAGTTCTGCTCCGGCAAGAAGCATTCAAAATTTGGCCGAAAATGGGCTAAAATGATGTCATTAATTGACTGGGCCAATGTGTTCAGCAGTCATCTACAATTATGCATACCGAATTTGAAGAGGACCCAATGATGTATGATGGAGATGAAGCAGTTAATTTTCTAGGGGATGTCATTGATCCATATTCCAATGTAATCCAATAGAGCTGTTTCGGGGAAGACCAAGATCAACCATGTTCACTTTGGAATATATCGTACCATGCATGTGTAATTTAGAGAGAAAATGTACACGCCGTGACATCAGACTTCGCCACGCCACAACAACTACACTCTCCAGTCAAACCAGCCAATATTTGAGACCAAGTTAGACCATTGTGTTATCTGTCACTGAGGACAGTTTAGTGTTGATTAGGTGAAGGGGATCGAATATGGACCTTCCAAAGTGAAATATTACACTTCCTGTTATCAGGGGTCGGGGTTTTAATGATGTCAGCATCTGATCATTGAATATTGCTTGGGGCCACATATGAATCAATCCCAAATGGTTTCAGGTCTCTGTGACTTTCTTGTAGGAACTATAATAGTTTTGTGTTTCATTGCGAGAAGTCAGATTTTGAGGCTTGGCCATGCCTACAAACTTTCATTTAGCAAAATGCTTTTGATAACTTTGGATCCCTGATGCCTTGAGATCATATTGATTCATTTTGAAGTCTGTAAGTCAAAAGCTGAAGGAGGAGTTCACTCAGATACGACGTGTGTAAACAAGAGAAAATGGTGGCTTTGATCCAAAATTGCCAACTTCCCTGTGGGCTTAGCACAATGGGTCCAAGAGACCTTTTTGTAGGTCCTGAGAATTTACACATGTGTCTCTAATTTCATAATCCTTGGTCAAAGCATGCCTTGGGGCTGGTTGTTTTAGTGTTTCTAAGGGGAACTGTTTTAGCTGGAGGGTGTAGCTGTGACGGTGTGGCGAATTCTGATGTCACGCCACGGCCATACTTTTGGCTCTAAATTGCACATGAATGGTCGGATTCACTCCAAAATAAATATGGTTGGTCTTTGTCATCCCCCAAACAGCTCCATTGGATTACATTGGATTTTGGATAAGCAGCGCCCCCTAGAGCATTTCAAAGTCTCTATCTCCCTCATACATCATCGGATCCACTTCAAATGTAGTATACATGATCATGGGTCAATGCCGAATATGTTGAAACACTCAATTGATGACATCACTTTAGCCCTGCCCACAAAGAAACAAGTGAGTGTAGCTTTCATTAGGAAGGTCCGATTTACTCCAAAGTAAATATTGTTTATCTTTATCAGCCCCTAAACACCTCTATTACATTACATTGGATTTTGGATAAGCAGCGCCCCCTAGAGCATTTCAAAGTCTCTATCTCCCTCATACATCATTGGATCCACTTCAAATGTAGTATATATCATCAGGGATCAATGCTGAACATGTTGCCACAGTCAATTGATTACCTAATGTTAGCCCCGCCCACTAATAAACAAGTGAGTGCAGCTTCCATTTGGAAGGTCGGACTTCGCCCAAATTTTGAATACTTCTCGCCACAGCAGAACTCGGCATGACCGAAGATCGTTTGACAGTTTGCTCAGTGCCAGCTAGTGGCGACGTGTGGAATCAAGTGGTGGCCATGACGATGGCGTGTAGGCGGTGATGCCAGGCTCCCGTGGTCTCTGTACAGGCCGAGTGGCTCTGAGCTGCGAGGGCCTACAATGCTGCCTGCAGCTTTAATTCATATTGATTTTGGTGCCAATGAAAGATAAATGTGGAAATTATAGGCAACCGTAAGGCAGTAGTGTGACAGACTTTGCCTTGCCGTCACGGCCACAACCTCCAGCCAAACCTCTTGATACTGGAGACCAACTTATAGACCATCTTGTTATCTTGTTATATATGTTGATTAGGTGATGTGGGCGAAACATCAAACTTTGAGATCTGGCTCCGCCCCTTCAACAACTCACGATTTTGATAACTTTAGATCCCCCATCCCATCTGTGCAAACTGACCAAATTTCAAAGAAATCGATCAAAATCTCTAGGAGGAGTTTGAGGGCAAAATTGGGGACAAAATCGCAAAATCAATCCAAGATGGCCGACTTGCAGTTTGTTATAGAACATGGTTGCAAGAGTTTTAGGTAGGGTTCGGGGAGTAGTAAGGTCAAGGAGGAGGCTGAAAATTCCAGGGGGCTCTGTGGAGCCATTTTTATTGTGACTTTGGCAAAACCCCCAAATTTTTCCAGAATCCAGATAAAAGTTTTTAGTACAGTAGGACCTAATTGATCTTTAATTGAGGAAAAAAGTTCTGTTTTTGATGGGAAAGACTTTAGAGCAGCGATGTTAGCAGGAATTTTCACGCCTTCTAGTTGCACACTAAATGGCGAAAAGAGTCTACAAGAACACGCTATTTTGTCATATTCATAAAGCATAAAAATCAGCATGGAGTTGCCTGTTACATCTTGAGAATTTTCTAAAAATATTCAACAATTAGAAGATCATGTTGGCCATTAGTGCATCAAAAACAATGTTGGTTAGACCAGTGACCCATCAAAGTTTTGCAAGGAGAATTAAAAAAAACACTCTCCAGAGTATCTACAGATGTGGGGATTAGCCGAACTTGTTATATTTATTTTAGTAGCAAACTTCATAGTATTAACTGGAACCACACAAGCCAATGAAGTGACCACATCTCCTAAGCTGGTAAACGTAAATCAAATACAACTACAGCAATGTGCACAGGCTCCACATATTCAAGCAACTGAAACAGTAAAGTAAAAGATTAGAAGCGAATAAAATATGTGTAGAGTGATTCAGAAACCTCTGAGCTGTCAGGAGAAGAAATTACAATGGGCTGTCCTTTGTCTGACATCTCTCTGATGTTTATGTGAAGAGGGATGTCACCTGAAAAGCAAAAAAAAAAAAACAAAACAAAAAAATACAGATCTAAAACCTGTTAATGACAGTAAAATAAACCGAAAATGCTTTCAAGATGTTATCTGATTAGTGCTGTGAAAAAGTGTTTTCCCCCTTGTTTTAAGACCAGGGGCCTCATGTATAAACAGAGTGCACGCACAAATAACATTTTGGTGCCATGCACACACACACACAAGTCAGAATGTATCAAAATAAATGTGGCGTGAAAGTGTGCGGAAATATATGCAATATCAAACTACAACGTCCTAAATGTTGCCTAAATACAATGAAATATGACTCCATTCAATTTATTTAACTAAAGGACCATTTGTACCCAATGTTTACCATGAATTTGAGCTTTTATGGTACAAACCTGAACTGAACCACTTTTAGCCTCATACAATAATGTAACACACCTTAAGACAACCTCAATCTGATGTAAAATGTCAATATTCAATCCAATTTAATAAAAAAATACTTTATTCACCCCAAAGGGATGTTAAATGTTGTTGTGGCTCATTTTATACAGGTTTCTTCAAAGAGCTGTTGTAGATGCTGATGGAGAGCGAAAAGTAACAGAGCCACTACAACCAGCTGCCACCTTGAGCCTGTACACCGATGAGCATAAAATACATGTAAACTTTCGTACTCACTGAGAATAATATGGTGTCAGATCAGCGGATTAATTCCAAACAAGTCCGCTGGCAGGCAGGTCGGATATTTCACAGTCATCCTTGAGCCATACTGTGCCAGCCATATGAGACGGCCAAACCCGCATGTTGCCCAGATATGTAAAATTTCCCTACACTGTGGCTGAACAGGCAAACATCAAACTGCAATTTGCTGTTTGCCTCTGATCCAGGCACCTCCTGTTGTGCTTAGTTAGCTGCTATGGAGGAACTCCACAACCATTTTCCTCAGATCGCAAGTCCCTGGCGCTGCACTCCACAGTTTCAACTTGATCCGTCAATAAATGTCAACTTAAATAACTCAGTGTGTCCAGTCTGCTTAATGAAAACATACAGGGGTTGGACAATAAAAATGAAACACCTGATTTTAGACCACAATAATTAGTATGTTGTAGGGCCTCCTTTTGCGGCCAATACAGCGTCAATTTGTCTTCGGAATGACATATACAAGTCCTGCTCAGAGCCATTCTTCTTGCAGGATAGTGGCCAGGTCACTATGTGATACTGGTGGAGGAAAACGTTTCCTGACTCGCTCCTCCAAAGCACCCCAAAGTGGCTCAATAATATTTAGATCTGGTGACTGTGCAGGCCATGGGAGATGTTCAACTTCACTTTCATGTTCATCAAACCAATCTTTCACCAGTATTGCTGTGTGTATTGGTGCATTGTCATCCTGATACACGGCACCGCCTTCAGGATACAATGTTTGAACCACTGGATGCACATGGTCCTCAAGAATGGTTCGGTAGTCTTGGCAGTGATGCGCCCATATAGCACATGTATTGGGCCAAGGGAATGCCATGATATGGCAGCCCAAACCATCACTGATCCACCCCCATGCTTCACTCTGGGCATGCAAGTCTGTGTGGTACGCTTCTTTGGGGCGTCTCCACACCGTAACTCTCCCGGATGCGGGGAAAACAGTAAAGGTGGACTCATCAGAGAACAATACATGTTTCACATTGTCCACAGCCCAAGATTTGCACTCCTTGCACCATTGAAACTGACGTTTGGCATTGGCATGAGTGACCAAAGGTTTGGCTATAGCAGCCCGGCCGTGTATATTGACCCTGTGGAGCTCCCGACGGACAGTTCTGGTGGAAACAGGAGAGTTGAGGTGAACATTTAATTCTGCCGTGATTTGGGCAGCCATAGTTTTATGTTTTTTGGATATAATCCGGGTTAGCACCCGAACATCCCTTTCAGACAGCTTCCTCTTGCGTCTACAATTAATCCTGTTGGATGTGGTTCGTCCTTCTTGGTGGTATGCTGACATTACCCTGGATACCGTGGCTCTTGATACATCACAACGACGGGCACCAACAATTTGTCCTCTTTTGAACTCTGATATGTCACCCATAATGTTGAGTGCATTTCAATATTTTGAGCAAAACTGTGCTCTTACCCAACTAATTGAACCTTCACACTCTGCTCTTACTGGTGCAATGTGCAATCAATGAAGACTGGCTACCAGGCTGGTCCAATTTAGCCATGTAACCTCCCACACTAAAATGACAGGTGTTTCAGTTTCATTGTCCAACCCCTGTATTACTCTGTACAAATTGTCAGGGTATGGGACGATCAAAGTATTTTGATTGATACATCTACGATGACACACCTTACATGTCCGATTCACATTCATGTGCTGGCAGGAAGAGAGTGACGTCTCTGATTATTGCAGCAACTCCCCTTGTGTGGAGTCAGCTTCGGTAACCCAAGGCCTCCAGCTGTGGCCGAACCACACTGTCGATGTGTAGCAGCTCCCGTCTTTACATCCAACTTGATGTAGCACCATTTGTTTTTTTATTTTGGCAAAGGATTCAGCTTCTGCCTTGTTAATGGCAATTTGCCACCTTCGGCCACTCCATTTTTTAAATTTAATTAATTATACCAGAGGAATGACTGCCAAACTCTACATTTGTCTCCAACTCAGACACCAACACCTCTATTTCACATTCAGTGGAATTCTGAACAAATTTGCCATGGTTATTTGGACAACGGAGGGAAGCGTTTGATGTGTATTAATACTAATTTAAATTTTTATTTATTTATGGGTGGGGACAGGCTGGTCCAAGCAACACCTGCAGCTGCATTCTATTTCACGCAAATTAGGATGTATGAAGGAAAGATGCGCAGAAACATGCGAGCGAACAGTTTTATAAACATTAATTTTTTTGCGTGTCATACTTTTAAAAATTTGTTGCAACGCCAACATTTAGAAAGTACCATACTTTTTTTTAAATACATGAGGCCCCTGATGAGAACCAGAAGACTATTTATTGATTAAAAAAAAAAACAAAGCACACCTTAATGACTGAAGTTTTAAATAATGCTCTTGACCATCTTACCCAAAAACCGGACTCTGATCGTCTCTGCAAGTTGCCGTGCCCCATTGGAGCCAAAGATGTGGGTCTGATGGTGACAGTTGGGACACTGGAAGACACTCATGTTCTGAACCAGACCTAGAACCTGTGGGTACAAAGCCCCTAATTTCTTTTGCAAAACCTTCCATCATTCATTGGTTAGACAGGACTAACAGATTCTCTGTTTTAGCACTCAGATAGAAAGATTACCGGCACGTTAACTTTTTTAAACATCTCGGCTCCTCTGCGAGCATCCAGCAAAGCAACATCTTGCGGTGTTGAAACCATGACTGCACCTGCACAATTCACACCAAAACACCGGCAGGTTAAAGTTAACAACAAAAGGTATCTCTATAGGGTGTGTACAAGATGGACTGACCTGCTATCGGAATGTTCTGAGTAATGGACAGCTGGACGTCTCCTGTCCCAGGAGGCATGTCTACCACCAAGTAGTCCAAAGAACCCCATTCTACCTACAAACATAGACAATATCTGCATTAAATGACAGAATGGGAAAATATTAATTATGAAAATTTAATTAAACTCTTTTTCTAACCTTAAACTAGAGATCTATAACTTTTACCTGTCTGAGCAACCGCTCTATAGCAGACATTACCATCAGTCCTCTCCACACTATCGGAGATGCATCCTCCACCAGGAAGCCCATTGACATGCTAATACAACAGAGAACTAAAGCTAAGACAGTCAAAAATGTACAAAGACATCCAATCAATCAATATGAATCAACTCACCATGGGACACCATAGTTGATAAGAGGAATCATTCGATTATCTAAAAGAAGGTCAAAAAAGCCAAGCTCAGTGTACAATAAAATCTTGATAATATTTCACAGCTTAACTAAACAACACACCATCACTGAGCTCCGGGTGACCTTTTAGGTTCATCAGTTTGGGAATGGATGGGCCATAGACATCAGCATCCAACAGACCAACTGACTTAGACTATGAGAGAAAGAATAGATCACCTTCAAACAGAAAACTTCCTATAAAACTGACCTAAGGCACTAATGGTGTGGTGTGACCCAGAACCAAAAATGGATTTAATAAAAAACAGTTTAACTTGGTATGTCATTCTAGTAGAGTAAAATTAAAAAGCCCATTCCTAATGCTGCTACACTTCGGTCGTCCGTAACATGGTTTATTTTTAAATAAATAAAAAAGAAAGAAAGTGATATCTTACCTGATCAATGGCCATTAATCCAAGAGCCAAGTTCACTGCAAAGACATAAAAATACTTTAAATAGATCAGCCGGGCTGCTTTAAAGTATTTTTACCAATCCCTTTGAGCAAAACCCCACCTTTCTACATTTACTGGGCATAACCCCAAAAGTACCATTTAATCATGTGTCTACAGAAAATTCAAGCAGTACCTGCTGTTGTAGACTTGCCAACGCCGCCTTTCCCTGAAGCAACAACAATCACCTGTTTAACACCTGTGATGGGCTTCTGCTTAGGAAGACCCCTCACCATTTGACGCTTCTGCCTATCCTGGAGTCCTTTATTGTCCACAGACCCCTTTAACACAATAACAATGACATTGTAATGTTCATAAATAAAGATTAAACAAAAAGTTGCTAGACTTTGTTTATAAAATTTGTCCACTTAAACCTGAAAGATTACTATATTATTTATGACTGATCGACACACAGGGTTCATGCCATTTCCCCACAATAAAATTCAAACCTTGCGTTCCCTTCATCAGCAATCTAAAATACTGTGGAAATTATTAAAATTCTGCAAGTAATAGTATTAATATGAAATGGATATATCGACAGAAGGAGCCCGTAAGACGGGGGCAGAGTGAGCATGAGTGAACAAACCACAGCTACATTTTGCAAAGTTAAACCATTAGCTAAACACCTTTAATACCGTTTTGAATAAAATGTTTTGTTGTTGCACATTTTAAAGTACAGCAGGCCTAAATGACATAAAATACTAGCTCGATCCATCCTTCAAACAATCAATTTGCAATTTACCTGGAAAGTTGTAAACTAGCTCACCTCTCCAATAAACTTCACAAATACAGACAGCACTTGAAGTGTCTCACCAAGGAGAAAAACTCTCTGGACCACTGCTACACAACTTTAAAGGATGCATATCATGCTGTCACCAGGGCTGCTCTGGGACTTTCTGACCACTTTCTGGTCCATCTCATCCCAACCTACAGGCAGAAACTAAACGTTTCCAAACCTGTGGATCGGACTGCTAAGAAGAAGACTAATGACTCAAAGCAGATCTTACTGACCTGCTTGGACTGCACAGATTGGACAGTTTCTGAAACTTCAGCAACTGATTTAAACTAACTAACTGAAGTGGTGACATCATACATCAGTTTCTGTAAGGAGTTGTGTACAGAACAAGACCTTCTCCACATACAATAACAATAAACCTTGGTTCACTTCTCCTCTGAGGCAGCTATGCAGGGATAAGGAAGAGGCTCACGGCCGTGGGGACCACGACCTGTGAAGGCAAGGAACAAACTGACCGTAGCAGCGAAGAGAAGCTACAGTGAGAAGCTAAAGAAAAACTTCTCACATGGAGACACTTCTGCTGTTTGGAATGGTTTGAAAAACCTGACTGCCTACAGGAGACCTTCCCCCATCCCCGAGCAGAATCCTCACCTGGCAGTTGAATGGCTTCTACTGCAGGTATGAAAAGCAGCAGCAGGTGAGGATGGGGAGAATCTACTCCTGCACAAAAACCATTAGCACTGGCACCCCCAAAGGGTGTGTTCTCTCCCCACTCCAACTTCTCCCTCTACACAAATGACTGCACCTCAGCGGACCAGTCTGTGAAAGTTTGCAGATGACACCAGTCATTGGACTGATCCAGGACAGTGATGAGTCTGCATACAGACAGGAGGTGGATCGGCTGGTACACTGGTGTGGTCAGAACCACCTGGAACTTAACCCACACAAGACTGTGGAGATGATGGTGGACTTTTGTTTGTAATGAAACTGTAATCGGTGCTGTAAAGGTTCAGGACTGAGTAGGATTGAGTAACAATTACTGAATGATAGCAAAAGTGAGGTTGCACTTTTTTTGTGCACATGACACATGTGTTTACGAAAATGCATTTACAACAAAAAACACAAAAAACCCTAAACAACAAATGCTGTCTGAGAGCTACATAAAATTCAAAATTTATATTTGAATCCTAACATATTTAATCTCTTAGCCAGACAATTTCTATATTAAAAAGCAAACCTAATAACATATTGGTGTTTAAGCCTTTTTGTGTTGCAATTCAACCATTGCGGCACATAACGTCTCAGTGAAACATCACTGGATTTCACAAATCACAGATGTTAGCCTGTAAAGTTGACTGTTAATAGCTGTACTTAATAGTAACCATCAAAATGTTTCATGCCCAACTGATCTAGTCAAAATTGTTTTCATTCAACCAAGAAATGTTTCTTATTGTAAATTACAGTCAGTTACTATTTTTTCTATTTATTTTTGTTCACACTTGTTTTATTTTTTAACACTATGAACAAGTATTTAACCCAACTGTATATGGCTTATACACATTACAAACAGATTAACAGTAAAGACAAACATAGTAAGAAGTGACTACTTATTTTCGAATCCTTATATTCACAGAATGACTGCAGTGTTTTTGAATTAAACAAATCAAATGCCCTAGTACTACCTAACGTAAATAGCTGAAGCCAGGCAATCACCCCTAAGACGTTGGGCAAAATAAAGCAATATAATATAACATGAAGATAAATAAAAACGAGACGTATCTGTTAAATAAACAAAAAAATGCGTGTAAATGTTCCAGTAATATTAGAGAAGTGGTAATTTTTAAGTCCAGTTTTTTTCGAGTTTTCCCATTTTATTTTTTGCACTCTGAACTGCCATTCGGCCTCCGATGCTAGTATAGCAACCGTAAGCAAATCTATATACCTTCCGAAGACTTACAACGCACACACACGTACAAAAACACAACCCTTACCTGGCATCGTTTTAGATGCACATAGTAACCAGTTCCGTGTTTTATCTCGGTTACATTTTGGAATACTGAAGCTTTAGTGCCTTTTACTTTCAATAAATGAAACAGTCTGCAGTACGTGAACAGAGTCATGTTTTGCTCTTTCCACCAAGTGCTTTCTGCGCATCAGATTCGCGCAGTTCTTTTTTTATTTTAACTCTTCTTGTTCTTCTTCTCTGGCGGTTGGCAAAAAACGTTAAGTGTGCATTGCCGCTACCTTCTGAATTGGAGTGTGAAAAAGAATGGAAACCTATATACGAAGAATTCAACTAAACAGTACTTTTTGCTCACGAAACCCGCACTAAACAGCATTCTTTCTCTTTGATATTCTATACAATCTATTAATGCATGCTCAACTGCCTCTGGAGATTGACCACATTCACATAATACTGTAGGATTTTTTCCAAATCTATATAGAGTGCTATTTAAACCGTTATGACTGAATGTCAAAATATATTCCTTTCAGGACTGTTATTAATATACATGTACTCAAATTAACTGAAGCCAGGAGTATAGGAAGAAACTTGTGCCATCAGAAACTGAATTTGAATTGATCTGACTGAATTTGTATTTGTGTAATTTGAAATTAAATGCATTGGATTGAAAATCAATTTCACTAAACTGAAACTGAAACTGAGCTTTACCATTTTTTTTTTCAGAAAACAATTTAACAAGATGCGAAACAAATTTACATTTCAGAAAACAAATTTACATGTCAGAAAACAAATTTACATTTAAGAAAACACTTTTACATTTCACAAAACACTTTTACATTTCAGAAAACAAATTTACATTTCAGAAAACAATTTAACAAGATGCGAAACAAATTTACAATTCAGAAAACAAATTTACATTTCAGAAAACAAATTTACATTTCAGAGAACACTTTTACATTTCAGAAAACACTTTTACATTTCAGAAAACGCTTTTACATTTCAGAAAACAAATTTACATTTCAGAAAACAATTTAACAAGATGCGAAACAAATTTACATTTCAGAAAACAAATTTACATTTTGGAAAACAAATTTACATTTCAGAAAACACTTTTACATTTCAGAAAACAAATTTACATTTCAGAAAACACTTTTACATTTCAGAAAATCAACCGGAAAGGGAATGTACCAACGCCGAGGCCGAGGCAGCCTGAGAGGCTGCATCCTTCGAAGGCCGTATTTGTAGGCCGATTACGTTACAGCGCGCCGACGAAGGCTGTCCCAATTCATGAATCATTCCGAGCAAATGCTGCCAAGAAATGTGTCCTTATTTTGCCCGATTTGAAGGATGGGTCGTGAGTATCCTTCGCGGCCCATCATTTCCCATCATTCATTGCAGGTCGAAGCGGATTGGTCAAGCAGGGGAAGCCATGGCGGACCATAGCAACAAAAGCTGTGAGTAAATTGTGGAAAATTACACTTTCTGTGACACAAATTAACTTCTACAATGTTTTTAGTGCGGCAATATAACTATGTAGACGTGAAATATCTGCTTGATTTATCTAGACATCGCTTAATTTCAAATGTGCTCCGACGTGTTCGGAGTTTTCCGTTCCCGGCGTAGTAACTGGCTCGCCTCGCCAGTCCTTCCGGCGGTGAGGCGAGCTAGCCCGGTAGAGATCTGACCGGACTATCGGCACTAAGCTCCCGCTGGCAGTCATCAAAGTGAACGTTTAACACAAGTGATTTCTAACAGTTTATGTTATTATTTTAATTGTTACTGTAAATCGATTTAATATTTCAGGTGATATTAAGGTTAACCAGAATAAATGGTCAGTTTTATGTAATCCAACTGTATCGCTGGAGAGTGTGATTGAGAATAAATAAGCTTTACAATATGAATTTTTGAAACTGCAAAGAATGTTGTTATTGTACCTCCAAGCCACGGTGGCTGAGTTTTTAGCTCCAGTAAAAAGGTGGTGGTTCTCACCCCTGAGCTTAATAAACTGGCCCGTCTGCTGCTTTGTACCTAAAAAAAATATGAAAATACCAAAAAAAAAACATCTTGCTTAATATCAGAGCAAAAATAAAGCCTTTTTTAATTTAACATTTGTCTTAATTTGAAGAAAATATTAAAAATATTTCTAAGCAAATGTCTAAAACAAGCTCTTTCAAACTTTTCACTTCTTTACTGAGATTCACCTACATTTGGAGGTGTATTCCTCGTCGGGTTTACCTGGAATCAGAAATTATAATGCTAACTGAATTATAAATAAACTTCTAAAACATATAGCACATTTCTTCATAAAAAATTCATATTGTAAAGCTTATTTATTCTCAATCACACTCTCCAGCGATACAGTTGGATTACATAAAACTGTCCATTTATTCTGGTTAACCTTAATATCACCTGAAATGTTAAATCGATTTTCAGTAACAATTAAAATAATAACATAAACTGTTAGAAATCACTTGTGTTAAACGTTCACTGTGATGACTGCCAGCGGGAGCTTAGTGCCGATAGTCCGGTCAGATCTCTACCGGGCTAGCTCGCCTCACCGCCGGTAGGGCTGGCGAGGCGAACTGGTTACTACGCCGGGAACGGAAAACTCCGAACGTCGGAGCACGTTTGAAATTAAGCGATGTCTAGATAAATCAAGCAGATATTTCACGTCTACATAGTTATATTCCCGCACTAAAAACATTGTAGAAGTTAATTTGTGTCACAGAAAGTGTAATTTTCCACAATTTACTCACAGCTTTTGTTGCTATGGTCCGCCATGGCTTCCCCTGCTTGACCAATCCGCTTCGACCCGCAATGAATGATGGGAAATGATGGGCCGCGAAGGATGCTCACGACCCATCCTTCAAATCGGGCAAAATAAGGACACATTTTTCAGCATCATTTGCTCGGAATGATTCATGAATTGGGACAGCCTTCGTCGGCGCGCTGTAATGTAATCGGCCTACAAATACGGCCTTCGAAGGATGCAGCCCCTGAGGCTGCCTCGGCCTCGGCGTTGGTACATTCCCTTTCCGGTTGATCATCTGAAATGTAAAAGTGTTTTCTGAAATGTAAATTTGTTTTCTGAAATGTAAAAGTGTTTTCTGAAATGTAAATTTGTTTTCTGAAATGTAAATTTGTTTTCTGAAATGCAAATTTGTTTTCCAAAATGTAAATTTGTTTTCTGAAATGTAAATTTGTTTCGCATCTTGTTAAATTGTTTTCTGAAATGTAAATTGGTTTTCTGAAATGTAAATTGGTTTTCTGAAATGTAAAAGTGTTTTCTGAAATTTAAATTTGTTTTCTGAAATGTAAAAGTGTTCTCTGAAATGTAAATTTGTTTTCTGAAATGTAAAAGTGTTTTCTGAAATGTAAATTTGTTTTGTGAAATATAAATTTGTTTTCTGAAATGTAAATTTATTTTCTGAAATGTAAATTTGTTTCGCATCTTGTTAAAAATTGTTTTCTGAAATGTAAATTTGTTTTCTGAAATGTAAATTTGTTTCGCATCTTGTTAAATTGTTTTCTGAAATGTAAATTTGTTTTCTGAAATGTAAATTTGTTTTCTGAAATGTAAATTTGTTTCGCATCTTGTTAAATGTTTTCTGAAATGTAATTGTTTCTGAAATGTAAATTTGTTTTCTGAAATGTAAATTTGTTTCGCATCTTGTTAAATTGTTTTCTGAAATGTAAATTTGTTTTGCATCTTGTTAAATTGTTTTCTGAAATGTAAATTTGTTTTCTGAAATGTAAGTGTTTTCTGAAATGTAAAAGTGTTTTCTGAAATGTAAAAGTGTTTTCTGAAATGTAAATTTGTTTTCTGAAATGTAAATTTGTTTCGCATCTTGTTAAATTGTTTTCTGAAATGTAAATTTGTTTTCTGAAATGTAAATTTGTTTCGCATCTTGTTAAATTGTTTTCTGAAATGTAAATTTGTTTTCTGAAATGTAAATTTGTTTCGCATCTTGTTAAATTGTTTTCTGAAATGTAAATTTGTTTTCTGAAATGTAAATTTGTTTCGCATCTTGTTAAATTGTTTTCTGAAATGTAAATTTGTTTTCTTAAATGTAAAAGTGTTTTCTGAAATGTAAATTTGTTTCGGTACTTGTAAAAGTGTTTTGCACCCCACGGCCACCGTATACAACAGCAGATGATAAAAAAAAAAAAAAAAAATCCGATTAAAACATTTTTAGATTCATTAGACCTTCTGAACAAAAGGGACTCTTGAAATGCGACACTATGTGCAAAGATGACAGAAAAATAAGATATGTTGTCGTCTGGCAATTTGTTCTGTCTCTGTTTTTAAGTAAAAAAAAAAGAAATACAGAGTGAATTGAACAGTCGCAGGGATATGTGAACGCACCAAAAGCTACGTAGTGCGGAAGTAAAAAGTCATCAGCCGATGTACTGCGGAAGTAAACAATCCTCAGCTGACGTGGAGCAAATGTATTATCGGATCAGCGCCTGAAAGTCTGGGTTTATTTAGAATAGTAGCTCATGTTTTCACTGCTGTGTTTCGTATGTTTTCAGTAAACTCTACTCGTTTTGTCTGAAGGCAAAGGATACTCTGGCTGCTGGTGCTGGTTGTTAGCTCGACTGCAAAAGAGATGGCGTCAGCTGAGGATGCCAGTAGGCCGTTCGCTGGGCTCTCAAACGTCTCCATATCGGAAGAGATACCTGTGGAAGGGGATATTACCGCCCCCCCCGGCCCATCCACAAGAGACGATGAGTTTTCCACATTGGACGAGCCGGTGAAGGAAACTATTCTGCGTGATCTCCGAGCGGTGGGGAATAAATTCATTCACGTGCTGTACCCAAAGCGGAGTTCGGCTCTGTTGCGGGACTGGGACCTGTGGGGTCCTCTGCTGCTCTGCGTCACGTTGGCTCTGCTGCTTCAAGGCGGCGCAGCCGACAGCCACGACCAGGGAGGACCGCAGTTTGCCGAGGTAACGAAGCTTTTTAACATTCTGTCAGTTCTGACACAACATTGTAAACATTCGTATCAGTAATTAATCCTCTAAAATATTACCCCTGACCTTTCTTGTAATTGCGTGTTGTAAAGTTACAAGCAGGACTCGGGTAATGTATGAGGTTAATTTTGTTAACCTGATAAAACTATCAATAACTGCTACAAATTCTTTAAATTAGTGATGTAGTTTTACACGTATGGGGTAAATTCTGTGACAGTATATTTTGAAATTGTGAGGTTATGGCATATTATTGAACATTTGCATTGAGAATAATTTGTCACAATGATTAAGTTAAACTATTTTCCAGACTGAGAGCAGAAGTGCACTCATTACCAAGTAATACATTCTTGAGGTGAGTATGGTTATGGCACAATTTGCAGAAGTTAGGCTATTGTGTAATTTATTACTTTATCTCCATAATCTCCATTCAATTAGTTTCATAGTAGATTACCATAACGTTAATTTTTCCCTTGAAACTGACTGTTGTGTCATAAACAAGCTTAGTTAGCATCTAGCGACAGCAGTATCAGTTAAAATTAAGGTACTGGATATTTTTAGGTTGTGGCATCGCATACACATAAAGACCAATGATACAGAGGTTGGACAATGAAACTGAAACACCTAGTTTTAGACCACAATAATTTATTAGTATGGTGTAGGGCCTCCTTTTGCGGCCAATACAGCGTCAATTTGTCTTGGGAATGACATACAGGTCCTTCTCAAAATATTAGCATATTGTGATAAAGTTCATTATTTTCCATAATGTAATGATGAAAATTTAACATTCATATATTTTAGATTCATTGCACACAAACTGAAATATTTCAGGTCTTTTATTGTCTTAATATGGATGATTTTGGCATACAGCTCATGAAAAAACAGAATTCCTATCTCACAAAATTACCATATCATTAAAAGGGTCTCTAAACGAGCTATGAACCTAATCATCTGAATCAACGAGTTAACTCTAAACACCTGCAAAAGATTCCTGAGGCCTTTAAAACTCCCAGCCTGGTTCATCACTCAAAACCCCAATCATGGGTAAGACTGCCGACCTGACTGCTGTCCAGAAGGCCACTATTGACACCCTCAAGCAAGAGGGTAAGACACAGAAAGAAATTTCTGAACAAATAGGCTGTTCCCAGAGTGCTGTATCAAGGCACCTCTGTGGGAAGGAAAAAGTGTGGCAGAAAACGCTGCACAACGAGAAGAGGTGACCGGACCCTGAGGAACATTGTGGAGAAGGGCCAATTCCAGACCTTGGGGGACCTGCGGAAGCAGTGGACTGAGTCTGGAGTAGAAACATCCAGAGCCACCGTGCACAGGCATGTGCAGGAAATGGGCTATAGGTGCCGCATTCCCCAGGTCAAGCCACTTTTGAACCAGAAACAGCGGCAGAAGCGCCTGACCTGGGCTACAGAGAAGCAGCACTGGACTTTTGCTCAGTGGTCCAAAGTACTTTTTTCGGATGAAAGCAAATTCTGCATGTCATTCGGAAATCAAGGTGCCAGAGTCTGGAGGAAGACTGGGGAGAAGGAAATGCCAAAATGCCAGAAGTCCAGTGTAAAGTACCCACAAACAGTGATGGTCTGGGGTGCCGTGTCAGCTGCTGGTGTTGGTCCACTGTGTTTTATCAAGGGCAGGGTCAATGCAGCTAGCTATCAGGAGATTTTGGAGCACTTCATGCTTCCATCTGCTGAAAAGCTTTATGGAGATGAAGATTTCATTTTTCAGCACGACCTGGCACCTGCTCACAGTGCCAAAACCACTGGTAAATGGTTTACTGACCATGGTATCACTGTGCTCAATTGGCCTGCCAAATCTCCTGACATGAACCCCATAGAGAATCTGTGGGATATTGTGAAGAGAACGTTGAGAGACTCAAGACCCAACATTCTGGATGAGCTAAAGGCCGCTATTGAAGCATCCTGGGCCTCCATAAGACCTCAGCAGTGCCACAGGCTGATTGCCTCCATGCCACGCCGCATCGAAGCAGTCATTCTGCCAAAGGATTCCCGACCAAGTATTGAGTGCATAACTGTACATGATTATTTGAAGGTTGATGTTTTTTGTATTAAAAACACTTTTCTTTTATTGGTCGGATGAAATATGCTAATTTTGTGAGATAGGAATTTTGGGTTTTCATGAGTTGTATGCCACAATCATCCGTATTAAGACAATAAAAGACCTGAAATATTTCAGTTAGTGTTCAATGACTCTAAAATATATGAATGTTAAATTTTCATCATTACATTATGGAAAATAATAAACTTTATCACAATATGCTAATATTTTGAGAAGGACCTGTATACAAGTCCTGCACAGTGGTCAGAGGGATTTTAAGCCATTCTTCTTGCAGGATAGTGGCCAGGTCACTACGTGATACTGGTGGAGGAAAACGTTTCCTGACTCGCTCCTCCAAAACACCCCAAAGTGGCTCAATAATATTTAGATCTGGTGACTGTGCAGGCCATGGGAGATGTTCAACTTCACTTTCATGTTCATCAAACCAATCTTTCACCAGTCTTGCTGTGTATATTGGTGCATTGTGATCCCGATACACGGCACCGCCTTCAGGATACAATGTTTGAACCATTGGATGCACATGGTCCTCAAGAATGGTTCGGTAGTCCTTGGCAGTGACGCGCCCATCTAGCACAAGTATTGGGCCAAGGGAATGCCATGATATGGCAGCCAAAACCATCACTGATCCACCCCCATGCTTCACTCTGGGCATGCAACAGTGTGGGTGGTACGCTTCTTTGGTGCTTCTCCACACAGTAACTCTCCCGGATGTGGGGAAAACAGTAAAGGTGGACTCATCAGAGAACAATACATGTTTCACATTGTCCACAGCCCAAGATTTGCACTCCTTGCACCATTGAAACCGACGTTTGGCATTGGCATGAGTGACCAAAGGTTTGGCTATAGCAGCCCGGCCGTGTATATTGACCCTGTGGAGCTCCAAACGGACAGTTCTGGTGGAAACAGGAGAGTTGAGGTGCGCATTTAACTCTGCCGTGATTTGGGCAGCCGTGGTTTTATGTTTTTTGGATACAATCCGGGTTAGCACCCCAACATCCCTTTCAGACAGCTTCCTCTTGCGTCCACAGTTAATCCTGTTGGATGTGGTTCGTCCTTCTTGGTGGTATGCTGACATTACCCTGGATACCGTGGCTCTTGATACATCACAAAGACTTGCTGTCTTGGTCACAGATGCGCCAGCAAGACGTGCACCAACAATTTGTCCTCTTTTGAACTCTGGTATGTTACCCATAATGTTGTGTGCATTTCAATATTTTGAGCAAAACTGTGCTCTTACCCTGCTAATTAAACCTTCACACTCGGCTCTTACTGGTGCAATGTGCAATCAATGAAGACTGGCTACCAGGCTGGTCCAATTTAGCCATGAAACCTCCAACACTAAAATGACAGGTGTTTCAGTTTCATTGTCCAACCCCTGTACATTCCACAAGAAACTGTCAAAGATCATTGAAAACCATTTAATTCAATCAGGTAATGTGCGCAAGTAATACGCGCATAACAACCTAGACTACTAACTGACCTTGGACCTCGAAGCTCTGCGATTTTCGGTGAAAATTCCACTTCTTAGAAGACGAAAAGTCCGGGGGGAAAGTACCTTGATGTTTATAAGTCGAAATGTCGTTATATAGTGTCGCATCCTACAAAAAATGCTATTTCTTCTCGTTTTTGAGGCAACATAAATGATAATTTGCCAATTAAGAGTACTGACCAATGAACAGTTAGCAAGGACTGTTACCTTGCCTAATAAAACTAAAATGATATAAAAAAGTTAAATGTGTGGTACAATAAAAATTGATAATTAAAAATACAAAGTAACATCAAAAGTTCATATAATTAATGTTTGAACAATAGCTGTAATTATGTGCATTATTATTTTTGTTTGGAATATATTCAAACTTAATTCTCTTATTTTGAAAAGGTCTTACAATGTGATAAAGTTCAATGGGAAAAGATGCGGTGAAATGTCAAAGAAAAATTGCACTGAAAAAACACAGGTCAGTTTTAAGAACGTGATAACTAAATGGAACAGTTTTGGCAATTTTTCTAACATGATGCAATGGACAAAGTGCGCTTTGATGTGGATAATTAAAATCCACAGGAAAGAAAAACACAAATTTTAGGGCAGATTAGTCCTTCTCTTTAATACATTGTGGTATAAATACTTTTTGGCAGAGAAAAACCAAGACTTTAGCCCATTTAATAAATATTTTGGAGGGAATGACTTCATAAATTCAGTCAAATCTGTACAATATCTCCCCTCAAGTTGAGACAAGAGTCATTTCAGGCATACATAGCATTTCATGTATCTAAGAATAAGCTGTGATAAATTTTTGGCAGGTGAAATACTCTCATGTTGTCCATGCTGGGCTTTTTTTAGTATGGGAATGATTATATGTGGCAAGATCAGTAAATTAAAATCCCTCTGAATGAAATAAAGTCATTTTAGACAGAAATTGCTTTTCATGGGTAAGAAAATTGTTTGATTGATTGATTGATTTTTTTTTATTTGTACAGGGACAGTGCACAGCAATACATTGACCTAAAAATAGGAAATATGCATGGTGCCAGGTTAAATTAGCAAAAGATGCTAATTTCCACCTGTAGTCCCTTGACAGGTTGATGTTAATCATACAACACAATCGTAACAGACCTCGCCCCTCAGTTACACCAGTTATTAAGGACTTTATCATTTCTCTATCACACGCTTGCACCTATAAAATAAACATACCTATTTGTTCATACACACATACAGTTTCGCACTCTCACATACTTTCCAAAAGAACCAACTACACTTTCATTTACACACATTCATCACTAATGAGTGCAGACCTGCTTTGATAAAAGCCATTTCTTTGTCAAATCTGCAAACATTGAGAAACTTGTACATGTTATAATCTCAGTTGGTAATGTATTCCACCGACTCATGGCAACAACAGAGAAGGCAGATTTAGCAAAAGATGTCTTACATTCTGGAATGCTGCACTCTCCTCTAGAGGTTGCCCTTGTTACTCTAGTTGTTTTTTCTGAGTTCAGTCTGACATACCTTCTTAGAGGAGGGGCATGAATAATTTTAAAATGTAAGCAAATGTTTGCATGCATAAGGTTATTAAAATTAAAATTTTTTTATTTTTTTAAAGAATATGACAGTGGTGATACTGTCTACATTTCTTGTCATGAATTTTTATTGCACTTTTGAAGGTTGATTGAAGAGGCTTTAAGACTGTTTTGCATACCTGCGACCAGCTAGTCAGACAATACAGAATACGGGAAAAATATGCCATAATCAGTTTTTGGCTGGTGAAATAGTCCTATTTGGTCCATTTGGGGAACGTTTTCAGTGTGGAAACAATTGTTTGTAGCAAGATCTGTAATTTATAATCCTACTCTGAATAAAATAGTCATTTTAGACAGAAATAGTGTTTCATGGGTAAGAAAATATGCCATTATCAATTTTTGGCAGGTGAAATAGTCTTATTTGGTCCATTTGTTGACCTTTTTCAGTGTGGAAACAAGAAAATATGCCATGATCACTGGCAAGGGAAATAGTCCTATTTTGTCCATATTGTGCATTTTATGTAGTGTGGGATGTGCTGTGTTCAGTAAGATTGGAAAAATATAATCTCACAGGGCTGTACAGAGCCATTTTATGCAGAAATCCGATTCCATGGGCCATAGAATAAGCCATGTTTAATTTTTGGCAGGTCAAATACCCCCAAATTGTACTTTTGGGGAAGCTTTTCAGTGTGGGAGGGTCTGTGCTGAGAAAGATCTGTTAAATTTGATCCCCCTGAATAAAAAAAAGCTAATTTAAGCAGAAATCCAATTCCATGGGTTATGGAATAAGCTATGATCAGTTTTTGGCAGGTGAAATACCCACAAATTGTACTTTTGGGAACTTTTTCAATGTGGGAGGGTCTGTGCTCAGTGAGATCAGTAAAATATAATTCTTCAGTGTGAAACAGAGCCATATCAGAAATTGCATGTCAGTGGTCAGGAAATATGCCATAATCAATCTGTGGCAAAACCCAGATTTTTGGCTATTTTAGCCATTTTGGACAGAGTGCATTCAGTGAGATCTGTGAAATACATTCTCTCAGAGTAAAACATGGTAATATAAGGCAGAAATTGCATTTGATTGGTCATGAAATATTGGCCATAATTAATTTTAGCAGAGAATAACATGAATATTTGGCCAGTTGGGAATGGCTTCAATGAGATCTGTAAAATATAATTCCTCTGAGTTAGAACACAGTAGAGGTAATCTCGAAATTGTGTAACGTTTTCATTGTGCACAGTACTACCTGTTCTATTTCTTTTCCCAAAATAAATAAATAATGACCCCTCACAATGCCCTTATCCGTTTTATCTCCCGCACTCACCATAAATCTGCTAAAATACATTAGAAACCTTTTCATGGTATTGCATGTCTACACCTGTGACCAAACTTGGCCAGTTTTCTGTTGATCCTCAACATTGGTACAAAAACAGCCTCCCGTGGATTTTATTTTATTTTTTTTACCAAAAGTGAGCTGTAACTCTTGAAATCTGGTTATTAAAATGAAAAATATACAATAGGGTGATGCTCCAGATTTTACAATATTTGTTCCCCCATTTTACAACATAATGAAGGCACCTATGACTCACCCATGGTATTTTGAAATGTTTTAGTGGTTTTGAATTTGTAATTTTGACTACTTTCCTTTTAAAATGTGTCTCTTGTTCCAGGTCTTTGTTATCATTTGGTTCGGCTCCATCGTCATCACTCTCAACTCCAAGCTTCTGGGTGGAACCATCTCTTTCTTCCAGAGCCTGTGTGTGCTGGGGTACTGCATCATGCCCCTGACAATGGCCCTAGTTGTGTGTCGGATAGTCCTGCTCAGTGGTTCGGGGACAGTGAGCTTCGCCGTGCGTCTTACAGTGGTCACGGCGTCTTTTGGGTGGTCCACCTTTGCTTCCACGGCCTTCCTTGCAGATAGTCAACTGTCCAACCGCAAGGCACTTGTGATATATCCAGTGTTTCTCTTCTACTTTGTAATAGGGTGGATGATCTTGACATTTTCACCAGGAAAATGACACGGAAGTGTTTTGTTAAGTGAGAGAACTAAAACAGAAACCTAAATCATGTTTAAAAATGGGGAACTACTGATGACTGTGTGCAGGTGAAATGGAATTCAGAACATAATTCCATTGACTTGTCAAAACAGCGCTTTAGCTAAAGAGAGGTAAAAGATCTTGTTTATATTAGGTGTTTTTGTTTTCTTATTTCGCTTCACTGTGATTGCAAAATTGTTCCCAATGTTTTATAATTCGAGAGTTGTTTTTTCCCCCAAGAACAATAGTCTATTTCAAAAAAGTTGTTTTTATGACTGTTTTTTGCATTTAACTAATCATCAAAAGATTTATTGAAAAAATTGAATTAAATTGTAGTTTTTTTCTGTGGCTTACTCACTGTGTTGCAATATCTTTTTTTGCAATATCTTGTGCAGTTTTCATCTGCACAAGACCTACAAATAAAAAAAAAAGGTTAGTTGCAAACAAAAACTTTTTTATGACTCCTATATTTCACGTTTTTTAATGGTATTGTATATGGCATCAGGTACTTTCTTTACTGTCACAGTAGTTTAACTCTTGAGGCAACTTTATTTTGAACAAACACTTTTTACCCTTAGGTCCCAAAACGGTACCTCTCGAGGGGGATCAGTGATAGCATTATTTGACCTCAACAGGGGGAATGACAACACTAAATATGCCATGTTTTCCAAAAGTGAAATATTTTGGATGTGGGTGTTACAGCCTTGACTGGGTCAAAAATTTATAACAATATTGATTTTGATGCATTATTATTTCCCAAAATGGTACCGCTTATAACGGTGTATTAAAAATTTAATATAGGGTTGTGGTTTTTTTTTGCTTTCTCTGTATCAAAACTTTTCAGCAACTTCAGACTTATTCATAAATATAAATATAAAGTTTGTCTTATTTATTTTAAGTCTTTTATGTTTTTATGCCCTTTCCGACCAAAAACGCTGAATTGTTTTTAAGGCAAAAAAAAAACAAAAAAAGTAATATTTTCCAAAAAATAAACAGTAAAGTGGAATATTTTGGATGTGGGTGTTAGAGCCTTGACTTGGGCAAAAATTGATTTTGATACATTATTAGTTGTGGAGCAATCATCGTTTATTCTAAACATTTTTATTTTTTACATTTACGTCCCAAAACAGTACACTTTATAAAATTGTAATAAAAATGAAAGATAAAAAATGTGACACATTTACAGCATAGAATCTTTTCAATACTTTCAGACTAAACCACAGATATTGAGCTTTTTATTTTTCTTCATGTTTTGTTAGGATTTGTGCCGTGCATTCACGAGATTTAAAGCATAAAACACAGATTACTGTATGGTGCAATCAATTACTTAAAAATCACACAATGTGATTTTCTGGATTTTTGTTTTTGATTACGTCACAATTGAAGAGTACTTACGATAAAAATTAAAGACTTCTACATGCTTTGCAAGTGGGAAAAACTGCAAAATCGACAGTGTATCAAGTACTTGTTCTCTCCAGTTTCTCTCTGAGCTACATTTGTGCAGCCCTGAACTTGTTATAAAAACCAACTCTTGGTGCACTGTTTCATCTCCAAAGAAGACCTGAACATCTGTGCTCTATAGATAGATAGATTTTATTGTCCACATAAGTGAAAACTTATCTTTGGTTCATCTTCACAAGTTACAACCACATTACATCACACTAAAACAGACAATAAGTGATAAAAACTACTTTCATGTGCTTATACTCTGGCTCTTATAGCCCTTGTTCAAAAAGCTGACTGCATTTGGCACAAACAAATCCTTATACACCTTTGTTGCTCGGGGCATTCTATAATGACATCTGGAGGGCATCAGTCTAAACTCATCGGATAAGGCATGGTCCACATCTTTAATAATGGACCTGGCCATTCTGCTCACTGCTGTCTGGTAAAGAACTTCTAGTGATTTTTGCTCTCAGCCAATCACCTTCCCTGCATGTTTTACAATTCTGTGCAGCTTGTTTTTTTCAGTTCAATTCAAAACTACCTTATTCATTCCCAAGGGAAATTAAATATTGCTGAAGCTCATTTTACGCAGGTTTCTTCAAAATGCTGTTGTAGATGGTGATGGCTGATGGCAGGAAAGGTCTCCTGTAGCGGTCCTATAGCAGACCTGAAGTAGCCTCTGAATGAAGACACTCTTGTTGTACAACAGTCTCATGAAGAGGATGCTCAGGGTTCTCCATAATGTTCTTCATTTTATAAAGAATCCTTCTTTGCACAATGATCTCCAGAGGAGTCCCCTAAAGAGAGCAAGTCTTCTTTATCAGCTTGTTGAGCTTTTTTAAGTCCCTGGCTCTGATGCTGCTACCTCAGCAGATGATGGCAGAAGAGATCACACTCTCCACAACAGACGTATAGAGGATATGCAGCATCTTGCTGGAAACACTGAAGGACCTAAGCTTCCTCAAGAAGTACAGCCCGCTTTGTCACGTCTTGTAGGTGGCTTCACGGTTGCATCTCCATTCCAGTCTGTTGTCTAAGGTGAACACTGAGGTATTTATACTCCTCCACCACCTCCACTTTTTCTCCCATGATGGGGAAGGCGCAAGGACAAACAGCAGTAACACAACAGGAAAGAGGTAAGAACTAACTACACTGTGTTAAGAAATGGAATAATAATTGAAGCTTGTTGCTAAAAGTTGTGCAGCTGATATTGAGACAATAAAAATGGAAGAAAAATATTTTGTGACATGTATAGAACGTCTGGTATTAGTTCTGTGCAAGGCAGAAAAGCTGATAATGTTTGTACAGAAAACATTGTAAATCTTACAGAAATGTACGGTACCCATGAAGAGACATGTGGAGATTTTTTTTCTTTTGTGTCCCCACGCAATACTTTTGAGTTTGCTCACAATACCTTTTGGGTTACCACGCAGTACGTTTGTGTTCCCTCGCAAAAGTTGTTAATCACCTTGAGAAAGCTGTACATTTTGGAACATCAACACACATGACACAAATGCTCATAAAACAAACAGCACTGATATGGCAGTGCTATGGTATGGTGTATTTGTCATATGCCGGTTAACACACAGTCAACAATGCAATGAAATGCTTGGGATAGGAAAACCCCTTTCAACTCACTATAAAAACAAAAGCACTAATGCCGTCCAATAAAAATACACATCGTGCAGCAGCAATTAGCTAATATCACGTGGTTTAGTGCAGTATTATTGTCCAGAGTTCAGTAGTCTGACAGCTTGTGGATAATAACTGTCTTTAAGTCTGATTGAATATCCTTTTATTTAAGGCCGATTTCAAATAAAAATTCAATAAATCTCAAAAACGGGTGTAGTGTTTGTTTCATTTTTGCAGTTCTCTGGTTTGGAAACTATCCCACAAGGTATTGTGGGATAACGCAAAGACTATTGCGTGAGAATGCAAAAAGTATTGCGTGGGGACACAAAAGAAAAAAAATCTCCCCATGTCTCTTCACGGGTACCGTAGAAATGAACAGGAGAGGTAGCATCTCTAATTTCTTTTCACCAAAGAGGAAGGTGAGTGAAATGGAGACTAACTAGGTTGACGGAGGAGATGAGGTGGAAGGAGAGAGAGAAGAGCAACAGAAATGTGATAGAGAGCAAGGCCAAGGTGATCAGGAACAGGAGGCAGTGGTAGAAATGCGCAGCTGTGATGAGGTGGAAGAGGGAGAGAATGTCCAAGAGAGAGAGAGGGAGAAAGAGAGAGATTAGACAACATGCAGGGGTCAGACAGTGAAGGAAAAGTGACATCACCAAACATCTCCAGTTGAGCTGGTCCACATGGTATGGAAATATTACTGGATGCTGAGTTATATCAAAATAAGAAATATGAAGGACAGTACAATAAAAGAGATGTAGTTCAGATCTCTTTAAAATAATACTGTATTAATTCCAATTATTAGTTTTGCTTTCTATAAGAAATTTTGACATTATGAAATAATCAAAAATGTTATCCTGTGCCTTGTTAACACAGCCTGTTGGTTAACTGATCAGTGAGTGTGCTAATTTGTGTTTCTAATGTTTGTTAAATTTTATAGTTAGTTCAGTTATGTTTCAGTTTTTAACTTGTTGCTTCTCAAGACATCCAAGTCCTGGTGTGAGGCGCCTCCAAGGAGGTGCCAGAAGAAGCTTCCGCAGTGACTGGTACAAATCTAATCCTTGGTTGGAGTACTCACAGTCAAACAATTCAGCCTACTGTTTTGCCTGTATACATTTTTCACTCCCTGAAGCTCCAAGGACGGTTTTCACCTCACTCAATTCAATTCAATTCAGTTTTATTTATATAGCGCCAATTCACAACACATGTTGTCTCAAGGCACTTCACAACAGTCAGGTACATACATTCCAATTAATCCTAACAATTGAACAGTGCAGTCGGAGTTAGCTTTTTATTCAAATTGGATAAAAAGTTTTTCTATCTAAGGAAACCCAGCAGATTGCATCCAGTGAGTGACTTGCAGCATTCCCTCCTCCCGGATGAGCATGTAGAGACAGTGGACAGTCACTGGCGTTGACTTTGCAGCAATCCCTCATACTGAGCATGCATGTAGCGACAGTTGAGAGGAAAAACTCCCTTTTAACAGGAAGATACCTCCAGCAGAACCAGGCTCAGTGTGAGCGGCAATCTGCCACGACCGACTGGGGGTTTGAGAGAACAGAGCAGAGACACAAAAAGAACACAGAAGCACTGATCCAGAAGTACTTTCTATGGGAAGGAAAAGTAAATGTTAATGGATGTAGCTCCTTTAGTCGTTTCACCTAGAAAGAAAGAACAGATAAACTCTGAGCCAGTTTTCAAGGTTAGAGTCTGAAAGAGAGCACATATAATTAGTTACAGTAAAAGCTCAGTCAATTTCCATGTCTAGGAGAGAGAAAGGGTAAAACACTAAAAGACAGGGCTATGTGGATCATCGGTAGAGGGTGAGCTTTAAGTTGATGCCAGCAGAAGCTCGGACGATTCCCCTCTCCAGAAAGGTGTCACAGACAGACAAAGAGCCAGGCCAGGTGTAGCTTCTAGGAAGAGAAAAGAGAGAACAAGGTTAAAAGCTGAAATAACAGCAAACAATGCAAAAGAACAAGGTGTAAGGGAATGTAGAGACACTTATGGATCAGTGTATAAAAGCATAGATAGATACAATACTATGTAAATCTTTTTTACTAAAAACCAGCTAAATATTTCTAGCAATAAATAATCTGAGAAATTATAATTATTATGTTGACAATTGATTAGGGTACGAGGTTTGCTAATAAAAATACCTTTTAGACTCATAATGATCCAGATTCAGAAAATAAAGACTGTACATAACGGTTGAGACCCTATCCTAACATTTAATTTGTAGTACTATATGCAGGTTTCCTACTTTAGGTTAACGTTTACTGAGATACCAGTAGCTAAAAAAAAATACTAAAGTTCACTCAGCATTTATGGAGGGTAATTATATCTGCCAATTACTTTATTCAGGCTACCTGTAAAAAACAGAAAATGAAAGGAATGTACTCATGTAGGAGGAGTAAATGCTACTGGTCAATGACTGGAAGCAATCTGCTAGGTTTTTTTTAACCAAATTGAATAATAAACTGAATGTGAATTGTTTGGTAATTGGGACACAATAAAAGAAAGATAGGATGACGTTTAGGAAAAGACAAAATAAAATAAAATTAAGGTCAACTGATAGGAACATACTGGGAACTTATACAAGGAATAAAACATAACAAAGACACAAAGAGGGTAGAACACGATTAGGCAACGGGCTAGGGAATAAAGTGTGACATACAAATTGTTCAACATACTTGTATTTTCTTTTTAATACTTATCCAAAACCTGTAAAATACTTATTTCAAATTTCATTCTTTTCCAGACTGTGCACAAACCCTGTGCACAAAAACATTGATATAGAGGAGTAAATTAACTGACATCTGGTTGTGGACACTTTTGCCTGCAATGAAGCAACTCCTTTCTGTTCCCTGGGCAGAAAACAAAAGTGTGCCACATTCTCCACACCACGATCTCCACGAACCCTATAAAAGATTGTTTAGATATTCTGCTTTACACAGTGGTTACATAGTCCTGTTCAATGACTATAGATCTGTTTCTTTGATTACTTTCTTAAAACAAAAAAATGCAGACAAGATTTATATTTACCTTTGTGGCAAACTAAACGTTTGTACTGCTTAAGTAAAAAACGCCAGGGTTGTTGAGGCCAGAATGTTGTTGGACACTCTTAGGTACATGATCTAGATTACAGTATATAAATGACAATGCAAAAAGCACATAAAAATAGTGAAATTACGTTTAACTTTCAGCTAAGAGTATTTTAAACATTAGTACGTTAAGGGTAAGATTTCCTGTTGTTTCCAAAAAAAAAAAGAATGCAAAGTAAGCTGATCTTTTCTCCAACATTTAGATGGTTATCTACCTCATAAAGCTGTATGCTAAGGTAAAATAATTTTAAATGATTCAAACAATATAGCATATAACTGTTTGCTTCTATAATGAATACAATAATTGCGGTGAATACATATGGTTATATAATATGTAACCATAATTCCTTTTAGGATGCACTAGTTAATTGTATGTTTTACAGCTTTCTAGACTAGACACTCAAAAATAATATTGTAGTGGTGCTTTTACTGGTCTTAAGCGTGCATCTGTGGTAGGTTTCTGTTACAAAATGAAGCGCGGTGCTTGTTGAAGTCCAGTCGGATATGCCAATCCATTTATTGTTTGTTTGGTGAATATGAAGTGATACATACACAAACGTCCTTGGCTCCCACAAGCACGCTCAAAACCGTGTGCTCATTTGTGCCACACCTGCGCTTAATTGACACACCTTATCAATACATTTGAGCAGCTCCCTGAGCGCCCCCTAATGGCTCTACCAAATATGTTATAGCTTTATGCTTCTACCTTATGGTAAAACAATCTTTCTTGTTGGCAGATACAGTACCTTTCTGGAGAAACCATCTATGCCTCCAAAAAGGACAATATTGTACTTTTATTGAAAAAGGAAAGACTTTGGGTAAAAAAAATCTTATTATTACAAACGCACAATGAAATGCATGTTAATTGTTAAGTTCACTAACCTTATCAGTTTGTGATTTGTATCAATGTGCATTAATGATTTTGACATGCATTTTCATAAAGAATTGTATATATTTTCCTTTTCCTTAGACATGCGTTTTCATCAAGAAATGTATAGATTTTCTTTTTCCTTTTCCTTAGACATGCGTTTTCATCAAGGTATGTATATATTTTCTTTTTCCCTTTCCTTAGACATGCGTTTTCATCAAGAAATGTATATATTTTCTTTTTCCTTTTCCTTACACATGCCTTTGTTCTTTTTACATTTCCTCGTCTCTCTTTTTCCTTTACCGTATGCATTTCTCCTTCATTATGCAAATGAGGAGTGCTGCCTTCTTCTCTCCAGCTCCTCTACTATTGGTCAATAAACAGGAAGGAGGAGGATCCATGTGCAGGCCGAGGGTGTGTCCCTATTCAGGGGCTGGATCCTTCCAAGTCCGTACGTGTGGGCCAATTACGTCACAGTGCAGTGCAGAAGGTCTGTCAAATGCGGCAGAAAAATGTGTCCTTCTTTTGCCCGATTTGAAGGATGCAATGTGAGTATCCTTCGCGGTCCATCTTTCCCCATGATTCATTGCGGGTCGAAGCGGATTGGTCAAGCAGGGGCAGCCATGGCGGACCACAGTGGCAAAAGCTGTGAGTAAACTGTGAAAAATTACACTTTCTGTGACACAAATTAACTTTTACAATGTTTTTAGTGCGGGTATATAACTGTGTAGACGTGAAAAATCTGCTTGATTTATCAGGACATCGCTTAGTTTCAAACGTGCTCCAACGTGTTCGGAGTTTTCCGATCCGATACTAACTGCCCACTTGCCTCCGCCAGCAGGCTAGACCGGCAGAGATCTGACGGGACTGAGCTCCTGCTGGCGGTCATCACAGTGAACATTAAACACAAGTGATTTCTAACAGTTTGTGTTAGCATTATTTTAATGTATTGTGTCATTTGTTCATGTAAGTCGATTTGACATTGCAGGTGATATTAAAGTTAACCTGAATAAATGGACAGTTTTATGTAATCTTACCGTTTCGCCGGAGAGTGTGATTGAGAATAAATAAGCTTTTAAATATTCAATTTTGATGAAGAAATGTGCTATATGTGTTGTTAAAAGTGTATTTATAATTCAGCTAGCATTATAATTCATGATTCCAGGTACAGCTGAAGAGAAATACACTTTCAAATGCAAGCAAATCTCAGTAAAGAAGTGAAAAGTTTGAAAGAGCTTGTTTTAGGCATTTGCATAGAAATATTTTATTATGTTCTGCAAATTAAGACAAATGTAAAATTAAAAAAGGCTTTTTTTACACTGATATTAAGCAAGATGGGTTTTTTTGTTGTTTAGGGACAAAGGAGCAGACGGGCCAGTTTATTAAGTTCAGGGGTGAGAAAAACCACCTTTTTGCTGGAGCTAAAAACTCAGCCACCGCGGCTTGGAGGTACAATAACAACATTATTTGCAGTCAGTTTCTGTCCAGTTTCAAAAACTCCTATCTTTCTAACTTTCATAAATATCCATCTAGTGATTAACATACTTCTTTTGGTTTTCCCTCTTTCATTTTGCCTGTTTAGGACAATTCTGGAGAAGATGGGCCAACAGGGGAAGGTCACCCCCTTGCAGGCCCAAAAAAAAGTGGGAATATATGAAAAGGAAATATAAAGTATGTTCAGAAGTTCTCATGTCACACACAAATAAAAAAATATTTCTAAAAGTCTTATTGGTTTCTCTGTTTAGTCAACTCTTTTTTTCTTCCTTCTAACCTTAGGATTGTAAGTATCCAGGGCCAGGAGAGGGAGTCAGTGAAAAGCCCACTGCTGGTACTTGGCCCTGGTTTGTCCTTATGGATGAAGTGGTGGGACAGAGGCCTGCCACAACACCTCCTGTCCTAATTGCCTCCATCCCTGAGGACACTCCAGGGCCAATCGGAGCGGTGTGCAACCAGATGGAGAAGGAAGACAGTGAGCCAGCAGGAAGGGTACAGAAAAGAAATTCAATTCAATTCAAAAATACTTTATTAATCCCAAAGGAAATGTTGTTGTAGCTCATTATGAAGGTTTCTTCAAAGAGCCGTTGTAGATGCTGATTGCTGTGGGCAGGAAGGATCTCCTGTAGCGCTCCGTCTTACAGCAGATCTGAAGAAGCCTCTGACTGAAGACACTCTGTTGTTGTAGGACAGTCTCAGGAAGAGGATGCTCAGGGTTCTCCATAATGTTCTTCATTTTATGAAGAATCCGTCTTTCCACAATAATCTCCAGAGGTTCCAGAGGAGTCCCCAGAACAGAGCCAGCCTTCTTTATCACCTTGTTGAGCTTTTTTACGTCCCTGGCTCTGATGCTGCTTCCCCAGCAGCTGATGGCAGAAGAGATCACACTCTCCACAACAGACTTATAGAAGATATGCAGCATCTTGCTACAAACACCACAGGACCTAAGCGTCCTCAAGAAGTACAGTCTGCTCTGTCCCTTCTTGTAGATGGCTTCACAGTTGCATTTCCACTCTAGTCTGTTGTTCAGGTGAACACCGAGGTATTTATACTCCTCCACCACCTCCACTTTTTCTCCCATGATGGAAATAGCTTTTGACTTATTCCTGTTTCTCTTAAAATCTACAATCATCTCCTTTGTTTTAGTCACGTTCAAAATGAGAAGATTGTTTCCACACCATGCCACAAAGCGGTCCACCACCTTCCTGTACTGAGCTTCTTGTCCATCTCTGATCCACCCCACAACTGCAGAATCATCCGAGTATTTCTGCAGATGACAGGAGTGTGTCTTGTACTGGAAGTCTGAGGTGTACAGAGTGAAAAGGAATGGTGAGAGTACAGTCCCCTGTGGTGCTCCTGTGCTGCTGACTACCTGGTTAGACTCATAACCCTTCAGTCTCACAAACTGTGGTTTGTTTGTCAGGTAGTCTTTGATCCAGGAGATTGTTGAGGCCTCCACCTGAGTCTTCTGGAGTTTCTGACAAAGCAAATCAGGTTGGATTGTATTAAATGCACTGGAGAAATCAAAGAACATGATGCTCACAGTGCTGCTGGCTTTGTCCAGATGACTGTGGGTTTGTTGAAGCAGGTGTATGATGGCATCTTCAACTCCAACTCCACAGCGATAAGCAAACTGAAGGGGGTCCTGATGCTTTACTGTTTGCTTATTCAGGTGGGCCAACAGGAGTCTCTCTAGGACCTTCATGATGTGGGATGTCAGGGCAACAGGTCTATAGTCATTGAGGACTGATGGGTGAGTTTTCCTTGGTACCAGAAAAAAAAAAATCAACTGTATCCACCACAAGAGGAATAGTTCCCAAAAAAAAAAAAAAAAAAGAATAAATCAGAATCAAAAGTAACAGAGCTACTCCAATCTGCTGCCACCTTGAGCGGCACAATTCTAGAAAAGGGACAGATATGAGGAGATGATGGAGTTCATCAGGGAGGTCATGAGGGTACAGAGAGAACCAGAAGAGAAGAGGGCACAGAGAATGGACAGACTGTTTTCCAAAGAATGGTGTTGGACCATGTTTTGCTGAATATTGTACCATTTGCACGTTGCTGGACGCCACCAGTCCTTCTGGCGTTTTCAGCCATTTTGTATCCCAGGACAGTCCGCTACTACAAATCCCAGCGGCCACCGCGGTTGATAGGACGGGAATGTCGCAGCTCTGAGGCCACAGTCAACTATATAACAGAGTATGAGACGGCCCACCAATGCTGTAGGCATTCACACTTATAGTGTTCCTGTTTCTCTTTATTATTCCGTCTTCTTCTTCTTCTTATTCTGGTTGTTTCCATACACTTTTTGATTCGCTACTCCTTCTGCATACTTTGTGCTATTTCAACCGTTCAAATTTCACAATATTCAGCCCTTTCAGGACATTCCGGCTATATCTTTTGGTATTCATACATTTTACACTTTTTAAAATATTCAGCTTTTTATGTTTTTTTTGCTCCAATTTGAAATGAATGGGAAACCTCAACAATTCTGCTAAAACTTCACTGTTTTTGCCATTTAACTACTTCTGCATAGTTTAGCTAGAAACACCATTCAACTTTTAAAATACTTTCACAACCTTCTGCTATTACTGTTTAATTCAACTTTTTGATATCTTTTACAGTTTTTCTACAATTTGGTTTCAAACTTTATTAAAATCTTTTCAGATTTTCAGTTTTATAACACACACAAAAGCCCTGACACACACACACACACACACACACACACACACACACACACACACACATCCGTGTTTTACTATCTTTATGAGGACTTTTCAGTTACTTCCATTGACTTTCATTCATTTACCTTGATTTTTAGTGCCTAACACTAACCCTAACCCTAACTAGTTAATACCTCACCCTAACCCTAACAATAACTCAATTCATACCCTAGTCCTAAACCTAACCCATGTCCCAAGAACGGAATTTGAAAAAGTGAGGACCAGGAAAATGTCCTCACTTTGTCAAAATGTCCTCACTTTGCGATAAAAATACAAAAAATGGTTCTCACTCAGCAACAAGTACAAGAACACACACACACACACACACACACACACACCTTCATGGATTACTATGTTTTTGAGGAGTTTGCATTGACTTCCATTCATTTTCATTCATTTCTATGGCCTAAACCTGACCTGAACCCTAACCCTTTGACCATCTTCATAGGAAGCAACTACATGGCGGCCATTTTGTGTCGAGTACTTAAAAAGCATGTATTGCTGTTCCAACAGCTAGACAACAGTGATTAAATTAAACTAACAGTTTCATAGACCTTTGCATATAGGCTGTTAGTGCATCAGAACCTGGAACAAGTCTCTATCAGAACAAGACACAAACTCCATCAGAACCTCGTCCAAATTCCATCAGAATCAGATGGAAACTCTATCAGAACCAGGAGGAATTCTTCATCAGAACCAGTTAGGAACCCTCCATCAGAACCAGACCCAAATTCCATCAGAACCAGGAAGAAATCTCCATCAGAACCAGACCCAAACTCCATCAGAACCAGGAGGAATTCTCCATCAGGACCAGTTAGGAACCCACTATCAGAACCAGACCCAAACTCAATCAGAACCAGAAAGAAAACTCTATCAGAACCAGTTCAGAAATCCATCAGAAGGAGAAAATCTCCTTCAAAACCGGATTCAAACTCCACCAGAACCAAGAGGAAATCTCCATCAGAACAAGTTAGGGACTCTCCACCAGAACCAGGAAAAAATTTCCATCAGAACCAGGTACAAACCAGTATCAGAACTAGGTACAGCCCTGTATCAGAACCAGGTCCAAATTCCATCAGAAACAGGAATAAACCTCTATAAGAACCAGACCCAAACTCCATCAGAACCTTGTACAAATCTTCACCAGAACCAGGAAGAAATCTTAATCAAAACCAGGTCCCAACTCCACCAGAACCTGGCAAAATTCTCCATAAGAACCTTGATCAAATCTACAGCAGACCCATGTACAAGCATCCATCAGAAACAAGTTCAAACCATCAGAATCAGGTACAAATCTTCACCAGATCCAGGAGGAACCCTCTGTCAGAATCAGGAACCAGCTCCCATCAGAACCAGTTCCAATTTCTATCAGAACCAGAATGAAACCACTACTGTGTCTTATGATGATAAGACCATCTTCATAGGTCCCAGTGGAGCATCAAAACATTTTTCTGTTTTTCTCCATTTTTCCCTTTGTTGTCACCTAGTGTTGTGCCTTTAACATTATATTTTCAAGAAAAAAGTGTTAACATTCCCAGTCCCCTGTCCGTTCTGAGAAAAACGGTTCAAGAATGACGTCGATAGCCCTTACGGTTTCCGAGTTATGGGCGGTAGTTCGGGAGCATGCGCCTCCATGTTAAAAGCCCGGGCCAGGGGGAGATGATAGTGAGGTGCTGCGTTAGAAATGCTGCAGGTGTCAAGTTACACTGACACTCTTTGCTGATTGGCTGATTCACTCCTCACTGTTCTATTTATAGCTCTGTGTATCTTCCACTGTATATCTCTGTATGTGACTCTGCCTTTCTTCTCTCCCTGTCTCCAACTCAGACACACACAAGAGCCCTGACACACACATACATACATCCCTGTTTTACTGCCTTGTGAGGAGTTTGCATTGACTTCCATTCATTTCATTCATTTCTATGGCCTAAACCTGAACCGACCCCTAACCCTTTGACCATCTTCATAGGAGGCAACTACTGGCGGCCATTTTGTGTTGAGTACTTAAACAGAATGTACTGCTGTTCTAACAGCTAGACAACAGTGATTAAAATTAAAAGGCAATTTCATAGACTTTTGCATATAGGCTGTTAGCGCATCAGAACCTGGAACAAGTCTATCAGAACAAGACACAAACCATCAGAACCAAGAGGAAATCTCCATCAGAACCAAGAGGAAATCTCCATCAGAACCAGTTAGGAACCTTCCATCAGAACCAGGTCCAAAATCTGTCAGAACCAGGAAGAACCTCTATCAGAACCTTGTCCAATATCCATCAGAACCTGGAACAAGTCTTCATCAGAACCAGACCCAAACTCCATCAGAACCTCGTCCAAAATCCATCAGAATCAGATGGAAACTCTATCAGAACCAGGTACAAATCTTCATCAGAACCATGTACAAACCTCCATATGAAACAGTCCAAATTCTATAAGAGCCAAGGAGAAACATTCATCAGAACCAGATCTAAACTCCATCAGAACCAGGAAGAAACATCTATAAGAATCAGGTCCAAACTCCATCAGAACCTTGTAAAAATCTTCATGAGAACCGTGTAAAAAAATCCATCTGAACCAGCTGAAAGTTTATCAGAACCTAGTCAAACCTATCAGAACCAGGAAGAAAACTCCACCAGAGCCAGGTCCAAATCTCCTTCAGAATCAGGAGGTCCCTTCTATCAGAACCAGGTCCAACATTCATCAGAACCAGACCCAAACTCAATCAGAACCAGGAGGAATTCTTCATCAGAACTAGTTAGGAACCCTCCATCAGATCCAGACCCAAACTCCATCAGAACCAGGAGGAATTCTCTATCAGGACCAGTTAGTCACCCACTATTAGAACCAGGTCCAAAGTCAATCAGAACCAGAAAGAAACCTCTATCAGAACCATTTCCAAAATCCATCAGAAGCTGGAGAAAATTTCCATCAGAACCAGACCCAAACTCCATCAGAACCAGGAAGAATTATCCATCTGGACCAGTTAGTCACCCACTATCAGAACCAGGCCCAAACTCAGTCAGAACCCGAAAGACACCTCTATCAGAACCGGTTCCAAGAAGCATCGGAATCTGGAACAAATCTCCACTGGAACTGGACCCAAACTCCATCACAATCAGTTTGGGACCCTCCACCAGAAGCAGGTCCAAATCACCTTCAGAACCAGGAAGAATCTTCTATCAGAACCAGGTCCAAACTCCTTCAGAACCTGGCAAAAACTTCCATCAGAACCAGGAAAAAACCTCCATCAGAACCAGGTACAAAAATGTATCAGAACTAGGTACAACCCTGTATCAGAACCAGGTCCAAACTCTATCAGAGCCAAGGAGAAATATCCATCATAACCAGGTACAAACTTCCACCAGAACCAGATACAGATCTCCATCAGAGCCAGATCCAAACTGTATCTGAACCAGAAAGAAACCTCTATAAGAACCGGGTCAAAACTCCATCAGAACCTGGCAAAAAGCTCCATCAGAACCAGAAAAAAATCATTTTAAAAACCTCAGGTATAAACCTTTATCAGATAAAGGTCCCAACTCTATCAGAACCAGGCAGAAACCTTAATCAAAATCAGGTCCCAACACCACCAGAACCTGGCAAAAATCTCCATAAGAACCTTGAACAAATATACACTAGACTTATGATGATAAGACCATCTTCATAGGTCCCAGGGGAGCATCAAAACAGCGACCATTTGATGCCAGCTACTTAAACAGCTTCTACTGCTGTTCCAACACCTGAACAAAAGTGAATAATTTTAAAGGGCAATTTCATAGACTTTTGAATATAGGCTGTAGTTAGCATTACCATTTTAGCTAATCGGTAGCTTAACGTTTCCTCACGCAGCATTAGTTTCCCCACACCTAGCCATGGAAGGAGAGATAGTGTCACTTTCTCATCTTTTGGCCAAAGCTTAAATTCATCCGGGACATTAGTTCCCAAAATAGGGTCGCGTGGTTTCATTTCTATGTCTCTCTTTAGCCTTTTGGGGAACGTGGGTATCATCGTTACTTTACTGAGTATTATAGTGTGGTCAGATGTGAAAACTGGAGCACACACCCTATACCAATTCGGAGGTAATATGAAATAAGTGTTATTCCCGCATAACCAAGCTACCCCCATCGACCCAGTATGTTCCGTTTTGGTTGTTATTACCTTTGGGGACCCATGTGCCTCTACACTGCGTGGTGTTACCCATATAGATAGAATAATCATTTTCCTTTTCTCTACTCAAACAATCGTGATGGAATCTGTTTCCGTTGGCATGTGCTTCGAATGGTGTGGCTCTTCCCTTATTACTGATGTGCAGAGGCTGCCATTTCTTGGGGTCACATGTACAGTTACGTGGGTCACATGCATATGCAGGAGAATTGTTGTAATATGTGTATGTTTTGTTGTCCTTACCAACCATGTGGATGCCTTCTCCTCTCGTCAGGTTCTGACCGGGAACAATAAAATATGTACGCTTCGCATACCCCCAGAGTCCTATTGAAAAGGCACATGCTGCTTCTGTGAAATTCATTTTTCTCACATACACTGTAGGGCCCTGGGAATGAACTGGCATGATAGAACATACATAACAGTCTGTTTTATTTTGTGCTTTAGGTGTTTTATACACGTAACGATACCAATAATTTTGTAGAAATAGATGTCCTCCTCCTTTCTTTAGGGGTCTGAGATGAGAGCCGTCCAGTGTCCATCTCTTCCCGTGTGATGTTGTATCCTGTGGATCCTGCCTTAAACAGAGAAAGAGTCCTGCTACCAGAATTAGGCTCAGGCTTATCAGTCCTGTCCACATGTTACAAAAAGCCATGCTAAGTTGGGCACAGGTCAGTTGTTTTCTTCACCGGTTTGAGATGCTGAGCCCTATGGGTCACCAGCCCCTTTGTACCCGCTCTTCCCCTGTTACCCCGTAGGTTGGTTTGGCTCCTGTAACGGTGATATTAACTTACAGTGGCTCTTAAAGATCCAGGATGGTCTCTCTGCGATTTTCAGAGCTGTCAGTGTAGTCAGGAGAACGCGGTATGGCCCTTTCCAGCAGGGGGTGCTCCAGTCCTTTCTGTGGAGTGTCTTAATCAGGACCAGGTCTCCAGGCCTCAGGTTGTTCTGTGGAATTGGAGCAGAGTTTGCTGGCAGACTACTGGACAACTGTGCTTATTTTGTTTGTAACAGTTTATTCATCCATTCAGCTAGTGATGTTTCCTATGGATGACATAGGAAAACTATGTCATCCATTTCTGATGGCAATGGAAAAGGTCTTCCATGTACTATGTCAAATGGATTGAGACCAGTTTGATTTGGAGTTATTCTCATCCATAATTTAACCAGGGATAGGCATTCGGGCCTTGACCTCCCTGTTTCTTCCATTGTTTTCCTTAATCTATTTTTTATTGTTCCATTTGTTCGTTCAACCAACCCAGCAGATTGTGGGTGGTAAGAGCAATGTTTTTTTTAACTGAAACCCTAATGCTTTAGAGCACAATTCTATTACATTATTTGCAAAGTGAGTCCTATTATCTGATCTTATGATTTGTGGGATACCATATGTGGGTAAAAAATGTGTCACTAAACTCTTTGCCACTGTGAGTGCGTCACAGTGCTTTGCAGGGTATATTTCAACCCACTTTGAAAATGCATCTATGACCACTAAGCAATATTTCTTTCCCCCTGACCATGATAACTCTTTGAAATCCATGTGTATCGTGTGAAAGGGATGAATTGCTGCTGGGAACTGGCCTCTTTTGGGTCTCATGTTTCCCTGTGGATTATGGTTGCAGCAGATAATACAGGATCTACAAACGTTTTGTGCGTAGTCAGAAAAATCTATCGTGTAGAAGTGATAGTTTACTAGGTATATCATTCTCCCTTTCAACACATGGGAAACCCCGTGTGTCGCATGGGCTGCCGTCTTGTATACATTCTTTGATAATATTGGCTTATTTTCCAAATGATAAATGTCATCTTTTTTTATGGCCCCTCTATTCAGCCAAGATTTAACTTTTGCAACTGGTGCAGATTGTTGTGAATCTTTCAGTATATCTGTGTCTATAAATAGGAGATCTGACATTTTCAGTGTGAGGGGAAACTTCGAAGCTATTTTAGCAGAAATATCAGCAAAGGTGTTCCCCTTTGTTTCCATGATTTCATCAAATTGATGCACTTTACATTTACAAAGCGCTATCTTTGCTGGTAGCTGTATAGCTAACAGCATGTATGGGGCAGGGCCTGTGATTCTATAATTTTAGTTTCAGTGGTTACTGCATAACCAACTCCGTTTTTTCTATATTCTTCTTTTGATGCTGATTCGTCCACAAAGATTATTTGTGAGTTTTGCAGAGGGGTCTGAGAGATGTCTTGCCTGGGCTTTGTGTCTTCCTCAACCTTTGTTTTGCAAGAATGTGGTTTCCCATCTTCTGCTGTTGGAATTAACGTGCTAGGGTTCAGTGGATCACATCTTTGCAGAGATATATTTGGTTGTGAGAGTAGCAATGAGGTCAATGTGATATGCCTTGCATGTGTCAAGAAAGGAAGTGAGGTTTGTAGCAGTACAAGTGAAACTGAATGAGGAACTTTCAGTGTGAGTGGGTGACACAGCACAATTTCAGCTGTCTGCTTCACAGTTTCTGCTGCTACAGTGCAGGCCTGCAAGCAAACAGGAAATCCAGATGCCTCTGAGTCCAGTTTTTTAGAATAAAATGCTAAAGGTCTATTTTTGGAGCTGGGTTAATACAGCTTTCATATAACCCTTACATGCATCTACACAAAGTGTGAAAGGCTGGCTATAATCCGGCAGAGCTAAGGTGACTGTTGTTTGAAGCAAATTTTTTAGCTCTGTGAATGCTGCTTCTCCCTCCTTAGTCCATGTGATTATGTCTTTTATTGTCATGTCTTTGCCATAGATCATAGATTGCAAAGGTTGTACAATGGCTGCATAGTCTGGTAGCCATTCTCTGCAAAAGTTACACAGTCCCAGAAAGGACACCATTTGTTGTTTAGTTCGTGGTTTTGGGGCTTCCTGTATGGCTGTTTTTCTACTGCTTAGGAGAGAGCGGCCATGTTGTGATAGCATATGTCCCAAATAAATCACTTTCTCCTTACAAAACTGCAGTTTATCCCTAGAGGCTTTGTGCCCTGTCTGGTGAAGATGTTTCAGAACTGTTATGGTAGCTTCCTCACAGTGTTGTTGAGTGTCTGAAGCTATAAGAATATCATCTACATACAACAGGACTTGGCTATGTTCAGGCACCTCACAGGTGCTCATAGAGTATCTTAATGCTTGCGTGTAGACATGTGGGCTTTTGCTGAAGCCTTGTGGTAGTCTGGTATAGGTGTATTTTTTCCCTTTAAACTGAAAGCCAAATAAATGCTGTGACTCTTCATGCAGTGGTACTGTAAAGAAAGCATTGCTAAGATCTACCACTGAGAAATATTTTTTATCTGGAGTTAATGAATGCAGTAATGTATGTGGATTTGGGACATCAGGAACAGCGTGTTCCACTATTTCATTTATTGGTCTGAGATCCTGGACCATCCTCCACTTTCCTGTGCTGGCTATCTGCACAGGAAAGATAGGTGTGTTGCATGTAGCATCAGGTGCTTCTCTTAATATTCCTGACTTCAACATATCTTGTATTACTGTCTTAATACCTTCTTCAGCTTCTGACTTCAAGGGGTACTGGCGAACTAGTGGTCGTTTTTCAGATATTAATTTAACCTTATATGGTGGAAATCCCTTTATAAGTTCTACATCAGTCGATGATTGGGACCACAGTTCAGGTGGGACAGTAGCTAAGGCAGGGTGCTTGTTGCTCTCTTTGCTTTCAGCTAGGCCCTGTATTTTTCACTGTGCCTCATCTAAATGTGTATTTGGATGGACTTTGACTGTCCACCCTAGAGTGAGTTTCCAGATTCTTGTGTTAGGATCTACTTTCCAGTCAGAGCTTGTTAATGCCTCATATCTCCCTCTTTCAGCACGCTGTATAAAGTTTTCTAATTCTTTCCACTGACCCCCCACGGGTTTAGTTAATGACAGATGAGGTGTACTGCCTTTAAACTGTTGGAGCTGTTTTCCTGACAGTATGATTGAGGTGGAGGATTTCCCTGTTTTGGGTCAACATACAGGTGCTGTATGGTAACGGTCTGATTATTTTCTCTGTGAAAAACAGTGTCATACTGATAATCTGGCCCTGGAGTATTTTTATATCTCATAGTTACATGGAGTACAGTATCTGGCATGTACTGTGCCTCCTGGGAAGTTTGTTTTTCTCTGGTTCTCCTCAGCAGTTCTCGAGCTGTTGGTGTGGGCCCTAGATCGAGGGACCAAAAATAATGCGGCTGTGATAGTTCATTTAGGACTAGGGCCCCTTCCTCCACCACAGCCTTCATACCTGTTTCTGTTGATACTATATATGCAACTTTTGCATAAGATCTCTTCCCAACAGGTTTACTGGGCATTTTTGACTTATCAGAACGGGGGCCTGATAAGTAAGTTTTGTCTCAGGTTCTGTTATTATTACTGGTACACTTAGATAATGTACCTCTGATGTGCCAGCTGCTGATCTAACATGCACTGCGGTGTTGGAATATTTTACTCCGGGTGGAGGTTCAGTTAGCACAGTTTTACATGCCCCTGTATCACACAAACAGCTATATCCTTTGCCATTTATTATTATGTTTTTATATGGCAAATCTTGCATCCTACTCAGTGCTATAAGTTCCAATGCTGCTTGTTGTATGTCAACTTCCTCCATTTCACTACTGTTTTTCTCTGCTAGTGGGGGAGGAGGTGGGGGCTGTGGATGTAATTGTCAATTCTGGGTAGAATTGGGGTTATACACCCGCTTTTCATTACATTCTCTTGCAAAATGTCTTGGCTCATTGCAGATCCAGCAGTTTTCATCTCTTGCGCCAGGGTTTTATAAAATTGTTCTACATTCTCTAGCATAGGCACGCATTGCTCTGTGTGTGGGTGTGTCGTGGCCCTCCTCCTCTTCCTCTGCGACCTCTGAATCCTCCCCTTCCCCTTTGCCTGTTTGTCCCTGAGCGATGCAATGCTATTAAGCCGTCTTGCATTCCAAATGTGTCTGTCTTTTGTAGAATATAAACTATCGATGTGTGTAATATAAACTATCTATGTGTGTAACTGGAATGTGTGGAAATAGGGGGGTCAAGCTTAGGGAGTGAAGCATAAAAGGGGCCTAGGGGAGTGAAAACATAGGGAGTGAGAAGCATAGAGAGTGCAAGGTCATAAATTAGAAGAGGACAGGGAAGGCCAGAGACAGGGGAGGATGAGTTGCATGTTACAATCAGAAGTATTCCTTATTTGGACCTAAGGGACTGTTATGTTATGTTATGTTATACATGTGTGACATGATATATCTATATGTTGAACACACCCTTGAGACTGAATAAAACGAGCTGAAAGCAAGAGTTGATGAAAGATGGGTTTGCAGCTGCTTGGCACTCCATCTCTCACTCTGCAGAGGCGAACATAAGTAGATTGTACTTGTGTTTATTTCACTCTTTGAAACCTGTAACCAAATCAACGGACCCGGGGAAGCAGATATGTCTTCAACAATTGGTGGCTCGTCCGGGATTTGGAACAACAGGCGAAAGAAATTCGGACCACTGACGAGGACCAACAGGCATCAGACACGGGCTAGCCAAAACTACAAAACAGGTAAGCAGAACGTGTTTAATCAAACTCTGCTTTCTTAGGGTAAATTAATATTGTGTCTGATGTCTAAGTAAGTCTGAGTCGGCCACAATTTAAGAAAAAGAGTGTTATAAATGTAGACTAGGATTTAAATTGGTGAATAGGAGGTTGTTTTAAACTGGTGAATAAGATGTTGTTTTAAGAGAATTACAAGACTTAGTGGTGGTATTGTGTGGAAAAATATAGTAGTTTCTCGAACGTGGCGGTTCAGAGTACGTCCTCGATGGAGGTCTACTGTTAGCTGGGTTAGAGGCCCGAGGAAGTGAGAAACCTCAAATTCTATAGAAAAGTTATTGTGTGGAAAATATAGTAGTTTCTCGAACGTGGTGGTTCAGAGTACGTCCTCAACGGAGGTCTACTGTTAGCTGGGTTAGAGGCCCGAGGAAGTGAGAAACCTCAAATTCTATAGAAAGTAAATACACTGAGATCAGGCACAAACACTTGGGTGTGAATGCTGTGTTTTACGTGAGTTCTGCCTCAGTAAAACTGGATTATAGACATAATAAAAGCACAAACACATAGTCTGAGAGTAAGTCCTGTGAAGTGATATAATGAACTGTGAGCTGACATAAAATTCAGCAAGACCAAGCTTTTTGGTAAAAAACTCATGAGCTGTGCGCAGAGGAAATAATCTGTGTTACAGACATTATAGGCGGAGTGAGTGAAAATTTGTGTATGACTGGAGAAGCAGCTGTGGAGAGCAGCTCTCTCATAAGCAGGTGACTGAATGCAGTTTTCTATCTGGAAATCTTACGGATAGACTGCTGATTGCTGCTTTTGATGAGTAACGAAATATTTCTCTGTGAAATCTCAGATTACAGACGTCTGCACAAACACAGAAGGAACAATATAAGCGGTGGAGATAACACCATAAGATATAAAAATAAATGAGCTGTGAGTTGGGTAAAACCAATGACATCAGACAGAAATAAAAGTAAAAATAAATGAGCTGTAAGTTGTGTATAAATAAACCAACAAACAGACTTTTTAGGGTTAGAAAAGTGAATGAGCTGGACACACAACACTCCGGCAAATATTAGACAAGATTTATAGTTTAAGTCCATGAGCTGTGAGACACACACACACTGGCCATTAAAAACAGGCTTTTGGGGGTTGAATGTGTTCTGGTGTCTTGGAGGTTGGTCAGAACTGAATGACTGAGTGACTGAGATAACGCATTAAATATATATTTTAGAAAAAAGCATAGTGATTGTCATAAGATGGAAAGAACAAGACAGATAGAGAGAATGTTCGCAAGTGGTTTTGTAAGAAAAAAAAATGCAAAAAAAAGGAGAGGGATTTGGTACTAACTAAAGGATAATTAATTGACTACGAGGCGGACGTCTTTCTACAACACCACAGGGTCGACCCAAAACAAAAGGTAAGGAGATCTATATTTATTCTCCTTTTGCCTGCTAATACTGTAGGTGGTGTTGTGGAATAGATATCTGTTTTCTCTTAAATTTACAGTCTTGATCAGTTTTGGGTAAAATATTTGTTGGTTGAAATAATGGATTACGGTAAAGAAATGATATATTGCGTAAAAATATTTGTTGCCTGTTGTGTTTTCGTATTTGTCTAACTGGATTTACTATGCATATGAGTGAGGAGAGAATACAAATGAGTGGCTGCGAATGGCTGCACTTGAGTGTGAGTGACTGTAGAAGCGGTGATTATATTAAAAACTGTATTGCCATAGAGTGAACAGAAAAAAAAAAAAGACAAGTTGTTCAACATGGCAGGAGAGATTGATTGTCGAAGGAGGGGTAGGAATGGATGACAGGGAACCGTTAGGTAGATGGTTGAACCGAGAATATAAGAGGTATCTGAAGGATAAAGAAAGTTGGTTGATTAAAGCTGATGAGGAAGGGCGACTTGGTGGAATAAAGTGTAAAGTTGAAGCAAAAGAGCTGAAGTAGGGCCTAAGAGAGACAGAAGCACAAGAAACGTTTAGACTTTTAAGAGGGGTTACACTATTGCAATCAAAAGTGCATGATTTATATGAGAAAGCTTCTCAACAGATGACAGAAAAACAGTTTAAAGATTCTGGAAGAACACACACCATGACTACTCATAGCCAGAGCGGTCCATCCAGATTTCAATGTCCGTTGTTGACCTCATCAGTTGGAATGACAAATTATGTCCTTTTTTTATTGGGAGATGTACAGGCATTAGTGGATAAGTTGCCACCTATTGTAGGATGCGGACGGGTCAGGTTATGGGAATTAGATACATTGATTAAAGGCATGACACTGGCCTTGGGTGACTTTAGAGCAATTTTGGGACGATCTGTGCATCCCTCGGTGGCTAGGGAGATAGAACAGAATGCTGATTGCAGTAAGGATCCTGATGACACACCCCTGACATGTGTAATGACAGCCCTAGGGAAGGCCAAAAGAAATCAGACTCCGTTGCAGTCCCTTAATTCGATTGGGACCCTAATCAGCATCCTAATGAGCACATTAGTGCTGCAGTGGACACATGGAAGACACACAGGAGTTAATCCTAAGGGTGACGGGACAGGAATGAGACAGCTGTTTAAAAAGCCATATTAAAAGGAGTTCCTGTTGACATGTGTCAAAAGATGAAAAATAATCCTGATTTGCAGGGAACAGACTTCACAAAGTGGGAAAAACATTTAATTCACCATTTACATACAGCTCAGGAGCCAGAGAAAAAGAAAAGAGGAGAAAGAGCATTTACAGAATCAGCTCCTTAAAATGCTGCTTAAAGAGGCGAAAGACAAATTAAATAAGAGAAAAAATGATAAAACTGAAAATGTAATGTTAGCTGCACCTCAACCTGTTCCTCCGGCTGCATCTCCATCAACACACACCCCTACGTCTGTGACTGATCAGTGGCAAGGAGGGGGGTTACCCCCTCCTCCACCCTATCTATTTTTATAATTACGGGTATAGAGGCCCCGGTCGTGGAGGCGGATGGCATGTTGGTGGTCAGTTGGTCAATGGTGTGGGGCACCCAGAGGACGGGGTGGAGCCAGCAGGGCACTGGGAGATGTGTGCTACAACTGCGGTCAGTCTGGACATTGGGCACAACAGCCCATACTGACGCCCCTGAGGAGGACCAAGGCAGCATGGGCACAGCAGATCCCATGTTGCCTGCAAAGGTGGGAGAGAACTGTCTGAATTTTTAGTGGACAGTGGAGCTACTTATTCCACCATAACACAGCAACCTCCTAAACCACTGCTCTCTACCAAGACTGTTTCTGTGATGGGCTTCTCAGGGGCTGCATAAATTCTGCCTGTGACTGCCTGTTCAGATTGGGACTCAGAGAGTAACTCACTCTTTTGTGCGTTCACCCAGCACACCTGTTAATTTGCTGGGCAGAGACTTATTAGTGAAGCTGGGAGCATCAGTGCTGTGTGGTACTGATGGGTTAACGGTAACTTTTCCAGATGGTTCCTTTTTGGCATGTGGACAAATGCTTCAGCGTGGACAATATTTTTTACAGCCAGTTGCAGAGGAATATGCTGACATCTACTGGGGACTGCTGACCGCACCTTCTTCTCCAAGCAGCATCTTCTGTGTGTATCAGCTGTGGAAACCCTGGATTCAAAGTCTCTGCCTCTACACCTCTCCGCCTGACCCGCTCCATGTCACTCTGTTCTACGACCGTTGTCACACTGAATGGTACCAGGATTTGTTTAATGAAACAGTAGAAGGTAGGACATGGTTTATTTCATCCAAAAATATTTATGTGGCTCCTGAGGGTGTGGCTGCAACAGTTGATTTAACACCTGACCAAGCAGAATGGTATTTAATGTCAGATGAAGCTGTTCCTCATGTTTCTCTTTCTTTGCATCTTGAGCATCAAGCTAAGGAATTGGGAGGAGTGGTAAAGCACTCTCTGGCAGCTGGGGACTGGCAGGACACCTCAGTCACCAACTTAAGTTTATTTTCAGGTTGCATCTCCCTTGCTTATTTGGGTTCCACAGTATCCGCCAAAAAAAAATAAGCTCAGGAAGGCGTCAGAGACACTATTGAAGGCCTGAAGGCAGCAGGTGTGTGAGACACCTCAGCCTCAGCATGGAACACGCCCATCCTTCCTGTAGAGAAATAAGGTACTGGAAAATACCGCATGGCACATGATTTAACAGCAATAAATTCAGTTCGGGTGACTCCTACTGTTCCTGTCCCCAATCCCTATGTTGTTCTCTCCAACCTTGAACTTTCACCTCAGTGGTACACATGTATTGATCTAGCTAATGCTTTTTCTGCAGAACTTATGCTCCCTGACTACACCACACCATTTTCTTTGGATGTTTCTGTAACAAAACTGGCAGTAAATGGAGTTTTGTTTCAGAAAAAAGGGGGAGAAGAGAGGGCTGATGTACATTTCAGTAATGATGGATAACATGGAAAAACGCCACCCACAATATACACAACATGCAGTAGGGTTGGCAAAATTAATTCAAAAAACAGTTCACCTAGCGATGGGACACCCTCTGAATGTTTTAACAACTCACAGTGTGGTGGCATAGGTGAACTCTCAAAGTTTCACCATGACAGCTCTGAGGCAACACAGGCTCAGCAAAATCTTGGAGGCACAAACATCACATACACACATGAAGGGATGAACATGGCAGATAGAATAACTACCGGTACACCCCATGTCTGCGCAGAAAAAGTGGAGTTTAATGAAAAAATCAGACCAGATCTACAAAGTACATCCCTAACAGACGCCCGAAACCTGTACACAGACGGGTGCTGCTTCAGACATGACACAGAAAGACTTAAGGCAGCATACGCGGTTGTGGAAGACACAGGGACAGATTTTGTCACAGTACAGGCTGAGGACAGGATTCAAAACTGCAGGACAGAAACCCATTAAACACGAACAGGAAATGAGAAAGTTGGCTGAAGCTTTGTTGCTCCCTCAAGAAGTAGCCGTCATTAAATGAAGAGGATATGACAGCAGTAACACCAGAGTAGCACAAGGTAATCAGGCCGCTGACCGGGCATCTAAACAGTGTGCATGATATCAACCCAGGCACAGAATGCTGTGTTCAGAAGCAGGGTGGACACCAGAACCCACCCTGGAAGAAGTAACGAAACTACCTAAAGGGGGCCTCTCCTGAGGAAAAATCAGTTTGGAAGGCACGAGGGGGCTCACAAGATCAGAATGGTCTCTGGACAAGCCCAGATGGACGTCCCATCTTGCCACCAGGTCTTACCAAAGTAGCTCTAGAAGAAGCACACAGAGTAGGACATGTGGGAACAACGCAAATGTTGAAAAATCCTGAACACTGGTGGCATCCTTTTTTGAAACCAATGGCAGTGCATTGGATTAATTCATGTGAGATGTGCAGGCAGTTCAATGCCAGACCAACCTTGAAGCCAGCACCTGGAAAGTTCCCAGTAGACCCAATAGCAGGAAAAGAGGTTATCATTGATTATACGGACATGACTGAGAGAGTGAATCGGTTCAGATATCTGTTGGTGTGTGTGGATGCATTTACTGGATGGTCGGAGGCGTGGCCTACAAAAAAGGAAGACAGCAAATCTGTGGTGAAGTGTTTGATAAATCATTATATCCCTAGACACAGTTTTCCAGCTAAAATAAGGTCTGACAACGGAACACATTTCAAAAATGAGGAACTCAACTAAGTGGAAAAATTTCTGGGACTGAAACACTCATTTGGTACTGTGTACCATCCACTGTCACAGGGTGTTAGGGTTTGAAAACTTTTGTATTGTTTATCACTCATGTCAGCTCTAAGTGCTTTTCCCTCCTTACATGCCACAGGAAGGGAGATGGAGACAAGAGTGAGTTATGCTTTTATCAGCAACATCTAGGGACTGGTACCAAGTCCTCACTCCCTCTCTGTTTAAAATCAAGACACATGAACCCTGGCCTTTCTGACCCCACACACACACCCTGAATGTTTGTTGAGCTGTGTGTGAGCCAGCATGTGTAGATGGAGAGGGAGGGGTGCTAATACTTTGTGGTCTGTACTGCAGAGCTACCCTTGCCGCAAGTAAAAACTGACTCTGTGTCGTTCTTGCCTGTGAGTTGACTAATTAATACCTAACACAGGGGAAGGTTGAAAGAATGAATCAAACCCTTTAAACCAAATTGGCTAAGATCTGTGCACAGTCCAAAAGGAATTGGGTTACCCCCTTACCATTAGCTCTGATGTCTGTACGGAGTTCTGTAAATCAGAAACATGGTTTGACCCCACATGAGCTGCAAACAGGGAGGCCATTTCCAGGCCCACAAACAAGGTTACCGTTTCTCACTGAGTGTGAACAATCTATGTCTCATCGTGATTATTACAGATCTCTCCATAGTCTTGTTACAGCTTTCTCCCAACAGGTCCCAGCAGAACCAGAGACCAGGGTTGGAATTACTATATCAGAAGCCGAGTGGATCCTCCTGAAAGTCATCAAAAGAAAGTGGTTAGAGCCAAGGTGGACCGGTCCATTCCAGGTCACAGAGAGGACAACCCATGCAGTCAGGCTGAAGGGCAAATGTGCTACTTGGTACCACTGGAGCCAGTGTGCAGGATTGTCCAGTGTCCTGGACAATCCCTTTCTCAGGTCCAGGAGGATCTGAGCGAAAACACAGGAGAAGACAATCCCACTTCTCTCACCCAAGAAGGGGCAGAATAATCCCCGGGTGAGAGAAATTAGCTCTAGGTCAGTCTACTCCTGAGAGCTGAAGAGAAGAAAGAACAGCAGAAGGAGAGGCGGGAGTGATTGAGTTTCTCTCTCAATGGGAGTGGTGGAGCTTCCCTCCCACCCCAGAAGAAACCGTTTGGCGAACATTTTATATTTTATATTACATTTTGATGTTTCTGTATATTTTTCAGGTTATGATTTCCATTGCACTATTTGTGGCTATAATGGTGACCTGTGGATGTTGCTGTGTCCCATGCATTCGTTCTCTGATGGTGCGCCTCATCACCTCTGCAATTGAGCAGAAGGATCCAAAGATAACGATGCCACTGTTGCAAATTGACTCAGAGTGTGAATTCATGGGCGCATAATATGATGCATGCATGTTCTTTAATGATTTTTTCTTTTACAGGGGTACAGTAATATTTTTACTTATTTCTACTTATTTTTAGGACATTTTAGATTGTGAACTCTTTTATGAGAGTTATAGAGAGTGCAAGGTCATAAATTAGAAGAGGACAGGGAAGGCCAGAGACAGAGGAGGATGAGTTGCATGTTACAATCAGAAGTATTCCTTATTTAGACCTAAGGGACTGTTATGTTATGTTATACATGTGTGACATGATATATGTATATGTTGAACACACCCTTGAGACTGAATAAAACGAGCTGAAAGCAAGAGTTGATGAGAGATGGGTTTGTAGCTGCTTGGCACTCCATCTCTCACTATGCAGAGGCGAACATAAGTAGATTGCACTTGTGTTTATTTCACTCTTTGAAACCTGTAATCAAATCAACGGACGCGGGGAAGCAGAGATGGCTTTATTTTGCTGTGTTTTATGGGCATGCTGCGCATACTCTAAGGCTTGGGTAACAGTTCCTGTATTTTGATTAACCCAGTGTTTGTCTATATACCGTCTGAGTTCAATTTTAAGGCCTTGCAAAAAGGCTCTTTTCAACTGTTGCTGATAGGCTTCTGCCTCTGCTTCATCATATGGTATAGCAGAGTTTGCTCTAAAAACACGTCTCATCCTATCCAAGAAATCTTGTGGGTCTTCTTCATCCTTCTGTTTGCATTGTGAGATTTTACCATAATCTGCTGTCTGTATATAAACTCCTCGAATTCTTTCAAAGAGCAAGCCTAAGGCGTCCCTTAAATCTGGTGAATCATGTGCGAATGTGTCACCATTGTCATCGCATCCAGTGAAACCTCTTGCCACCAGCGAAGGCCAAACAGCTGGGTAAAACACTGGAGCATTTCTCTGCCATTAAGATGGAAGCTTCCTTTGAGTTCTGTAATAGCTGCTAAAAACTCCTCTACTCCTTCTTGTATCAGTGGGATACCTTGTAAAGCAGCAGTTCTGTCTTCCTGTGTCCATGGCCTATATACTAGAATAGTTGACGGCTGTTGGTGATTAGCGTCACCTACGTTTGGATTTGCTACTTCAGCTAGAGGTGTCTTCCTCTAAATTTTTCCAGATGGATAAAATTTCTGTTCATGAGCCATTAAGGCTTCGCCTGGGTATATGCTGGGAGTAGTTTTCTTATATTTACTCCTAGTTCGCACTCCTGTGCCCCCCCAGAAATTAGGAGACCAGGACCGAAGAGCTCTGTTCTTCTGTTTTAAAAGGATTGCTTTTTTTTTTTTTTTGCTTTCTTATAGGAGTTTTAGGAACTGCTACAGCTCCTTCCATCTCTCCTCCAATTTGCTGTGCTGCAGCCGCCCGTCCTGCAGTTGTCTGCATGGCAGGGGGCTGCGCTCCTCGCTGTCTGGATGCGACCACTGTTTCCTCATGTGGGCGCACCGAGACCGCAGCTGTCAGCTTCTCCTTTCACTTCTCCTTCTTATCTTGCCTCTGCATGTCTCTTAACTTACTTTGTTCCAGCCATTTGTCTGAGAATTTATACTCGACCTTTCTCTGTTCCTTTTTAGTTGGTTTCTTGGTTTTCATTATTTCTAAATTTAAATCTTGTAATTTTAAGATATCCTTAATATCTAGTTTACCCAAGAAACCATGTTTTTTATTCCATCTATGACAGATCATACCTGCTCCTTCTATGTAGTTCTCCATAAACTTAACATCCCCTTCTAAGTTAATTAGTTTAATTTGTTTCTTACCCATAATATTTAATTTTAGTTCACAATACTATAAATTCAATTCAATTTAATTCAGTTTTATTTATATAGCGCCAATTCACAACAGGTTGTCTCAAGGCACTTCACAACAGTCAGGTACATACATTCCAATTAATCCTAACAACTGAACAGTGCATTCGGAGTTAGCTTTTTATTCAAATTGGATAAAAAGTTTTTCTATCTAAATGTCCCAGATAGAAGTTCACTGGCATGAGATTCAAGGAGAGTACATTAACACGCCCTTCTACTGCGACTAATCCGCAGCGGTGTTAATTTTCTGGGATTAAACCCGACCTTTATCTCCAAAAATCACCAATATGTCTTTCTATTCTGGGCAAAATAAATCACAAGACCAGCAGAATCTTGCTATAATTCTTCCAAAATGCTTAGTCCTCCAAACACACACAACAGCACTCACACAGTTAGTATTTTGACATATTTATGTCCCTTCAGCAATATGTATGGTCGACCTAGCGTAGTTTATGAGCTCCCTTATTATTCAACATTTAATTTCATTTCCTTCCGGCGAAATGCTACCAACCAAATTATCCAGTTCCCTTACGGCGGAACTACCTAGTCGTTTCTGATCCCCTTATCCTACCTAATTTATCGCTATCCCTTTTCGGCGGAATAATACCTAACCAATTGCTGTCTCCTTACGGCGAGACACTACCAACGACTTATTATAACCTTTCTTTAATGTTAAACACGAAACGTCTCACCTCTGAGCCGACGTCTAGGTGACTCTGTTGGACCTCCCAGAGTCACCCGGCATCGAGCAAGACGATAAACCACCGGCCAGATGCGAATTCACACACCGGGGCTTTCATCCACCAGACCTAGGTGTGACTGTGCGGCAGCGCTTAACTTGACCTCAGGCTGTTCCCAGAGATTTGCCAGTCACTGCAAAGAAAAATAAGATCAGTTTAGTTCTCATAGTTATCCGGCTTGAAAGACCAAGTTAATGTGTTTTGCTTTTAAACAGAGAGGGAGTGGGGACTGGTACAAGCAGCCCCCAGATGTTGCTGATAGTAACATAACTCACTCCTCTGCCCCAACTCCCTTTCTGTGGCATGTGGGAGGGAAAATCACTTAGTACAGACATGAGTGATAAACAATACAAAAGTTTTCAAACCCTAACAGCTCGCAATTCGATTACTGCAGTTTATGCACTCCGCAGCACTATGTCCAGGACTGCAAAACGAGGCAACAGAGAGCCTAAAAGGGGAACAAGGCAAGTGTTCTGAGTACTCAAACTGAGGCCAACGGGGAACAAACAGAGGTTAGCCAAGCCAAAGAAAAAGCCCCCTTGTGCTTTCTGTCAAGACAATCAGCACAGGCTCCATGGATGCCCAAAGTTCATCTCCAAAACGCTGGAAGAGCAATGAGAGTTCTTTAAGGAGCATAAGTTCTGCTATGGCTGCGCTAAACCCAGTCATAGTGCAAAGGAGTGCTGACATCGACATACATACAACACTTGCAGAGGCAAACATCCTACTAGTCTACACAATATAAATTATGTAAAGAAGGAAAAGGCCTCACCACAGGAAACTGCCACCTCAAGCAATGCCGGTCATACAGAAGCTGCTACAACTTCCATGTCAGTCACTACAGGACAGACTACCAACACGTCAATGATTGTGCCCATATGGATGTCACAGAATACTTCAGGAACAGTAAAACTGGTCTACGATTTGCTGGACACGCAAAGTGACACAACATTTGTTGACCAGGATGTTAGCACGGCTCCAAAGGCAGAGTCCTTTCCAGTTAAACTTAAAATAACAACCATGATCGGATGCGATGTGATTGTAAAAAGCCAAAGAGTCTGTGTGAGGCTACTCCTCCTCCCTCTACATCAACCTTCCTCCCATCCACACTGTTATGACCCAACTCAGCCAGGGGTAGGGGGAAGTAAACATTTAAACCAGATGTTATTGGTTTTGTGAAAGAAAAGAGCAGTTTATTGCTTTTCAGTTAAGGTTTCTCTTTTTCTTGACAAAATACAAACAAAAGGAGGGTACTTAACAAGTACAAACCATTAAAAAGGAGGTAAAACCCAAAATACCAAATTAACAACAAAATACACAACAACCATTAATGTAACTAAAAATAATCCCACAATAGTTGGGACAAGAAGCTAATTTGCCACTGGTTTGTTCTTAAAACAAGTTTAACAAAAAAAAAAAAAGGGGACTGAAAAGCTTTAGTCCCTATTTAAAGTAAACAAAAAACTCAAAGAAAAGCTTAACAAGCTTTCAACAAACTCCTTACAGCCAAGTTAGAAAAAGGTTCTAACAATCAAGCAAGCTAACCAACAAGCAAGTGTAACCTCGTACTCGTACTCGTACTCGTTGTCTTCCGCTTATCCGGGACCGGGTCGCAGGGGCAGCAGACTCAACAGAGACGCCCAGACGTCCCTCTCTCCAGACACCTCCTCCAGTTCCTCCAGGGGGAGCCCAAGGCGTTCCCAGGCCAGCCGAGAGACATAGTCCCTCCAGCGTGTCCTGGGCCGTCCCCTGGGCCTCCTCCCGGTGGGACGTGCCTGGAACACCTCCCGAGGAAGGCGTCCAGGAGGCATCCGGTATAGATGCCCGAGCCACCTCAACTGGCTCCTCTCGATGTGGAGGAGCAGCGGCTCTACTCCGAGCCCCTCCCGGATGGCCGAGCTCCTCACCCTATCTCTAAGGGAGTGCCCGGCCACCCTACGGAGGAAGCTCATTTCAGCCGCTTGGTATCCGGGATCTCGTTCTTTCGGTCATGACCCAAAGTTCGTGGCCATAGGTGAGGGTAGGAACGTAGACCGACCAGTAAATTGAGAGCTTTGCTTTTCAGCTCAGCTCTCTCTTCACCACAACGGACCGGCACGGTGCCCCCATTACTGTGGCAGCCGCACCGTCTGTCGATCTCCCGGTCCATTCTTCCCTCACTCGTGAACAAGACCCCAAGATACTTAAACTCCTCCACTTGAGGCAGGAACTCCCCTCCAACCTGAAGAGGACAAGCCACCCTTTTCCGGTTGAGTACCATGGCCTCGGACTTGGAGGAGCTGATCCTCATCCCAGCCGCTTCCCACTCGGCTGCAAACCACCACAGCGCATGCTGTAGGTCTTGGCTAGAGGGGGCCAGCAGGACCACGTCATCTGCAAAAAGAAGAGACGAAATCCACTGGTCCCCAAACCTGACCCCCTCTGGCCCTTGGCTGCGTCTAGAAATCCTGTCCATAAAAGTTATGAACAGGACCGGTGACAAAGGGCAGCCCTGCCGGAGTCCAACATGCACTGGGAACAGGTCCGACTTAGTGCCGGCAATGCGGACCAAACTCCTGCTCCGCTCGTACAGGGAGTGGATGGCCCCTAGTAAAGGGCCCCCGATTCCATACTCCTGGAGCACCCCCACAGGGCATCACGAGGGACACAGTCGAATGCCTTCTCCAGGTCCACAAAACACATGTGAACCGGTTGGGCAAACTCCCATGAACCCTCGAGCACCCTGTAGAGGGTATAGAGCTGGTCCAGTGTTCCACGGCCGGGACGAAAACCACACTGCTCCTCCTGAAGCCGAGGTTCGACTATCGGTCGGACTCTCCTCTCCAATACCCTGGCGTAGGCCTTACCAGGGAGGCTGAGGAGCGTGATCCCCCTGTAGTTGGAACACACCCTCCTTTGGTGGAAGAAAGGAGATCTCAGTGTGCAGCCCCAGGAATGTTGCGAGAGTGCATATCTTTGGCGCAGCCTCCTCACCTCGTTGTGCAAACTATGGCTTCAAACACCTAGCCACTAAAAACAAAGACCTATACCCGCTAGGTTCACAGTTTGTTATGAGAGACTTTTACATTGATGGCGGTGTTGCAAGTGTGGACAGTACTGAGAAGGCCATTCAGCTCGCTCAAAAAACCAGAAGACTTTGTTCCCTAGGGGTCTTAGGCTCGAACAAGTTTGTGTCTAATGACAGAGCTGTCTTGGAAAACATACCATCCTCTGAACATGCATCTGACATTAAAGATCTCAATCTTACCTTTGATGACCTACCTTCAGAAAGGATCCAATGCCACATTAACTCAGACTGCCTGAAGTTCAGCATTAATCTCAAAGACCAGCCTGCCACACGCCGAGGTATACTTTCTGTGGTTGCCAGTCCAGGCTTTTCCTCTCGCCAGTCCAATCCATCCAAAAAACTAAAAGAAGAAGAAACTCCATTTCGTGTTTTTTATACACGCACAAGGAAGCAAAACAAACACTGCTCGGCGGCACATAAAGTTAGGCAACCTGTATCAGCATCTTTAAGCTGACAGGTTGTTTTGTCACTCACGGTACCAGCATTTTGAAACACTTGATCCAAATGGTGAGCTTCTGATGTGAGCCAGACGAACTCTCAGGTAATCCAAGATCTGATTCTGTTGTCTCACGAACTGTCAATGCCACACACTCCACTGCCCCGCATCAGTTCTCCCAGCGGCGTTCCAACCGGAAAACAAAGTTTTTTCGCCGGAGAACGCACGTCATAAAAAAAGAAATGGGTGTGGAGGTGAACAAAATGCGTGTCCAATCAGGCCGCCACACTCCCCCTCCCCTGAAGAAAGCCGAAACCTGAGAAGGTGCTAAATCATATCATCCACTTGAAAATCCAGGAAATTCTTCCTCTTCAAAAATCTTTAAGAGTTCATTTTTCTGCTCTCTGTCAATTTCGTCAGCGGTAGGATAACAAGGTTTAATTTGTGTCACATTTATTACACGAAGATCCTCCCCAGTGTCTTCCATGACGACTTCATAGTTTAAAGGTCCTAGTTTCTGGACACCGGTGGTGGACACCGGCCGTAAGGGATGCTGTCAAGCTGAAGAAGGAGTCCTACCGAGGTGGTTAAAAAGCTCCGCGGTGGCAAGGCTTCCGGGGTGGATGAGATCCACCCTGAGTACCTCAAGTCTCTGGATGTTGTAGAGCTGTCATGGTTGACACGCCTCTTCAACATTGCGTGGCGGTCGGGACAGTGCCTTTGGATTGGCAGACTGGGGTGGTGGTCCCCCTACATAAGAAGGGTGACCGGAGGGTGTGTTCCAACTACAGGGGGATCACACTCCTCAGCCTCCCTGGTAAGGCCTACGCCAGGGTATTGGAGAGGAGAGTCCGGCCGATAGTCGAACCTCGGCTTCAGGAGGAGCAGTGTGGTTTTCGTCCCAGCCATGGAACACTGGACCAGCTCTATACCCTCTAGAGGGTGCTCGAGGGTTCATGGGAGTTTGCCCAACCGATTCACATGTGTTGTGGACCTGGAGAAGGCATTTGACTTGGTAGGAGGGCCAAAAACAAAAACAGAGTTCAGGCGGGCGACCAGGAGGTCATCCTGAGCAGGCACAGAGTTCAGGCGGGTGACCAGGATGTCGTCCCGAGCAGGTACAGAGTTCAGGCGGGCGACCAGGCCTGCACCAAAGACATGGAGGCCGACTGAGCAGAGTAGAGGACTTCCCAGACACTCTGTGGAACTCTAGAGGCGTGGAGCCTGGCGAACCCTCAGAGGCTGAAGCAGAGCCTGGCGAACCCTCAGAGGCTGAAGCAGAACCTGGCGAACCCTCAGAGGCTGAAGCAGAGCCTGGCAAACACTCAGAGGCTGAAGCAGAGCCTGGCAAACCCTCAGAGGCTGAAGCGGAGCCTGGCGAACCCTCAGCTTTGGGTTCAAAAGCCAGAACGAGGACAAAACGTTCCTTAAACTCCTGCAGAATAGGAACAGGAGCTGAGGCGTCGACGGGATCCTCCGTGACGTGAGCAGGAGCTGAGGCGTCGGCGAGACCCTCGGTGACGTGAGCAGGAGCTGATGCGTCGGCGAGACCCTCAGTAACGTGAGCAGGAGCTGAGGCATCGGCGAGACCCTCAGTGACGTGAGCAGGAGCTGAGGCGTCGACTGGACCCTCAGTGACGTGAGCAAAGTTGTCGCCGAGACCCCCGATGACTTGAGCCGGGGCGTCCCTCTTACGACGTCTTCTGCGCCATGTGGAGGGGGTTGAGGCTGACTTAGGGTCAGGCTGAGGCTGTGGTGTGTCTGGTCTGGAGTCAGGCTGAGGCTGTGGTGTGTCTGGCCTGGAGTCAGGCTGAGGCTGTGGGGTGTCTGGCCTGGAGTCAGGCTGAGGCTGTGGCGTGTCCGGCCTGGAGTCAGGCTGAGGCTGTGGCGTGTCAGGCTGTGGCGTGTCAGGTTGTGGCATGTCAGGCTGTGGACCTGACGTGGGGTGCTCTGCAGCAGCTTCCTGGAGGCTTGACGTGGATGATGGAGGATGGCAGTAAAACAGCCTTACTGCCGCATCATACTCCATCTCGATCTGCTTTATCCTCTCCATCAGCTCAGGAGAGGAATACAGGAGACCTGTCGTCCTGAGGATCTTGATTTGGCTTGCAGTGAACGTCAAGCGCTGCTCCAGCTCGGCAGGTGTTGCCCCAGAACACCGGGCTGGAGCGAGCGCAGACGGCAAGGGCGGAGGTGAAGCGAGCCTGGGAGACAGTGCTGTGGCAGACGAAGATGCGGGCTTACGTGCTGCAGCCCTCACGTCAGCTGGCAGGGAAACCTCCTCGCCAGGCGACCGGCTGGGAATCCCTGTATGACGGTGATTCATGCGGCGGGAGGAAGATGACGGCTTTGTTGCCGGCACGGAAGCAGGTGAGGAACGTCGGAGCTGGAGGGACAGAACAGCCCTCCCGAACTCTCTGGCGCTGGGCCGCTTCACGCTCCATCTGTTCCAGCAGCACAGGAGACGGCAGAACCTCCAAATCCGTCGGCAGGAGTCTCATCGCCTCCTTCATTTGCTGCTTAACCCAGCGATCCCTGGCGCTCTCCTGCCTACTGTCCGCGAGGTCCATGTTTGGCGGAAACATACTGTCACAGTTCTGTCACGGTTTACTTGGAATTGGACCCCAGAATGCAGACGAGCAGGCAACGTGATGGTAAGTGAAAAAGAATTAATAACAAAAACTCACTCACTACAGGAGGCAGGAACAAAACAAACGGGCAGGCAAGACAGGCATGGCATGATCAAAAAATAAGACTTGAGCATGAGAGTGAAAGATGTTTCCACGATGACTAACTGAACATGTGTGAATATATAGCGTGAAAACCAGGTGGAGCAAGGGGACAGATTAACTTGGACAGGTGAGCCGAATAAACTTAATTGACAGAACAAAACGTGGCTGCGGCAAAAACAGAGACTCTAATAAACAAACTAGAAAAACATGAAGCTAAAGCATAACCAGATCCGAAAAACCAAACTTGACAAAACATGAACAAGACGACAAAACAAAAGCATGACCAGGAAAATAAACAGAAACATGATTCAAAACTTGAACAGTGAAAAACATAAGGAAAACCAAAAACCAAACAACCCTACATCATGACAATCGGGGGCCCTTTATTAGGGGCCATCCGGTCCCTGTACGAGCGGAGCAGGAGTTTGGTCCGCATTGCTCGCACTAAGTCGGACCTGTTTTCGGTGCATGTTGGACTCCGGCAGGGCTGCCCTTTGTCACCGGTCCTGTTCATAACTTTTATGGACAGGATTTCTAGACGCAGCCAAGGGCCGGAGGGGGTCTGATTTGGGGACCAGTGGATTTCGTCTCTTCTTTTTGCAGATGACGTGGTCCTGCTGGCCCCCTCTAGCCAAGACCTACAGCATGCGCTGTGGCGGTTCGCAGCCGAGTGTGAAGCGGCTGGGATGAGGATCAGCTCCTCCAAGTCCGAGGCCATGGTACTCGACCGGAAAAGGGTGGCTTGTCCTCTTCAGGTTGGAGGGGAGTTCCTGCCTCAAGTGGAGGAGTTTAAGTATCTCGGGGTCTTGTTCACGAGTGAGGGAAGAATGGAGCGGGAGATCGACAGACAGATTGGTGCGGCTGCCACAGTAATGGGGGCACTGTGCCAGTCCGTTGTGGTGAAGAGAGAGCTGAGCCGAAAAGCAAAGCTCTCAATTTACCAGTCGGTCTACGTTCCTACCCTCACCTATGGCGATGAACTTTGGGTCATGACCGAAAGAACGAGATCCCGGATACAAGCGGCTGAAATGAGCTTCCTCCGTAGAGTGGCCGGGCACTCCCTTAGAGATAGGGTGAGGAGCTCGGCCATCCGGGAGGGGCTCGGAGTAGAGCCGCTGCTCCTCCACATCGAGAGGAGCCAGTTGAGGTGGCTCGGGCATCTATACCGGATGCCTCCTGGACGCCTTCCTCGGGAGGTGTTCCAGGCACGTCCCACCGGGAGGAGGCCCAGGGGACAGCCCAGGACACACTGGAGGGACTATGTCTCTCGGCTGGCCCGGGAATGCCTTGGGATCCCCCTGGAGGAGGTGTCTGGAGAGAGGGACGTCTGGGCGTCTCTGCTGAGTCTGCTGCCCCCGCGACCCGGTCCCGGATAAGCGGAAGACGACGAGTACGACGAGTACAAGTACGAGTACAAGTTTCTGGACAATCCGGTATGGTCCTTTCCAACGTGGAGCAAGTTTGGCAGAATAAAACATGTCTGCTCTTGAGCTGGGGTGAGTGCGGAGCCAAACACGATCTTGTGCCTTGAAGTCAGCTTCTCTCCGTCTTTTGTCATAATATTTCTTCTGCTTCTTGCGTGCCTTTTCCAAATTGTGGGTAACAAGTTGTTTGAGTTCCATCAGTCGTACAGCTGTGGGATATGCAAGTGAATCTGGATCACAAAGGAGTGGGTGAAGCCCATTATCCAGGGGTCCCCTCAAAGAACGTCCAAGGTTGATTTCAGCAGGGGTCACTCCTGAAGATTCATGTACAGCTGAGTTGAGAGCAAAACGAAACTCTGATAAGTACATGTCCCAGGTTTTATGTTTTTCTTCTACATAGGATGCAATCATTGTCTTTAAGTTGCGATTTATCCTTTCCGTTAGGTTGGTTTGAGGATGGTAGGGCAATGTTCTCTTTGGCTGGAGATTCCATCGTTTGCAGGTTTCCTCAAACACAGAAGATACAAACTGTGGGCCTTGGTCTGAGAGAATGTAGGTTGGTGTACCCCAATGGGTGAGTATTTCTTTGGTCAGGATATGAGATATGGCGTCCGCTGTTGCCTTGCAAAGAGGAAATAATTCTGTCCAGCGAGTGTAATAATCAACAAAGACTATTAAATACAGATTTCCCCTGGTACTGCGGGGAAATGGTCCCATGAGATCTACCCCCAGCATCTCCAGGGCTTGCTGACAAGAGTCTGTTGAAGCTTCCCATACGGTTTCCGGTTTTCAGGTTTGTAAAGCTGACACATCTTACAATTGCGCATGTAATTTCTTACGTCCAAGCTCATCTTGGGCCAATACACAAGTGCTTGCAATCGCTTGTAGGTTTTATATCGTCCAAGGTGGCCAGATAATGGATTGTCATGATAGTAATGAAGTAATTCCTGACGAAGAGGTGATGGAATGTAGATTTGATGCTACGTTTTATGAGGCAATAGCTAGCTTTCACGTGACGTTACATAGCTATACCACGAGAGCGCGAAATGCAGATGGAGGGCAGGAAGTGAAGTAGCCGAGGATTTGCCATCTGTAAACATGCCCATGTTTTGTGCCGTTTACGGCTGCTCCAATCGCTCCAGCAGAGAAAAGGAAAAGCATTATTATCGAGTGCCAAAGGTTGTCGTTCATAAAGGTGAAAGATGTAAAAAACTAACTGAAAAACAACGTAAAAAGTGGATTATAAATCTACGTCTGCGGTTGGGAGGAGCAGAGTCTACTAATGCGCGTGTCTGTAGCGACCACTTCGTCAGCGGTAAGTAGCAGTCCAACTTCTTTTTTTGTGGTTCTGTTTACCATTAGTTTGTCGTGAAATGCCTATTTACGTAGTAAAGATTGTTAAGCTAGTGTAAGTCTAATATGGATTCTATCTGGACTTTTTAGGCTGCCCTAGCTCTTTGGGTGACATTGAGTCAGTAGACTGGGCTCCAACAGTCAACCTCGGTCACCAACAATCTAAACCCAGATCAGAGGCATCTCTTCAACGAGATCAGAATATGAAGCTAAAGGCGGAAAAACAAAGAAGCTCGGAATGTGCTGAGGCTATGTTGGATCTGTCAGCTGATCACCCGCGTATGAACCCTGAGGAGACTGGTACTGGTCCAGCAGTCCCACAATCAGAGGTGGTCAGCGGAAACGGGACATTAAATGAACAAGGTAAGATGTGTAACAAGCATCGTTATTAAATATTTCAAATGCTATTGTATATGAAAAAAAAATATCAAATATTGTATGTGAGCTATGTACACCTGTGCACTCAGAGTGTTAGTGTATAAAAATAAGAATTTCTAACATAAGGTCTCATTTCAATTTGAATATATTTTACAAAAGATTGTGAATACCCATCCATGGAAATGAATATATAATGAAACATAGAAATTTAATTTTGTGTACATCGTGTATAATTGAACAAGAGGGCTTGCGTGTTTGTAAAAAAGATTGTCAAAAAAATTGATACGCAACAAATCACATAATTCAAGGTATATCCTCCCCACTGCTATATTACAGACTACGTAGATGCCGGATGCCAGACTGAACTAACAATGGATGACATTGAAAAGATGGAGGATGTTCTGCGACAGAACACAACAGAGCTGGCAGAACCAAGGCACAGAGTTCAACCGGGAGTCCTTTGAAAAAAATTAAGACAAGACAAAGTTTTACACGGGGCTACCCAATTTCTTAGTTTTGCTTCAGATTTTTGAGCTGTGCGAGCCCTACATCACCTGTGGTCCTATGTCTGTGCTGTCTAAATTTGAACAGTTCATTTTAGTTTTGATGAGGCTCAGACTAAATCTTCCGCTCAAAGATTTGGCTTTTAGGTTTAAGATCTCTGTGCCCACTGCTTCTAGAGTTTGGCATAAAGTAATCGACATACTTCATCAGAGATTGGAATTTCAAATTGAGTGGCCAGAGCGACATGTACTTCAGGCCACAATGCCAATGGCATTTAAACAGGCATTTGGACATAGAGTTGCTGTGATAGTCGACTGTTTTGAAGTTTTTATTGAGCGGCCGTCTAATTTACTGGCCCAAGCACAAACATGGTCTAACTACAAGCATCACCATACTGTTAAATTTCTGATTGGTGTTGCACCCCAAGGCTATGTCACTTATATATCTTGTGCTTGGGGAGGGAGGGTTAGTGATAAACAGATCACATTAGAGAGTGGCCTCCTAAAAAACCTGTTACCTGGAGATATTGTCCTAGCAGATCGTGGGTTCAATATAGGTGATAGTGTGGGATTTTATCGTGCTTCACTACAGATACCTGCATTCACCAAGGGAAGAAAACAGCTATCAGCATTTGAGGTGGCAGAAACTAGAAAAATAGCTAATTTGCGTATTCATGTTGAGAGAGTCATAGGTTTAATCAAAAGGAAATATCAGATTCTGCAGAGCAAAGCTATGCCCATAGAGCACATGGCAACAAAGTCAGGTGAGGCACTAGCATTGATTGACAAGATTGGAGTTATTTGTGTCTTATCTAATCTTTCGGAGTCTGTTGTCCCATTGGAGTAAGGAGGAGGAGAAGACGGGAGATATAATAAATCAGTTCAGTACCTGAGCCCTCACACGTTGGTCAGTCTGTAAATATGTTTTCAAATGATATGTTCATGCTTATTATTGTTCATGCTTATTATTACATTGTTCTTGAAATTATAAAACAATTTGACAAATCTAATCTTGTGAAAAACCCATGTGATTTATTGTTTTTTAAATGCCGTTTAATCATTTCAGTAAACAAACTATACAACAGCCAGAACTCTCAGAGAACAAGACTGGGTCATAACAATATTAAAATGTCATTACTCTCACCTCTATATCACAACAACCCACTTTTAAAAGTGCCATAACCTAAGGCTATATCTTAGGATATTACTCATGTACTTGTGTAACTTGTTGACCTAGTATTTCTGGAAGTAGACTGTTTCTAAAAAAGCACTCAACTTTAGGAATAACTTTATCCCAAAATTCAAGATCCGGCAAAATTCTTTCAACAAAAATATCATTCTGGTTCCACACTACAAATTCACAGTATTCAGCATCTACAATGTGAAGTTGTACCTGAACTTGATAGTAGTAGTCATGACTTCGGTCAAGTGTTAGATTACTCCCATCATTGATAAGGCAGAATCCCTTTTGATCGGCACACGAGCGCAGATTGGCCTCATCTTTGTGAGAGTGAGGGCACTAAAATCAGAGAAAGACATAAACAGATTAGATAGAATAGATTAGCAAATGCATTTTGTGCCTAGTTCGGTTAACAAACTTATTGAAAGAGGTCAGGCCATTTCTCTACCAGACAGAAATAAATACTAATCAAGTCTGATGAATGAGTCACAAGAATCAAGTACTACATTCAAAAGTGTGAAAGCCCATTTCTTGTACTCAGATGAAATAAAAACTTATATATCATAATAATGACTTTGCTAATTTATTATTAAGAGAGAGGTTTTTTTTCAATGGTGGAAATGGACTCCCTAAAAAAGTGAACCTGGCCAGTTTTCCATTTTATGTTAAGTTTCCTTTCCAGTTAACACATTAAAAAATTTGTTTGATACCCAAATACGTTTGAGTGATGCAAATCTGAGTGACTAAAAGCCAAAGTATTGAGTGTACTCTGTAATTTTACCTTTATTTCACAGATGCCAGTTCCATGACAGTCACAAGTGACAATCCCATCAGGGGAGGACCCCATTTATGGCCACTTGGGGTTCAGCCAGAGACCACTTTCCATACACGAGAAGCCAGTATGCTCCCGACCCATCAGCTTCTCATATGCTCCTCTTGCTTGGGATTCATGTTTTCTTCCATAACTAAACAGTACAATACAAAACATAAACAGGAAATTATTACTTAGTGTTTGTCTAGAGGTACTTCATTAATTTAAATGCAGTTACCCTATCCACTGTGATTGGTCCTACTCCTGTATATGGCTAGCCTTATAACCCTATAACTTATGATGACCCTTTAAGGCTGTCCATTCCATTAATAAACAATGAAAACAGTAAAGGTGTTCTAACTGAAGAAAGACTGGGTATGGACCACAACTTTATAGTTGTGAAGTGGACTCGTGTTCCATTTCATAGAACATTTTCTTAGTTCATAGTGGACAGCCTCATAAACCCAATCTTACCTCTGTCTTACCCTAATTCAAACCCTAAATACATTGTAGCAGCTGTGATGAACCTATATGCTTCTGGGTAGCATATAGCCTTGATCAAGCTCTTGGATGGTTGCTGGGAATTTGTCTTAAGAACTTGTTTCAGCTTAGAGGCTGTTATGCGTCCAGCTCTTTGCTTAAACCAAATCCTGCTTGCACTTTGACCTCTGGTTGCCCTCTCTACAGCTTGGACTTCGGACAGGGTGAGCTCTAGCTGAAATTCCTGGCAGAGCTCTTCAAGCTCTTTCGAGGGAAGCTCCAGAGTCTCTGCTGTTCGGTATTCAAGAATAGTTTTAGGTAGCATGCTGGATTTAGGGATACATTCTTTGTGGTAAGGCTCCCTAACCATCAGTGCTGCACTCCTGGGGTAGTTTTTGCTTAATGTCTCAAAAAACCTAGCATACGTTTGGTACATCACAAAACGATGGTACCATCCGGCCATTCCGAGAAATCGTTGCAGCTCCTTGATGTTCTGTGGAATGTCCTGAACAGCATTTATTTTTTCTGTATCCACTCCTACTCCAGCAGAAGAAACAATGTGACCCAGAAACCTCAGTGAGGTATGGAAAAATTGGCTCTTTTTCATATTTACTGTTAGATTTGCCATCTGTAGTTTGTCAAAAACAGCTTGTAGATCAAACATGTGCTGCTCTGGTGTGGTGCAATAGATGATATCATCTAGGTAGACAAAACAATTACTTCCTCTTAAGTCTCCTAGAACTACTTCCATTAACCGCTGGAAGGTGGCAGGAGCATTCTTAAGTCCACAGGGCATCACTTTAAATTGGTATAACCCAATGGGACAGATGAAAGCAGTCTTCTCACGGCTGTCTTCGTCCATTAGAACTTGCCAGTAGCCACTGTTGAGGTCTAAAGTTGTGAAAATAGCTGCTCCAGCCAGTGATTCCAATATTTCCTGGATGTTAGGAATGGGATATGCATCAGTGTGTGTGGCAGCATTTAGTTTTCTGTAATCCACACAAAATCTTGGTTTTGGATCTTGCTTTTTTGGCACAAGGACCACTGGAGCAGCATATGGAGAAGTGGATGGCTCTATAATGTCTTTCTCCAACATCTCCTGAACATGCTCCTTGATGGTCTGACGTTTGATGGGTGACACCCAGTAAGGTTTTTGTTTGATAGGCACATTCTGAGTGAGAAAAACCTTATGTGTGAGGACTCCAGTGCACCCCAAAGTATTAGTACAAACATTCTCATTGTTTTGTAGTTGTTGTAATAACTATCTTTTTCCAAAGTCATCGAGATGGGCATTATCCATGGCCATTCCGAGAAGATCATTGCCCGGAGATAGGGATGGTAAATGTGCTGGAGACATAGCAGAAAAAAAAGCAATGTGTGGATGAGAAAAATCTTTGGGCTTTACAGTAGATGCACTTAAAAATAGAGAACGTTGTTTTTTGTTGTTTTTAAACCAGTAACTGTTTTCAGTGACATCAAACTGTAAGCCGGAGAAGAAAATGAAGTCAAGACCATCTACTGCAGAGAAAGCAAGGCTCTTGGCAGACAGAATTACACAAGGTAATGTTACTGTTTTAGAGTGTATGGTCAAAGTGAGTTCACTCCATCCCAGTGGTTGCCGACCTTCTCCATCTGCTAGATACAGAGGTCCCCTGGTCCATGGTTTGAGTACACCATATGGACCACTTATTCCTGACCAAATATCTTCATTCAGCAGCGTATAAGATGAGCCCGTATCCAGGATGGCAGTTCCTGTCCAATGACCAATATGCAATGGAATCATCAGCTGACAGGGCAGATGGGTTTCAGCAGGTGATGGAGAATAGCTCACAGAGGCAGTAGCTCCTGTATGATCTGGGGGAGTCAGAGAGTGGAATGTTACTTGACCATGCATCTGAGAATTTCTTGAAGTTTGTGGCCTGGATGGGTTTGAAGGTTGAGTCCTTTGTTTGCCATTCCTCCACTGAGGACATGAAGCTGGTGCATGGTTTTCCTTTGCAGTGCCAACAGTACAATTGAGAAGGTCGGTTAGAAGTAGCTGGGTGATGCTGGTTTGGTGCACTTTTTATATTTGGAAAGGCAGCAGCCTCACTGATAGAAGGTTTTTGAATTGTTTTCCCCAAACTTTTCCTCTGTTCATAATATAATTGGTTCTGTAGGTCCTTCTCCAGCTGCTGGCCCAGACGGACAAGTTCATCCATAGAGGTAACTCTGTTTCTCAGTTGGCTGGTGTTGGAAACATTTAAAATACTTAATAGGGTCTGAATTGCTATGCTCAAGTTATGTTTAATAATGTTTGAAATAAAATGTATTGTGTAACTTAGTGGCCTGCCCGGCAACAGTGAAGATATGGAAACAGTTCTAGGTAACAACTCCAACAATTTGGTGTCCCCGACGTAATTTTGGGAAAAGCAGAGAGATTCGGATAAAACAGAGATCCACCAACGGACATCTGACACCGGGTACCCATCTAAACTACAAAATAAGGTAAGCAGAACCTGTTTAATCAAAGTCTGCTTTTGGCATTTTTCGATAGGCCTAAATTAAATGGTGTCTTATGTCCAAGTAAGTGGAAAACTCTGCTAAATGTATTAATAAGAGGAAATGTAAGAAAAAGTGAACGAGGTCAATAATAACAATAATGTTCTAAAAGAGGTTGAAGATTTTTTCCTGAGTTTGGCAACTCCAAATGTTTTTTGACGAAAATTCATGATTGTGCTGGGTTTGAGGCCCGTAGTCTGGGAAGCTACGAATGCTGTATGAAATATAAGTCAAGATTATACGCTGAGACCAGAAAAAAACAAAAGGGTGTGAATGCTGTGTTTTATCAGAATCAGAAAAGCTTTATTGCCAAGTACGTTTTTGGATATACAAGGAATTTGTTTTGGCGTAGTCGGTGCAATACAATACAAATTAAACAGTATAAACATATCAACAATATAATATAAATATATGTGCACAGTTTTAAGTGAGTGAGAGTAAATATAGAGCAGTATAAGATGCAAGAGCAATACAACAGTGCAGGTGATCATTGTGCAAGTATGGCAGTGCAAGTAAAGCAGGAGTCCATGCTGAACGTTAATGTAACGCATAGAGTTACAAGTTACGGGTGTCCTGTCAGCAAAAACAGGGGGGGTGTGGGGGAAAGGGAGAGTGTCAGGGTGGTTTCCGGGCTTTGTTAACCAGGCTGGTGGCAGATGGGAAAAAACTGTTCTTGTGGCGTGAGGTTTTGGTCCGGATGGACCGCAGCCTCCTGCCAGAGGGGAGAGTCTCAAAGAGTCTGTGACCAGGGTGGGAGGGATCAGCCAGATTATATTTATGCGAGTTCTGCCTCGATAAAACCAGATTACAGATGTAATAATACACAAAGCACATACTATAAATCCTGTGAAGCAATGAATTACTGTGAACAGGTCATATGAATCTGTGAGACCAGTAATAGTGAGAACATGACTGTGAGTTATAAATGACATTTATAACAAGACCAGCATGAGAAAACTATGAGCTGAAAATAGGATGATTCAGCAAGACTAGTCATAACTGGACGGCATTTAGTACATTCCAGAAAAAATAGAAGTTGCACAAAACAAAAACACATAAAAATACATGAGCTGTTCACGGAAGGTATAATCTGTGATACAGACGTTGTCAGGAGGAGTGAGTGAGAAATAGTGTGAGTGGAGAGGAGCGCTGTGGTCAGCAAAACTCTCATTGCTGTTGTGTGAATGCAGTTAATCTGTCTGGCAACCTCGCGGTGTTAACAAGGACAGATAACTGATTGCTGTTTTGTATGAATGACTGAAACACTTGTGGTGTCTTGAGAATTGATTAGAATAATTCTCAATTAGACCGGAAGCTCGGGACATAGCGTGCCATACGTTCCAGTTGGCCACAAGTGTGTGAAAGATGGACGGAGAGTTTGATAGGGAGACAGATAACTCAGGTTGGGGTACTGAGGAGCCGGAGAGGAAGACGTTTAAGGAACAGGTGTATGTTGTCAGGCAGCTGGTGCAGCAGACTCAGGAGGAAAAACAGGCTGAAAAGTTGATTAAGAAAATGAACCAGAAAATACAAGAGGAAGTGTAGAGAGATGGAACAGATGAAAAGAGTAGAAAGAGTGTTGGAAGATGGTTTTGGCTGCACATGAAGAAAGCTAAAAAAGAAAAGGAGTTGGCAGAAGAGAAATGTAAGGAAAGTGGATGGTTTAAAAGCAAGTGGAAAGATTTAAGAGACAAAGCAACAAAAGCTGAGACTTTCTGCTCTCAGATGGTGTTAATATGGCAGGGAGGAAAACATGCAATGTTTGATAAACATGACACCACACATACAGAACCACACACTGACAGGAATAAGGAAGTAGCTGACAAGCCACCACCCTATGCACCTCCCACTGGTTCTGCCCAGTCTCCTCCCCCTCCTACATCTCCTCCCACAGGGCTGTACCCTGTACTTGACGTCAAAGAAGGGCATGTAACTGTTCGTGGCTTGCCCAGCCCACAGGCTGCTCTCACCGACTGTCCCGCCCCTACAGCTCCACAAGAAGAACAAAAGGACTTAATTTATTTCTCATCTGAATCACAAGACTCTGTCTGTAACTGACCCAGCTTGCTCTGAAGCACTCTCTGTTGGCTCTTATACTAAAATAAGCCCAGATGGGTTTAAGCTAAGAAAAATGCGAGAAATCTTGGATGGTGTAACAATTCCCATCCCACCTTTAACTCCATCTCAGCGCCATCCCTCACCCCGTTCACCCTGCACAGATTATTCACCCCAAAGCATGACCATGGCAACACCTGCCCCATCTAAGCAAGTAGGCTCAGTGACTGTTGCTGTGTATGGTGACTGGCGGCCTGATGCCACACTTCCTCATAGATTACTTCCACCACGGACATCTACTCCTTGGGCTTCACCCACTCCTAGTGTAGAATGTGAGGCCCAGGAAAATGATGAAGCCGTCTCAACCCTGCATGAACCACCAGAAGACACACCTGAGCGCAGTGCCCCCCAACCAGAAACTCAAACCATGCAACCACGCACGCGTCCTCCGTAAGGTGGCATCAAGAGGGGAGCCCGGGTTCTATAAAAAACAGATGCCCCTCCTTCATCAACCTGGGTCCGGGGGTCCGCGTAAATACAAGCCTTTTTCCCTGGGGGATCTTACCTCACTCTGCGACAAGCTCCCACCCGTAACTGAGGGTGCTTCTATTTGGTTACAAACATTAGATTCTCTTACTGCAGGCACCACTTTAGCTCTAGGGGATTACCGGGCTATTGCAGTGCGTTGTGTGAAACCACACAGCTGTAGAGAGGTTGAAGCAAGTGCTCACTCCCTTCTCTTCCCAGATACAGATCATTTCTCTCTCCATGCCCAAGACATAGGGGGCGCGCTGAGGGAGCTATACCCTGTAACCAAGGGGCACACCATTCCTAAGTTCGAATGGAATCCCAACACTAACCCCAGAGAATATTTGGACCAATGTAAATCCATGTGGCAAACGCAAACAGGAACCAATCCAGATAGAGAAGGGTCACAGAGAGATTGGTTTAGGGATGCTGTGTTGCGGGGTTTACCCACTCAGGTTAAAACCAACATGGAAGATAATCCTGACTTGCCAGGATCTGACACTGGAATGTGGGACCGTCATTTAATTCACTAATTATCTAAAATAAGAGAGGAAAATAAGAAAGATGAGGAAGAGCTCAAAACATTACAAACTCAATTACTAAAAATGCAGCTAGCAGAGGCTAAGCAGAAAGCAGGAGACAAGAAAAAAGAAAATAAACCTACCAAAATAATGTATGAAGGTGCTGTGTCTCACCCACCCCAAGCTCCTCCATTTCCTGGACATCAGGACACGTTTGCACAGTGGCCACTGGCCTCTGGTCCTCCTCAGGGACATGTTGGTCGCTTGCGGGGGCGGGGTGGGCCCAGGGGACGTGGATTCCAGCGAGGACCACCACGGAGGTCGAGTAATGCTGATGTGTGTTATTACTGCGAGGAACCAGGTCATTGGGCTCGCGAATGTCCTTACAGGACTCCTCAGGGCAGACATGGACAGCATGGTCCTATTGGAAAACCAGCAGCTCGCCCTTACATAGGGAGAGGTGGTCCACCACGTGGAGGTCAGCAGCAGCAGCCTTCACTCCAACTGCCAGCCTGGGAGGAACCCGGTCTCTGGCCGGACCACCACTGAGGGTCCCCACAGAACCCCCCAGACAGAGGGACTGAGGACCCCTTACTGTCCGTGACGGTGTATGGACAAAGTCTTCCTTTTCTAGTGCTCACTGGGGCAACATGCTCAACCGTCAAACAAGCCCCTCCCAACACTGTCATGGGGTTTTCTGGGGCTAAACAGGTCCTACCGTACGCCAAGCCCTTAAAAACTGAAATAGGAGGGCAAACTTTGAACCACAGTTACTTAGTGTCCACAGACACACCAGTAAATTTACTGGGCAGAGACATATTGATCAAAATGGGCGCAACTATTCTGTGTGGTTCTGATGGACTACAGGTGAACCTCCCTAATGGCACCCAACTTTCCTGTGGCAGCAGCACCTCCTTCTCATCTGGACAGTTCTTAATCCAGCCCTTGCCCGATCCTATGGCTGACATTTACTGGGTCCTGTTACACCCAGAAACCACAACATGCAGAGGCGTTCTCTCTTCTTTCCTTCGGTGGAAATCCTGGATCTCCACCCTGGCACCCTACATCCCTCCTCCTGACCCCCCACATGTCACCCTGTTTTATGACAGAAATAACTGCGAATGTTACCAGGAAAGTTTTGCTGATGAGCTGGAGGGTAAGAAGTGGGACATTGTCACCACTGACATTTATGTAGCTCCAGAGGGCATTGTCGCCTCTGTAAAGTTATCCAAAGAACAGGAAGGGTGGTTTAAAATGTGGTCTGATGGCGTTCCGCACATTTCTTTAGCCCTTCATCCAGGACATGAAGCACGTTAGTTAGGGGGTGTGTTAAAACGCTCCCTCTCCCTACAGGATTGGCACCTCTCTTCCATTCCTAACCTCTCCTATTCACCTTCAGGGAACACTTATCGCATTCTTAATCATTCCACAGATGTAGGCACCCTGGAACATGTACAATTAGACAGACATCATGGTAGAGAAAAATCAGATCACCCACTGGCAGCTGCAGTTGTATAAAAACATGCCCTCCACACTCTAGGCAGAAGGTCCCACGGACGTGGGCCTCATACACTGTACTCCTATTACTTTTCAGCTTACTTCTGATCAACCAATCTGGAGGTCCCAATACCCTCATAAACCCGCTGCTGAAGTGGGCATCAAGGACACAATTGAGGGTCTGTGGAATGCCGGTGTATTAGAGTTGGCTGACTCCTCCCTGTGGAATACACCTATTTTACCAGTTGAGAAAAAGGAACAGGGAAATGGAGAATGGCACACGATTTGAGGGCCGTTAATGCAGCACTGTCCACTCCTACTGTCCCTGTTCCAAATCCTTATATTTCTCTCACTAATCTTAATCCTGAACATGCATGGTTTACATGCATTGACCTGGCAAATGCTTTATTTTGCCTGCCTTTAGCAGGGATATTTCTGCTTTCACCTATAGGTACCGATACACTTGTTTGCCACAGGGTTTTGCTCTCTCCCCAGGAATCTTTAACCAAGTTCTTAAAGACTCCTTACAGGACTGCCCACTTCCACCGTGTACTACACTCATCCAGTATGTTGATGACATTCTTTTGGCCACACCTACTGTAACTGAATGTTTGGAGGCTACTGCTGTTGTTCTTTCACATTTGGCCAAGACAGGCTATAAAGTCAGTAAAGCTAAACTTCAAATCTGCAGAAGACAGGTGGACTTCTTGGGCAGGGTGGTCTCCCAGCCAGGGACCGGTATGTCCCCTGCACATCAATCTGCAGTACTTTCTCATCCCAAACCATTACTCGCGAAAGACATGTTGTCATTTCTGGGCCTTACGGGTTACAGCAGATCATTTGTCCCCGGCTACACTGATCTCACAGCTCCCCTTAGAGACCTAGTGAAAAAACAGGGCATGAGAAATCTCACTGCCCCCTTGGAATGGACCAGAGAAGCTGAAGAAGCTTTTATCACTCTCAAAACAAGCTTATCCCAAGCTGCACACTTGGCACACCCTGACTACACGTTGACATTTTATTTGGATGTTTCTGTAACAGCACATACAGCCAATGGGGTGCTGTTTTAGAAAAAAGGTCATACTAGGACTGTCCTTATGTATATAAGTGTAATGCTGGACAACATGGAACAGAGACATCATGAATGCACCACACATGCAGCAGGGATGGCTATAATAATCCAGAAAACAGCCCATGTAGTTATGGGACACTCTCTTCATATTCTCACATCACATGAAGTGGTGGCTTTTGTGAACTCAAAAACATTCACACTATTACCACTGAGACAACAGAGACTTAGCAGGGTGCTGGAAGCTCCTAACATCACATACACACATGAAGGCATAAACATGGCAGACAGAATGATGTCAGGAGAACCACATGTCTGTGCAGAAAAAGTTGAGTTTAATGAAAAAATCTAACCAGACCTACAAAGCACATCTCTGACAGGTGCTAGAAATCTGTATACAGATGTTTGCTGTTTCAGACATGACACAGAAGGACTTAAAGCAGCTTATGCAGTGGTGCAGGACACAGGGTCAGACTTTGTGACAGTGAAAGCGGAAAGACTGACAGACACACAATCAGCACAGAGAGCAGAAATTTTGGCAGTGATAGCGGCCCTAGAATTAAGAGAAGGACAGAAAGTAAACATTTACACAGACTCAGCATATGCCACAGGAGCAGTGCATGTGGAACTAAAGCAATGGTTGAGAACAGGGTTTAGAACAGCAGGACAGAAACCCATCAAGCATGAACAGGAAATTAGAAGGTCGGCTGAAGCATTGTTACTACCACAGGAGGTGGCGGTTATTAAATGCAAAGGACACGACAAGAGTAACACCAGAATAGCACAGGGCAACCAGGCGGCCAACCAGGCGGCCAACCAGGCGGCAAAGCAGTGCGCTGGTTACCAACCTAGAAACATATTGTTGTATTCAGAGGTAGGGTGGACACCAGAACCCACCCCGGAGGAAGTGGGGAAACTACAAAAGGGGGCCTCAGCAGAGGAAAAGTCCGTTTGGAAGGCGAGAGGAGGCAGTGAGGACCAAAATGGACTTTGGAGGAGTCCAGACGGACGTCCAATCCTGCCACCAGGGCTCACTACAGCAACCTTTGAAGAAGCCCATGGCATGGGTCATGTAGGGACCACACAAATGATACAAAATCTCGAACACTGGTGGCATCCTTATTTAAAACCAATGGCAGTGCATTAGATAAACTCATGTGAAATTTGCAGACAGTTCAATGCCAAACCTACCCTGAAGCCAGCGCCAGGGAAATTCCCAGTGGATCCTATTGCAGGGAAAGAAATCATCATTGACTATACAGATATGACTGAAAGAGTGAATGGGTTCAGATATCTGTTGGTGTGTGTGGATGCATTTACAGGCTGGCCAGAAGCCTGGCCCACAAAGAAAGAAGACGGCAAGTCTGTGGTAAAGTGTTTGATAAATCATTACATTCCCAGACATGGTTTTCCCGCCAAGATAAGATCAGACAATGGCACCCACTTTAAAAACGAGGAGCTCAGAGAAGTGGAAATGTTTTTGGGGCTCAAACATTCCTTTGGGACGGTGTATCATCCACAGTCCCAGGGAAAGGTGGAAAGAATGAATCAGACACTCCAAACCAAATTGGCTAAAATCTGTGCACAGACCAAAATGAATTGGGTCACAGCCTTGCCATTAACCTTGATGTCTGTAAGAAGCTCTGTGAATCAGAGGCATGATCTGACTCCACATGAACTGCAGACAGGGAGACCATTTCCAGGTCCCCAAACCAGGCAACCTTTTCTAAATGAATGTGAATAGTCTATGTCTCATCGTGATTATTACAGATCTCTCCACAGTCTTGTTGCAGCATTCTCCAAACAGATTCCAGCGGAACCAGAGACCAGAGCCGGCACCACCACATCGGAAGCTGAGTGGGTCCTGCTGAAGGTAATCAAAAGGAAGTGGTCAGAACCCAGGTGGACCGGTCCATTCCAGGTCACAGAAAGAACCTCACACGCGGTGAGACTCAAGGGTAAAGGTGACACCTGGTACCACTGGAGTCAGTGTGCAACAACAGAAGCTCCACAGAGATCCCTCGCTGAGGTCCAGGAAAACCTAAGAGAAAACACCGGGAAGGAAGATCAAATTTCTCACACAACAGAAGGGGCAGAACAATCCCCAGGTGTGAGAACGCAAAGCTCCAGGTCAGTCTAACCTGAGAGCTGAAGAGAAGAAAGAACATCAGGAGAAGAGGCGGCAGTGATTGAGTTTCCCTCTCACTGAAAGTGGTAGAGTTTTCCCTCCCACTTGTAAAATACTGAAAAAAAAAAAAACTGAACTAAAACTTTTGTATCTCTATTAATTTCTTTTTTACAGGTATCAAAGATTATATTACTCACAAGTATTACCAGGAATAATCATGAGGAGCAGAAAGGCATGCTGAAGATTTAAAGTTGCTTAAAATATAATCTGCGGGCATTTTAGGGTGAAGTCTTATTAAGACTTCAAAAGGGGGTAATGTTGGAAACATTTAAAGTACTTAATAGGGTCTGAATTGCTATGCTCAAGTTATGTTTAATAATGTGTGAAATAAAATGTATTGTGTAACTTAGTGGCCTGCCTAAACAGGCCTCTGTGTGTGTTTGACTTAGATCAAATTTGCCCGGTAACAGTGCAGATATGGAAACAGACAGTTCAACTGACATCTGATAAAGTGTATGTTTTTTCTTTGCATGTACACGCCTTGATTTGAATAAAAACTGCTGAAGCTGGAGAGGAGAGCAGAAGCGTTCGTGGTGAGCAGCAACGGGGCTGCAGTGTTTTCTCTCTGGCCAGCCAGAAAAACTTGAGTGCGCAATCTTTGTGGTTTTATTTTTACTATAAAGTATAGGATAGCTTTTCCAAAACAAACCAACACGCAGGAGTTCTATGTAACAACTCCAACACTGGCTAGTTGGGGGTTAATGTTTTTCAAAATCATCTTAATAATGTCCTCTTCATGAATTGCTGGCTTCCAACGTTTGCACAGGGATTGATACATGTAGGCAAAGTCTCTGATGCCTTCATCCTCTTTTTGAATTCTATTGCGCACTCTTTCAGCCAACTCATCCTCATAATCTTCTGATAAGAAAGCAGCATGAAATTGTTTGTTGAATTCTTTCATTCTCTCTGGAGAAGTTTGCACACCAACATGTCCAGTTGCAGTGATTGGTCTTGTCATGGGAATTTCCTCAGCCATGGAGTGTAAAGTGTGAAGACAAACAGAAAGATCCTCTTTCATTGGTTGGACGACATCAGTTATGAGTTTCGTATTCATTTCAGCATACTGTTCCTTTAACCTCCATCCAAGTGAAGCATCAAACTGGGTTCTTAAGTACTCCACTCGTTTATCTACGTGATCCACAATCTGTTTTTGACGCTCTTGTAACAAATCTGTCCATTTTATACTCATTAGTTCCATTTGAGAAACAATTCTTTTTGAAAACTGTCCAAAATTTATATTTAAATCCTCCTGGAAGTGGTGTTGCTTCTCCTTAATTATTTTTATCAGTTCCAGAATATCCTGATCAGCAGTATTTGATGGTGGATACTCTATGGGGTCTTTCATCCATGTTCCTTTTTCCAGGGAAAGAGCTGCTGGGCTTTAGAGGAACAACAAGCTCTGGTAGTTCAATCAACTCCATATCCAACAGTGAATAAGAAGTGGGAGGATATTCAGGCAAGAGAGTTTGATTCATTAGTGTTTGCTGTACTTCCAGGAGTGACTCCGATTCGGCAGCCATTTTGTGATTCCTCTTGTGGTTGTACTCTTAATAAAGTTAATTCTTTATTTTTTGTTGTTTTTATTTAATGGGTTTATTCATTCAATGTTTCTCTTCATTTATGGGTCCCATCTGGGGTGCCAGTCTTTTATGTAGCGGTATTATGGAATCAAGGTTTGAAATATTCTTTCCGAGGTGCCAGCCAGGTCTCTCTCCTGACATATTTATTATTCAATCCAAAATCCCGCACAAGGGAAAAAAAGCAGAGACATGCTCATCACCCTGTTGAGCACTGCAGCTTCACTTGCGCTGAACTCGGAGAAATAATTTGATGGAGGCAGTGGTCCTCTTTAGCCTCTGTGGCATATTTATTCAGTTCCATTAACAGTGAACATCTTCTCTAAAATTACATCTCAACAGAGAGAGAAAAAGAAACGTGACGACACGTGTCTCTGACCTCTTAACTTACGCCTCACAGCGGTATAAATTAGGTACTACACCTCACTTGGTAATAATACACTTCATACACCTTAGCATTAACATGAGTACACAAATTAAATCTCCTAACACCCCCACTTGTACTCAGGTTGCACAAACTTGAACAGAAATTACACTATAAACTAGTGGAACTCTTTCTTTCCTTTTAAACACCAAACATAACGTCTGCAAACTTTCTCAGTTTTAGCTTAGAAGCAGGTTTGGAAATGGGCGTGGAGGTGAACAAAATGCGTGTCCAATCAGGCCGCCACAGTGTGTTGAAAGCTTCGGAGATGCACAAAAGAACAAAAAATTGTCGATCTCCCCCCCAGAGCTTGTAGATCCATCTCCACCCTTTTCATACTGTAGAATGACTGTTTTGGACCCTTCTACACCCAGCAAGGACGAAATGCCCACATAAGATATGGACATCTCTTCACCTGTTTCTCCTCTAGAGCCATCCATATTGAAATGCTGGAGGAACTTTCAACAGAGTCCTTCATAACTGTGCTGCTTCATTGCCATACAGGGGACATTGTGCCAGATTAAATCCAACCAAGGAAGCAATTTTCTGGGCGCCAAAAAAGAACTTAAGGAAGCTCTCAAAAAAGTCGACAGTGACAAATTGGCCTTTCTCTCTCGGAATCAATGTGACTTCATTATGAATGCTCCTGGTTCAAGCCATGCTGGAGGAGTGTGGGAGCAACAAATTAGAACGGTCAGGAGCGTTTTCAACTCGACCCTCTCGCTCTCTCCTGGAAATCTTGACGACGCTTCCCTTCAAGGATTCTTCTATGAAGCTATGACAATAGTTAACAGCCGCCCTCTCACTGATGAAAACCTCAACGATCCCAACAGTCTTGAGCCACTTACCCCTAACCACCTATTCACCCTGAAGTCCACTCCAGCTCTTCCTCCCCTGAACAAATTTGTAAGAGAAGACATGTAGGCCAGAAGGAGATGGAGTCATATGCAATACTTAACAGAAGGTTAAGTATTGCCGTTGGTGGAATGAGTATCTGTCCAACATTGCCATTAAACATCGCTGGCATACTCCAAAGAGAAACCTACAGATGGGAGATAGAGTCATGATAAAGGATGATGACTTGCCCAGAAATAAATGGAGGTTAGGAGGAGTTTTAGAAACTACATTGGATAGAGATGGATTATTTAGGAGAGTACGGATCTGTCTAGGTGACAGAAAACTAGGCAAAAAAGGTGAACGCCTCACCAAGTAGTCAGTGCTCGAATGCCCGGTTCAGAAACTGGTCTTGTTGCTAGATAACGACTAGTTAGTTACCACATACACATTACATCTTTAAAATGTGCCGTAATTCTTTTTATACCATATTTCTGGGGTGTAAATGGCCTGTATTATTTTGTTATAATTGACATCTTTCAGATATCCTTTACATATTAAAGGATATCTATATATATATATATATATATATATATATATATATATATAGACATATATACATATATATATATTTATACATTATTTGTGACTTATGCAGAATGTTTTTGATTCTTCTGCTTTTAGTTAATAACCTTACATTCATGAGGAATTACATGACTTGTTTACATTACTTTATTTTTTGTACATGATGTGGTTTTTCTTTTCCGGTTCTGGTAATTGTTGGGACCCCAGCCATGGGTTACAACATTAAAGGCCAGTAAGAACTTTTCTGGAACTTTCAAAATAAATCACATTAACCTACTTCCAGCACTGCCAGGAACAAGAAAGGAATAACAGCGGACTTCCCGTGACGTCACTGTTTGAATAAAACTCCGCTTTGTAACAAACTGACCTCTTCCACGCAAGTCCCCAGAGGAGCTGGATGGAAGGACATAGCGCGCTAATGTCTCTTTGCTGGCAAATAGACATAACTCTTCCAACTGGATCCAAGAGTGTCATACGGTCACGCGATCATATGCACTAAGTTAAGTAGGAATTAATTGCTGTTTGTGTATCCGGTAGTCATTCACGAACGGGGGTAATTAAGGTCAAGCGTGGCTTGACTTTTCTTTCTGAGGTCTACAGGAGTAAACTGTGTCCCAAAGAGTTTCCAGCAGAGACCCTGTCTCTACAACGCCGAGTGGAGCAGTTCTTCCTGGTCTGAAGGAAGGACAACGGGAACGCATCACCGTGGCTACAGCAGTAATGCAGTTCAGCCGGCCCAGCAGCACGAGCCGCCCCACCACACAGCTACAGAGGTTAGCTGCAAGTTAACCCTTTGTTCACTGTGGATGCTTTCCTCAACTTCGTCGCCCCGGACAACTTTTCCTCAGCACGGTTCACATAAGAGTTAGTGTTTTGGGCAGGGAGAAGTAGTTTAGAATGAAATAATGTAAATATTTTTCATTTTATGACGTTTAGTTTTGTTTGTGTTGAAAACTCAGATATCTTAGCAAATTAGCTGTCAAGCACATGTGCTCAGTTTATGTGTTCTGTGTTTGTGTTTTTAAAGTTAAGAAAAACATTATTTAAAGGGTGATTTTAAACACAGAAGATCGGCCATAACGCGCCGTCCAGGCGTATGCATTTTAACCCTGTTATTAGTGGTATTTTAAAGGTACGTGTTTGATTCTGATGATAAGCTACAAGTTTTTTTTTCTAGCCCCAACTACTAACAGCTAAGAACACGTGCTTGCCTAATAGGAGTCAGCTGAAGATCATTTACCCATAAAGGTTGTTAGTTTCCATGTAGGAAATAATAATTCCCTAAATATTATTTTACTAAACTTGATAACTAATTAAACACCATTAAGACCCATTTATCCAGAAAGATTTGTTTCGTGTTCAAAATAATATTTCCTTAAATATAATTTCAATAAATAAAGGCAGCTAATTAAAAACCATTAAGCCCCATTTATCCAGAAAGATTTGGTTCTCATTCAAAATAATATTTCCTTAAATATTATTTTACTATTTCCTTAATAATATTTAAGGAAATATTATTTTAATTTTTAAAAAAGGCAGCTAATTAAACACCATTGAGAATTGGTCATCCAGAAGGTTGGTTTTATTCAGCAAATCACTCTATAAAATTGTTTTTTGTTAAAATAATGTATCTGATCTTGCATTGTGAATGGTTGTTTGAAGGTATATCAATTATTGCCTAAGTTAGTTCCAAGACTAACTTAACTTCATTTCCAGACTCTTCAAGATAATCCTTGGTTCTCAAACATAAATATTGCATGGTAATATTGCATCACTCTTTCAGTCATGGTTTTCAACCATCTTTGATCAACTTGTTTATATTGTACATAACCCATTAGTCTTCCTTATTCTTTCATTCTGCTTGGTAGTTTAGTTGGGTTGTTTTAGCATAGTAGAAAGTTTGTTGATTGAAATATGTTTGACTTGAGTTGACTTATTTTTGTTAATAAATTCTTGTATTTTAAGAAATTGTGTGAGTTCATTTTGTGTGTGTACAGAGCTTTGCTGTTTAAAAATGCCAGAGCTTGGGTTATCCTTTTCAATTTTGTGCTAATACCACTGCCTTATTGGACTGGTATTCACAGGACAACCCTTAACAGACCGAAATAGTATTATATAAAATATTAAGTATTAATATTAAATATTAAATAATATATTCATATTCATAATAACAACATAATAAACATTTAAAAAAAGCTCGACATTTGCACATTTGTACCAGATTTTTTGTTGGTGAAGGACATTGCCAGTTTCCATTCATCCTTTTATTTAGCACCTAGCTGGAAGGTAAACAGGTATGGTTGAGGTATGCTTGTACAGTTCTGAGCTGTTTTATTTTTTGTAATGATTGTAAGTTTATTTATTATAGCTAAATATGAAACGTGGTCATATGTGCACATTTATATTTCATTTTAATTTCAGCTTTTACGGTGTGTTAATGGAGTTCTATCTGTGAATAAATGAGTTGGAATACCCCACCATAATCCATCAGTCCTCATTATTGAGTGCCTCGTCTGAATAAAGTCTGGCTAGAATGCTACCCTGAAACAATAATGCACATATAAAGTGGAATAAATTAGTACCACAGGTCTACTTTGACTGAAGAGATTGGACTGTTTTTGAAACTTCAGCCACTGATTTAAACCAACATCCCGAGGTGGTGACATCATACATCAGTTTGTGCGAGGACCAAGATCTTCTGCACTTTGTCCGAGCTACCGCACCCTGTTGGCGGTCAGACGCCTCGGTAGTTGAACCCCACAAGCGATCACACACTATCTAACTTTGACTCTTAAAGGAATGACTCTCAAACAGTTTCTAACTTTTAGCTCCTTTAATCTAAATTAAGGCAGAGGAATGATTACAGAGATCAGCGCTGAGGCTCCCGTTTCGAATCGTCGCAGTCTGTTAGAGGATGACGAAGAGCCCCGATAGAAGGTCACATGTAGTATTATATCGGGCACTCCAATGCAATGGATGTGCACTCCCTCAGTGATTATCAGTAGACCATGTGTCACCATTGTGGTGTCTATCTGTTAGACTGTGTAGTAGCGGGTGTCCCTACTTAATCTAAGTGTGCTGTAGGTTTCTGATCAACCCAGTTATACCGGCTGCTCCACTATCAACCCCAGTCCCCCATTTATCCTTGTACTGTATGTCTATGAGCATTCTTATCCTATTGTAACAAAAGGAAAACATTAGAACCTATACTTTTACCTCACTATAGTATAAATGGGAAAAACAGCTATGACCATATTAATAAAGGTTATTCCTAACAACCCCCCTGATGAGGTGTCATTTAAAGGCACCTCACAAATTTAGATCAGTTAACCCCCTAAGCACTGGGTAGTGGACTACCTGCAACTGGGTACCCACCCCCCGAAACAATCATTCTACCCTGAATGTGTGTGTTAAACATTAAACATATATATGACCAGGGAATCTCCTTCCAGCTGTCACATGGTTACTCCCCCCCAAGGAGGATCACCATCTCTCTGGTAGACCCCTGGTTGTGTCTAAGCAACAGTTGATACACCTAGTGGAGACAAGTCCAATCCCATCAAACCTGTATGTGTATGATTTAGAGAAAAGAGAAGAGAAAGGACAACAGCCTGAAGCACAGCAGAAAATTCTATTTAACATCATGTGAATCAGTTAATGTAGACCCTAAGTGTTGATTGTCTTCGTCCATCAACAGATTCCAGTTTGTTCATGTAAATGATAAATCATCTTTAAACTCCAGGGTTAATTGTGGAGTACCACAGGGTTGAGTACTTGGGCAAATTCTCTTTACTATATGTATACTTCCAATAGGTCAAATTATCAGGCAGCATAGGATAAATTTTCACTGTTACGCTGATGATACTCAGCTTTACTTATCCATAAATTCTGATGAACCCAACCAGTTAGATAGACTACAAGCATATCTTGAAGATATAAAAACTTAGATGACTTTAAATGTTTTGCTTCTAAATTCAGACAAGACAGAAGTTGTCGTCTTTGGACCGGAGTCTTTAAAAAAGAAACTGCTTAGTCAATCACTTAACCTGGATGGCATTAAATTGACCTTATTGACCATATAAAGCCCTTAATGATCTAGCTCCATCATACATCAGAGATCTGATTGTTCCATATGTTCCTAACAGGGCACTTCGTTCTCAGACTGCAGGTTTACTGGTGGTTCCTAGAGTCTCTAAAAGTAGAATGGGAGGCAGATCCTTTAGTTATCAGGCTCCTCTCCTGTGGAACCAGCTCAGGGTTTTGGTCCGTGAGGCGGGACCCTGTCTACTTTCAAGGCTAGGCTTAAAACTTTCCTTTTTGATAAAGCGTATAGTTAGAGTGGCTTAGGTTATCAGGGAGGGAGCCTTCCTCCCTCCCTGTTGGTTGGAGTAAGGGGGAGTCAGGTTTAGCCTAAACCAGCTCAGTTATGGTTGAGGTGCAAACACACCCTCCATTTCTGCTACCTGTATGACCCCTTCTCTTTTCCAATGGTTATAATCAGTCTGACAGAGGGAGGTATCCCAATCCTTATGGTTTTTAGTATAACAATGACCATCAGTGGGACCCTTTGTGGGGTGCCTTGAGACGACATTGTTGTAAATAAGCGCCGTTTAACTAAATAATCTGAACTGAAACTATCTGTGTAGTTATGCTGCTATAGGCTTAGGCTGCTGGAGGACATAATGACCACTTTCACCCTCTTCGCTACATTCTCACACTACTCTCCAATTTTGCATTATTTGCTATTATTTCAGCTTTTAACCTTGTTCTCTCTTTTCTCTTCCTAGAAGCTACACCTGGCCTGACTCTGTGTCTACCTATGACACCTTTCTGGAGAGCGGAATTGTCTGAGCTTCTGCTGGCAACAACTTAATGCTCACCCTCTACCGATGATCCACATAGCCCTGTCTTTTAGTGTTTAACCCTTTCTCTCTCCTAGACATGGCGATTGACTGAGCTTAACTGTAACTAACTGTATGTGCTCTCTTTCAGACTCTAACCTTGAAAACTGGCTCAGAGTTTCTGTTCTTTCTTTCTAGGTGAAACGACTAAAGGAGCTACATTCATTAACATTTACTTTTCCTTCCCATAGAACGTACTCCTGGATCAGTGCTTCTTTGTTCTCTTTGTGTCTCTGCTCTGTTCTCTCAAACCCCCAGTTGGTCGTGGCAGATGGTCGCTCACACTGAGCCTGGTTCTGCTGGAGGTTTCTTCCTGTTAAAAGGGAGTTTTTCCTCTCTGCTGTCGCTACATGCATGCTCAGTATGAGGGATTGCTGCAAAGTCAACGCCAGTGACTGTTCACTGTCTCTACATGCTCATCCGGGAGGAGTGAATGCTGCAAGTCTCTGACTTGATGCAATCTGCTGGGTTTCCTTAGACAGAAAAACGTTTTCTCCCATTTGAATAAATAACTGAATCTGACTGCACTGTTCAATGGTTAGGATTAATTGGAATGTATGTACCTGACTGTTGTGAAGTGCCTTGAGACGACATGTCTTGTGAATTGGCGCTATATAAATAAAACTGAATTGAATATTTTCCAAAATAATTTTTTGAAATTATCCCCAGAACAAAGGATTTATATCATTTACCATGAAGGTGTTTAGTGTTTTGGACAACCTACTCAAGCGCATTGATAATTTGATTATATCTACCTAAATTAGACCTTTAGGGTCCTTCTCCATAACCTCTACCCCCAATACTAGATAAAAGTAATTTGCATATTCTGTACAACCTTAATCATACTATTATTTAGTTATTCATTCCTGTTAAACATTTGACCACTAATAACAGTCAATTTTTCCCCGATACATCCATTTCCAATTTTTCAGTGCTATGATTATTATTATCATTATTATTTCTTTTTGTTTTCAACCACATGTTTTCAACCCTCAAACA